>NC_091455.1:11877439-12191189 GCF_027789765.1 Dendropsophus ebraccatus
AATATAGAATAAGCTCCTCCCTCTACCCACAATTCCTCCATTCATTATTTCCTCCACCAGTGCAAACTGGTAACATTGAATGATAAACCCCTCTTAGTGTTGCGTTACTTTACCTTATTCTGATACATTGTGTTCTACTCCAGTCACATCCAGAGCTGCACTCATAATTTTTCTCACAGTCTCTAACCCTTTCTAATGCTTTCACATCTGCCTACCTGACACCATATAATGCACCGCACTTTTTACAGCGTTGCAATTGGGCTTTGTAGTTTTACTGTACCATAGGTTCTAGCAAAGAGGGGAAACTCATTTGGATGCAGCTTTGGATGTGATTGGAGCGTGACATCCACCACATTGGGTTCTGTAGGATTCTGCTGTCTCTCATTCTCGGGTGGTTCATATTCTTTGGTGTTTGCAGTGATTCTTCTTTCGCTATAGATATTGGGTTTTAATAGACTTCTTCTTTTTTTTGCCCTATTTCTTTGCAGAAACTGATGACTATGCAGAGATTATAGATGAAGAGGATACGTACACCATGCCTTCCAGTAAGTGCTCACATCTTACCCGTCCTGCTGGATAGAGATCCGTAACCGAGGGCTTATCCAACAGGGAATGCTGGGGGTTGTAGTTTTACAACAAAGGTGCAGGGGGAGGGGTTAAGATTTAAAGTGTAACTGTCATTAATCAATAGATATCATTAGTACAAGCTATTTTAAGAAACTCTGTAATAGGTTTAATTAAGCAAAAGAGTTTTCCTTTTATACTCAAAGAGCTGTTTTCCAGCCCCCCCCCCTCTTTCTGTGTCCATTATTCTCTATGGAGAGGGGAGGGGGATGATTGAGCACAGAGAGGAGAAAAGGCAGCCCTGCACAGCACTACATCCTGCAATCTTATCTCACCAAATTCCCAGACCAGCACTGAGGTTGCTGACTTGAGAATCCAGCTTTTTATCTGCCCAGGCAGTCTCCAAACTGCAAAGCTGCTTGTCTCCTCTTCTTGTTCACTCATCCCCCTCCCCCTCTCCCCCTCCATTGGTTATATTGGACTCAGCAAACCCCTCTTCGTTTTTCTTCTCTGTAATATAGACGGCTTTGCCAGATAATGAGCAGATAAGAAGGGAGGGGGAGGCTGCAAAACAGCTAATTGAGTACAGAAAGAGGCTTTTTTGCCCAATAAAACCTATTATAGAGTTTCTTATAACCACTTGTACTATTGATTTCTGCAAAAATATGTTAAATGGCAAAGCATTAGAAAACAAACCGGAACCAGTGGAGTTAACAGTCCCAATATGAAATGACAGCAGTGATTGTTTGGCGGTGGGGTTGTCTCATAACTGCACTATATACATTGGGACGTATCAATGAACGGCCCTGGTTGAGGCTCTAATATAGTAACCTCCCCACGAATGTTCACCTGTTACTTACTGTATACAAATAAAGCTTTATCATCGTATAATGAAGAGTTCTGCAACTTTATAATAAACATTGGGGGAGGTGATAAAAAAAAAAAAAATTCTGACGTTCTTCGAACAATCTGTCCTGCCCTCACCATAAACGTGGCTGGACGGTCATGTGTTCCCTATGGGGAAGCATAAGCCACAGCCAGACAGCTAGTTTATTCCTCTGAGAACCAGAGTGTCGGGCAGTGAAAATCCCATTAGGTCCAACTGTCATAGAGATTTGGGAGTCCCCCCATACACTTTATACTGCCAGGCGGACCCCCAGCAGCCGCTTCAGAATTGTAAGAATTATTCTTTATCAAACATATGTACAAAAAAAAAGTAGCTCATATAAGCTGCACCCAATTTTCCATAGCCCTCTTCTCATATCCATTCCTGGCTTTGGCTTCAATAATCTGTCAGATAAATCGCTCTGTGTAAACGCACCTTAAGGGTCCTTTTACACAGATTTATCTGACAGATTTTTTTTTTAAAGCCAAAGCCAGGAATGGATCTGAAAAGAAGAGAAATCTCAGTCTTTCCTTTACGATCTGTTCCTGGCTTTGGCTTCAGTAATCTGTTAGATAATTCTGTGCGTGTAGAATGACCTATTAGACTAAGCGATTTTTAACAATGAACTATCGCAGATGAGAGCTACTTGAAATCGTTCACCATATGACATAGAGCGATATTCGTTCGTTACAGTCGTTACTTCGATAGTTTACTCCATCTGATCCCAGCAATTGAAGGAACGATGTGAAATCAAACCACAAACCATGATTTTGGTGTCGGCACAAAATCAACCATCAATGACAAATAAACGATTTCTTGTTGGTCGCTGGAATGGTAAATCCCGATAAATTCGCATGGTGTCTCTGGGTGTAACAGGACTAGAGATGCGTGGACCGTCGGACTTTTGGTCCGACGGCATCTGCGCTCGATCGTGATGCCTGTGATCCCGGGTGCATAGTTGTGATCCTGGGAATATGCGGCCAGGATATTCCAGGGAATTCCAGATCGATTCCCTGGAATATCCTAGCCGCATATTCCTGGCATCGCAACTCAATCTCTAAACAGGACCCTTAGGGCCCTATTCCACGGGACGATTATCGTTTGGATAATCGTTAACGATTAACGATCTCAAACGACCGCTATTGCGAAAGACCTGAAAACGTTCACTCATTTCCATGGAACGATAATCGTTACTTATGATCGTAATTGCGATCGTTTCTCTTCGCTATTTATTCGCTATTGCGTTCGTATCTATTGAGAACGACCGAACGATGTCTTATTCAATGCGAACGATTTGCGAACGAGCAACGATAAAAATAGGTCCAGGTCTTATTAAACGATCAACGATTTCTCGTTCGGTCGTTAATCGTTAACTGCATTTCAACCGAACGATTATCGTTCAGATTCGAACGATTTAACGATAATCTGAACGATAATCGTCCCGTGGAATAGGGCCCTTAGGGCCCTATTCCACCGGACGATTATCGTTCAGATTATCGTTAAATCGTTCGAATCTAAACGATAATCGTTCGGTTGAAATGCAGTTAACGATTAACGACCGAACGAGAAATCGTTGATCGCTTTATAAGACCTGGACCTATTTTTATCGTTGCTCGTTCGCAAATCGTTCGCATTGAATAAGACATCGTTCGGTCGTTCGCAATAGATACGAACGCAATAGCGAATAAATACGGAAGAAGAAACGATCGCAATTACGATCATAAGTAACGATTATCGTTCCATGGAAATGAGTGAACGTTTTCAGGTCTTTCGCAATAGCGGTCGTTTGAGATCGTTAATCGTTAACAGTTATGCTAACGATAATCGTCCGGTGGAATAGGGCCCTTAGGGTGGTATTACACGGGCCGAGCAGGGCCCGATAATACCTGTAAACGAACGCCGATCTGCTAGGTCGTCGCTCGTTTACTGGGCCTATTACACGGCCCGATAATCGTTTAACAAGAGCTGCAAGGACATCGTTACCGATGTCCTTGCAGCCCTTGCTAAACTGGCATACATTACCCATCCACGTTCCAGGGCTGCTCCTGCCGTCCGCTTCTCCCAGGGTCCCGCGCGCTCTAGCTTCACAGCGGCCTGTCAGCTAATAGGCCGCTCAGCCAATCACAGGCCGGGACCGCCGCGGCCTGTGATTGGCTGAGTGGCCTATCAGCTGACAGGCCGCTGTGAAGCTAGAGCGCTCGCGGGACCCCGGGAGAAGCGGACGGCAGGAGCAGCCCTGGAACATGGATAGGTAATATATATCGTTAGTCGCCGCCCGTGCACCGCTATTACACGTAGCGGTGCGCGGTCGGCGCCCGACAAAAATAGGTTCTAACCTATATCAACGATCAGCCGATGATTTCAGTCTTTCCTTTATGAACTGATTTCTGTATATAGTCTTCCTGGCTTTGGCTTCAAATCTTTGGCAGATAATGTCAGATAATCTTTCTGTGTACATGGAACCTTAGGGCCCTATTACACCAACAGATTATCTGACTGTTTTTTTTGAAGCCAAAGCCAGGAATGGATTTGAAAAGAAGAGAAATCTCAGTCTAACCTTTATTACCTGTTCCCTGTTTATAGTCCATTCCTGGCTTTGGTTCAAAAAAATCTGTCCGACAATCTGTTGGTGTAATAGGACCATTATGGTCCTTTTACACGGAACGATTTATCGCTCGAATTTGCACGATAACGATCGAATTTGAACGATAACGATCGAATTTGAACGATAATCGTACGTGTAAACGCAGCGAACGATCAAACGACGAGCGATAAATCGTTCATTTTGATTTTTCAACATGTTCTCAAATAATCGTCGATCGTTCTCAAAAAATTTGCAGATCGTTCAGTGTAAACAGTCTTTCAACGATTTCACCTCGTACCTTTTCTGTACGATGTATCGTTCCGTGTAAACGCTGATCGTTATAAAAAAAAACATTGTTCATTCAAAATCGTTAATCGTGCGATCGGGCGAATTATCGCTCCGTGTAAAAGCACCATTAGACTCCAGCCGGGATCAGGTGTTTAGTGTTTGTTTCCATTCAGTGACGTTAAGCAGAGATTTTGGACTTTAATCCTTGTTCTCTTTATTATGTGATGATAAAGCTTTGTTCACATTACACAGGACATCCCGTATCCTCGCATCTCCTACTTTTCCTGAATCCATGAACTTTCACATATTTTCTATTATGTAGGAACTCTGTGTGACATCCAGAGCTGCATCCCTAGTTCTGTCACCCCCACTGTCTGACGGTATAGGAGCCTCCATCATGTCAGGCCCCACAATGCACTGCACTCTGGGGGAGTTCTGAGCGCAGCTCTGGATGTGACTGGAGCTTTCTCTGTCTTCCATTGTGAGCCTCTCCCTCCATCTTGTCTGCATGGGGTCACATATACTCTGTCGCAGCTGGCGGCCGATGTCTTGCTTTACGTGTTATTTGCGTATCCCGTGCCGTTCACTGTGTTAAGGTAGCTTGTTTTCTATTCCCTCTCTAAATGCCGATCAGAAAGCTATGGATTAGATGAAGGTAACTGCTCTGGGTGTGACTTGTGTGCTGTGTGCGCTAGGAGTTGGTGTATGCTGCTTCCTTTATGTTGCATCGGGGCATTGTTGTGAATCTCCACCTCTTTAGATCTGATTCATCTGTTACTATGTCACGTTAGAGGTCGGAGCTCTTTTTTTTCTGATCCCATCCCTTGCATGGACAGAGATACATGATAAGGTTGTCACCAATCAGAACAGAACTTAGGTTACTATAGGTAGTGGGAACCCCACTCTTAAACCAGTTAAAGTGGGGGGAAAATTCTTTCAAATTAACTGGGGTCAGAAAGTTAAACTGATTTTTCATTTACTCCTATTTACAAATTTCCTGTCTTCCAGTACTTATCAGCTGCTGTATGTCCTGAAAGAAGTGGTGTATTCTCTCCAGTGTGACACAGTGCTCTCTGCTGCTATCTCTGTCCATGTCAGGGACTGTCCATAGCAGCATAGATAACACCACCTACTCTGGGCAGTTCCTGACATGGACACAGGTGGCAGCAGAGAGCACTGTGTCAGACTGGAGAGAATACACCACTTCCTGCAGGACATAAAGCAGCTGATAAGTACTGGAACACTGGAGATTTTTTAAAGTAAGTAAATTACAAATCTATATACCTTTTTGACACCAGTTGATTTGAAAGAAAAAATAATGCTGGAGTACCCCTTTTAAAGGCTGTAATTCCTCAGCCACCACCAGAGGCAGCACACGGCAGGTGAATGTATTATTGACTACAGTGAGGGTAGAAAAAAATCCTTATGTGATGTTCTTCCCTATACAGTGTAATATAACCATATACATCATGAGTGCGAATAGGGGAGCACCCTCCTAGGATATTAGAGATGAATCCATGACCACGCTATGGAATAGATGTCACTAGTTATCTATGACCTTTGACCACCAGGTGTATTGGGTATCAACCACTAAACCACCTGATGTATAACTAGACGACCATCACTAACCCTAACCACCCCGTGTAAGATGTATAGTGTCCTATAGTGTAAGTCCATGGGATTAGGGTCATGTTGCGGATTGTACACCCTGATCATTTCCATTCACTGACAGCCGGCAGAGATGATGAAGTGTGTAGGGAAGTAGCAGAACTTTCCATTGTCCAAGGATTGGGCTTTACTCTCCTCAGTCTGGATGAGCCCTATGAGTGCTGTGCCTAGTCCCCGGCATGTCTGCTGTTTATCGGTGTATGGGCTCTTCCTCACCTCTCACCAATGATATTTCCCTGTCTGTCTGTACAGCGGGCGACTACGAGATCCAGAGAGACCGGATCGAGCTGGGAAGATGTATAGGGGAAGGACAGTTTGGAGATGTGCACCAGGGGGTCTACATGAGCCCGGTAAGTGGATGTGATGGCCGTCAGCTGCCTCTGCTGGAGAATGAGGGTTGTAGTACTATGGGAGTGCAGCTTCTTCAGAGACAATCACTCATTGTCCAGGTCAGATACAATTGTAACAAACCCTCAGCTGTGATAAGTATTTAATCTGTACCAGTTGTCAATTGTTAAAAGGAAATCCCCATAGAGTGATGGTATATCCCTAATATGTGCCATCACTTCATTTTCAGGGGGTGTTTTCCTGCTCTGAATGTAGAGATGTGTCCAGAGACCTTGTTAAGTTTGATATAAAATCTAAAAACTCTCTAGGAGCTGATAGGATGATGAGAGTTGTAGTTATTTAGCAGGTGGCCATGGTCACATCCCACTTACAGATCTCTTCTACTTTCCCAGGAAAATCCAGCCATGGCGGTCGCCATCAAAACGTGTAAGAACTGCACATCGGACAGTGTGAGGGAGAAGTTCTTACAAGAGGCCTGTAAGTCTCGTCATCCATGGATCACACGTGACGTGGCTGACATCCTATGCCTTTTTAAAGGGGTAATCCAGCGAAAATCTTTTTCTTTCTGATCAGCTGGTTTCATAAAATTATATAGATTTGTAATTTACTTCGTCTTCCAGTACTTATCAGCTGCTGCATTTCCTGTAGGAAGTGGTGTATTCCTTTCAGTGTGACACAGAGCTCTCTGCTGCCACCTCTGTCCATGACAGGGACTGTCCAGAGCAGCAGCAAATCCCCATAGAAAACCTCTTCTGCTCTGGACAGTTCCTGACATGGACAGAGGTGGCAGCAGAGAGAGCTCTGTCAAACTTGACAGAATACCCCACTTCCTGCAGGACATATAGCAGATGATTAGTACTGGAAGACTGGAGTTTTCTCTATAGAAGTAAATTACAAACCTGTGTAACTTTCTGACACCAGTTATTTTGAAAGAAAAATATTTTTACCGGAGTACCCCTTTTAATGGCTGATAACAGGGAACAATTGTATTGCTCAGCAGTGGGGTTTGTACATGAATCTGCTTATAACATGGAGGGTTGTGCACAGGTTTGCAGAGCTGTTCCGGAGCCTGAGTCCCTGTACTGATCCCTCTGATCCCCGTCCTTCTGTATTAGAGGATTTGCCATTTTCAGGGATTATAATTTTCTGCACTCTGCAGGTTTGCTGGGCGGTGACGGCCATTGCTGCCGACATGTCAGCCGGGTAGAGACAGGTGCAGAATATGTAAAGCTGCGTTATCTTTATTCAGGGCTTAGTGGCAAAACCCCCATCATCCCGAGCGCTCACAGCAAAAGGAATTAGAGAGCGATTAATGAGAAGTAATGAGCGGCCGGTGCCTCAGGAGATGTAAGCTTACAGCGGCCCTGACAACTGCAGGATTAGCCCTCCACCTCCCGCTCACCGGCAGATCCGCTCTCTTATATCCGACAGGTTTCCTCATTCCTGTTCAGTGCGGATGTGTCAGGTGTCTAAGGGGGCAAAGTACTGGGGGGGGGGGGGCAGGAATCGCAAGCTTTCTGAGTGACTGAGGAGGCAAGACTCACAGGCTTTCTGAGTGGGTGAGGAGGCAGGACTCAAAGGCTTTCTGAGGAGGCTGGGTCTCTCAATCTTTCTGAGAGGGCGAGGAGGCAGGACTCACAGGCTTTCTGAGTGGGTGAGGAGGCAGGACTCACAGGCTTTCTGAGTGGGTGAGGAGGCAGGACTCACAGGCTTTCTGAGGAGGCTGGGTCTTTCAATCTTTCTGAGAGGGTGAGGAGGCAGGACTCACAGACTTAGAGTGGGCGACGAGGCAAGACTAACAGGCTTTCTGAGGAGGCTGGGTCGCTCAATCTTTCTGAGTGGGTGAGGAGGCCGGGTCTCTCAATCTTTCTGAGAGGGCGAGGAGGCAGGACTCACAGGCTTTCTGAGTGGGTGAGGAGGCAAGACTCACAGGCTTTCTGAGTGGGTGAGGAGGCAGGACTCACAAGCTTTCTGAGTGGGTGAGGAGGCAGGACTCACAGGCTTTCTGAGTGGGTGAGGAGGCAGGACTCACAAGCTTTCTGAGTGGGTGAGGAGGCAGGACTCACAGGCTTTCTGAGTGACTGAGGAGGCAGGACTCACAGGCTTTCTGAGTGACTGAGGAGGCAGGACTCACAGGCTTTCTGAGTGGGTGAGGAAATCGGGCATGCGGGGGGGCCGGGGCGGCGATCGGGCATGTCGGCGGTGCAGGGGTTTAAGGGGCCGGGGCTGTAAGCTGCGGGCGGCCGGCGGCGGTGCAGGCTTTAAAGGGGCCGGGTCCCATGCACGCTGCGTGTATGGGACTCATTGAGATTCACAGTACAGGATCCGCAGCTGATTTCGCTGCAAACTCGCAGCATGAAAAACAGCTGTGGATCAGGTAGGTGTGAACGCACCCTAAGGGAGAAGAAAGTCCCATGACATTACAAAAAAGTAGGCGTGTGAACATAATAAACAAACTAAACTTACTTATCCCCATAGTGCCGCTTCTGGGTCCAGCAGACAGCCGCCGGCCTCCAGCTCTTCCAGCTGCAACGCCACATGGCCGGCTGAGTGGCTGTCCACTCAGTCAATCAGTGACTGGGGCGGGACACCACTGCAGTCACTGTCTGGCTGAGCGGGCAATCACTTAGCCGGCTATGACATTACAGCTGGAAGGGCCAGGTACATGACGTGCCCAGATTCCAGCCAAAAAGGACATTCGGTGGCCGTCAGCGTGACCCAGGAGCAGCGAAACTGAGGTAGGGGAAGGGTAAGTAAGGAGGAAGGCCATTCATGTGAACAGCCGGCATGTCATTCCCCAGCAGAAGCACTTATAGTAAAGGAGATCCCTTTGACTGTACACCCCCATTAGACTTCCAGCACAAGATGTGCCCAGGAACAATGACTAGATACATGGTAGACAGAGAACATGAGAACCTTTCATTATGCAATGGTTTTGCTTTATATTTAGCCCGTACACATTTATTCACAAGAGAGAGGTAGAAAAGCTGCCACCAGACATTTCTGGCAGTGGCTTATCTCCCAGCAGAACAATAGATCGGGCAGGATCTCAAGTCACCATGGAGTCCTGGCCTAAAACTGCCTGTAGATGTGCCAGATCCTCTGCTGAGACCTCATCCGGATCATACTGGTCTCTGGTGATGGTAGAAGCGGATGATGGATCAGTGTTTTTCTTGCACCTGTCAGCTTTGGATGATTCAGACTGGATTACCACCTGGGGGCGCTGTAGTATCCATTCCATTTGTGTGTGATACAGATTGCCATCATCTGTGAGTCACCCATGACGGATACAATGTTACCGCTCTGTGACCTGTAGGCCGTATTGCTTAACTAATGATACATTGTATTAGGATTTATTCATTATCGTCTTCTCTCTCTGCAGTAACCATGCGTCAGTTCGATCATCCGCATATTGTGAAATTAATTGGGGTGATCACAGAGAACCCAGTGTGGATAATCATGGAGCTGTGTACGCTGGGGGAGGTAAGCCTGATAGCATAGCCACAACCTCAGTTATACTCACACACCATTACATGACTGGTTGTGTACGTACAATCACTGATCCTGAGTTACATCCTGTATTATACTCCAGAGCTGCACTCACTATTCTGCTGGTGGGGTCACTGTGTACATAAATTATATTACTGATCCTGAGTTACATCCTGTATTATACTCCAGAGCTGCACTCACTATTCTGCTGGTGGGGTCACTGTGTCCATACATTACATTACTGATCCTGTACTGATCCTGTATTATACTCCAGAGCTGCACTCACTATTCTGCTGGTGGGATCGCTGTGTACATACATTACATTACTGATCCTGAGTTGCATCCTGTATTATACTCCAGAGCTGCACTCACTATTCTGCTGGTGGGGTCGCTGTGTACATACATTACATTACTGATCCTGAGTTGCATCCTGTATTATACTCCAGAGCTGCACTCACTATTCTGCTGGTGGGGTCGCTGTGTACATACATTACATTACTGATCCTGAGTTACATCCTGTATTATACTCCAGAGCTGCACTCACTATTCTGCTGGTGGGGTCGCTGTGTACATACATTACATTACTGATCCTGAGTTACATCCTGTATTATACCCCAGAGCTGCGCTCTCTATTCTGCTGGTGGGGTCACTGTGTACATACATTACTGATCCTGTACTGATCCTGAGTTACATCCTGTTTTATACTCCAGAGCTGCACTCACTATTCTGCCGGTGGGGACACATTACTGATCCTGTACTGATCCTGAGTTACATCCCGTATTATAGTGCGGAGCTGTTGAGCATTTGCCCCTCTGAGGTTCACTTTGAAGTGTTATGTTTTCTTCTTACATTTTCAGCTGCGATCATTCTTACAAGTCCGTAAATACAACCTGGATCTGGCGTCGCTGATCCTCTACGCCTACCAGCTCAGCACAGCACTGGCCTACCTGGAGAGCAAGCGCTTTGTACATAGGTGAGAGCGGCCGATCCTCTATGCTGTATTTACACTCTAGGGATACAAGGTTTGTGTCTGGTTCCATAAGATGATGAGGATCACATGATTACAGCTCATGCACAAGACTGATAGAAGTCAGTACACCCCTGGACATGGATGAAAGGCCGAAACCGGCTTATAGTGAGCAAAAAGCCAATGAGGCAGCCAGTGCAGCAACTAAAATAATCACAGAGCGACAGTGACCCCTGCTGGTGAATGTGTGGAAGTGACATTAGCACTGTGCTGCCGATCTCCAGACAGTTCATTGCTATAGGCAATGGCCTGTTCCCCATTCATGATCTCCAAATTGCTGCCAATGGGAGCTCCATGTTCTATGTTATATATTCTGTATACTCAGTATCTTTATGGCACTGATGGTCTTTTTATTAATGGTTTATTTTTCAGGGATATTGCAGCTAGAAATGTGTTGGTCTCAACTTCCGACTGCGTCAAGTTAGGAGATTTTGGACTTTCACGTTATATGGAAGACAGTACATATTATAAAGGTAAGGATACACATGAGCAGGGATGTAATGGGTCTTGTCCCAGGAAGGTACATTGTATGAACACTTTCCATGATCACTTATGGCACATATGTGTATTGTAGAAGTCAGGACCCCCAGGTATCAGCCAAAGAACTTCTGCAGGAGCTGCACCCATCAACTCTGTGCAGCTTTGATTCAATATATGTAATATATATATATAATATATAATATAGCACTTACATATTCTGCAGCACTGTACAAAGCCTGTCATAGCTCATGTATGGCCACCCTTACAGAACCAGCGTTATTCCCTATGGAGGAGCGCTCTTTTGCATACTTCCCATGAAGCATTGTGTAAGGGCCCTATTCCACCGGACGATTATCGTTCAGATTATCGTTAAATCGTTCGAATCTAAACGATAATCGTTCGGTTAAAATGCAGTTAATGATTAACGACCGAACGAGAAATCGTTGATCGCTTTATAAGACCTGGACCTATTTTTATTGTTGCTCGTTCGCAAATTGTTTGCATTGAATAAGACATTGTTCGGTCGTTCGCAATAGATACGAACGCAATAGCAAATAAATAGCGAAGAAAAAACGATCATAAGTAACGATTATCGTTCCATGGAAATGAGTGAAAGTTTTCAGGTCTTTTGCAATAGCGGTCGTTTGAGATTGTTAATCGTTAACGATTATGCAAACGATAATCGTCCAGTGGAATAGGGCCCTTAGTCTTTATACATGGCTGGGACTCCTCATTGAGACCCAGTACCATCAGGATATATGGAGACGCATATGCAGAAATAGTTATTTAGGATTTCATTCTGTGTTGTGAACATTTTTCCGTTTTCCCAGGTAATTTTTATGGTTTCCCAGTTCTGACCGTAACCTGAATGTGTTTTTTCCTCATTTTGCAGCTTCCAAAGGTAAACTGCCTATTAAATGGATGGCTCCCGAATCCATAAACTTCCGGCGCTTTACCTCAGCGAGTGATGTGTGGATGTTCGGTGAGTGGTTCCCTCGAAAACAGCCTTGTCTGTACACAAGAAACCTCTTTTGCCTAATAAAACCTATTACAGAATTTCTCAAAATCACTGGTACTGTTGAGTTCTGCAAAAATATTTTAAATGATAGCCATACTTTAAGGAATACAAGTGTATCCAGGTTGTGACTCCTGTACCTCCCTAACACTGTCACTACATTGTGTGCAGCCCGAAAAGATGGCAGAGGTGCTGCACAGCCTCATTCATCTGAATGGAGCGGTGGTGCACTTTCCTGCACAGCTCTAGTCCTAGAGAAGTAGTACCAAGCCCAGGAGGCCATTTCTGTTTCTTACACTCTTAGGCTATGTTCACACTTTGTAAGAGACCGGCCGTTCTGTGACCCGGTTGGGTCACGGAACGGCCGGTCTCAGAAAAGATCATCCCGGAACATCTTTAGCACTGCTGAGTTCTGATGGGGGCCCATCAGTGCGTGCCTGCATCAGAACTCCCCACTGCATACAATGGAAGGTGCGGCCGGAGCCGCACCCTCCATTGTGTGAACTGACAGGGTTTTTTGCAGCAGCTTTTCATTGAATAGCTAGGATTCTCTCAACCTTCAGCACAAAGTAAGTTCCGTACTATTCACGGCCGTTGCAACACGGCCTTACTGCTAACCCCTTCACACTTTTAAAGGGGTTTAACACTCATTCCTTTTCTACAGCATAAGTGTATGATCATGGGTGTTCCAGTCCATTGTGGGGACTAGGTACCCATTTTCTGGCATCCAGCTACTGTGACTTATGTCATCTTGTAATATTCCCCCTTTCTGTTCTTAAAGGGCAATGTTTTTCTTTTAAATCAACTGGTGTCGGAAAGCGCCAGAGATTTGTAATTTACTTCTGTTACAAAATCTCAAGTCTTTCAGTACTTATCTGCTGTATGTGCTACATATCTATGTCTGTGTCTATGGCATACAGCAGATGATAAGTTCTGGAATATTTCAGATTTTTTAATAGAAGTAAATGACAAATATCTGGAACTTTCAGACACCAGTTGATTTGAAAGAAAAAAAATCACAGGAGTTGCCCTTTAAGGATAAACGTCAATGGTTAGATATAACCCCTTTAATACATATTAGGGTTTGCTACAAGGTAAAGAGGGGATATATAAAGGTATATACATAGTCATTACATATCACTACAAATTATTCTTCAAGGGTGTCTCCACCTTTTGAGAGACTACAACCCCCAGCATGCTGAGGTTTGCTCTTGCAGGTTTGCATTTTGGTGGCAGCAGGGGTTGTAGTCTCTCCCCTTGTCACCTCTGTTTGGCTATGACTGAGCCAGATGATGAATTTGTCTTCCTCCTCCGGGTGGACGGATGGGGATGATAAATTATTGCGGATCGCCCTATAAAAACAAACTCTCACCCTCTCGGCATGAACGTGGCCGGTGCCAGCAGATGACAGGACTCGGTTACTGGGGGGCCGGACTCCCCTCTCTTGTTCACAAGTCGCCTTTTATGGACAAAGTCTCTTCTGTGTGAGACGTTCCCTGGCATGACATCTAATTATCATAGCACTCTGCAACCTGTTCTCAAACTACAACTCCCAGCATGCCTGACAGGACCCGCCTTTGTAAAGTTCTTCAACTTTTGCAATATCGTATATAAACATCCTGATGCAGACATAATCCTTCTCACTGCTGAGGGTTTGTTACAGTCGTGTTCCATCTAAGCAATCCTGTGAGCTAAACAGGCTGATCCATTGTTGCAAACGTATTTTCTGTTCTACACTTATGAGGGAACCATATTTATTTTACTATGATCTGTAATATCTGATAATCCGGCACCTGTCTGCTGTATTTCATGTCTTTCTCTTCTTGTCCTCGCAGGTGTGTGTATGTGGGAGATCTTAATGTACGGAGTGAAGCCTTTCCAGGGCGTGAAGAACAATGATGTGATTGGCCGGATAGAGAACGGCGAGCGCCTTCCCATGCCGCCCAACTGCCCCCCTACTCTCTATAGCCTTATGACAAAGTGCTGGGCGTACGACCCAAGCCGGAGGCCGCGGTTTACAGAGCTCAAAGCACAACTAAGGTAAGAGAGACCCTGGGCTTATAATCCCATCAATAGGATGGCCACCGAATAACGTTACAGACACATGGAATAATGTTTTGCTTGTTTGAACAAATTGTACTCCTCTGCGATGCACAAATCTTCTGTCCTGTTAATAACGTCCGGGAACGGCCTAGTCTGTGGTAACTTCTGTTGACATAAATAGGGGGGAAATTATGCAAACGACAGACCTGTAGGAAGCCATGTTTATCTGTTTTCTGTATGTAATATATTTGTTCCTATTCACCAACCACAAGGCAAGAGAAGGAAGCAAAGAGGATCTTTCCAAACGTTTTCATCTACAGAGATGACCCTTTATATTCTGCGGTCTGTCACACTGGCATGGTGTCATTATCTGGCGGTAATAATAATAATGGTTCTTGCTGTACTTCACCTCCCGTCCCCCCCACCCTGTGTTATACGTCCAGCTAGCCGTGTGTAGCCTTATATAGATATTCCCTTCACACCTATGGAAGTGAGATGTAAACACGCCGCCCGCCACCGCTGCACATGGAATTATACTGCCATCTCGCAGCTTCCATTCCTCGCTGTGCTAAATATTTACCAGCCGAGCCATAAATCATACGGCCGGATGTTACTGTGAGGGATGAGCGGGCTGGGCAGTGTCGGGGGTCGCGAGGCAGGCAACATGGTATGTGGGGGTGGGGGGTTGGGCGAGACAGTACAGGGGAGGGTGGTGTATCCATCGGGGACAGTACAGGGGAGGACGGTGTATAAATCATCGGGGACAGTACAGGGGAGGGCGGTGTATCCATTTGGGACAGTACAGGGGAGGGCGGTATATCCATCCGGGACAGTACAGTGTACCCATCAGGACAGTACAATACAGAACGGTGTGTCTATTAGGGACAGTACAGGGGAGGGTGGTATATCCATCCGGGACAGTACAGTGTACCCATCGGGACAGTACAATACAGAACGGTGTATCTATTAGGGACAGTACAGGGGAGGGCGGTGTATCCATCGGGGATAGTACAGGGGAGGGCGATGTATCCATCAGGGACAGTACAGGGGAGGGCGGTGTATCCATCGGGGACAGTACAGTGTATCCATCTGGAACAGTACAGGGGAGGGCGGTGTATCCATCGGGGACAGGACAGTGTATCCATCTGGAACAGTACAGGGGAGGGTGCTGTATCCATCGGGGACAGTACAGGGCAGGGCAGGGCAGGGCGGTGTATCCATCGGGGGCAGGGCGGTGTATCCATCGGGGACAGGACAGTGTATCCATCAGGAACAGTACAGGGGAGGGCGCTGTATCCATCGGGGACAGTACAGGGCAGGGCGGTGTATCCATCGGGGGCAGGGCGGTGTATCCATCGGGGACAGGACAGTGTATCCATCAGGAACAGTACAGGGGAGGGCGCTGTATCCATCGGGGACAGTATAGGGGAGGGTGGTGTATCCATCGAGGACAGTATAGGGGAGGGTGGTGTATCCATCGGGAACAGTACAGGGGAGGGTGGTGTATCCATTAGGGACAGTACAGGGGAGGGTGGTGTATCCATCGGGACAGGGGGGGGGGGGGTATCCATCGGGGACAGTACAGGGGAGGGCGGTGTATCCATCGGCACAGAAGGGTGTATCCATCAGGGACAGTATAGGGGAGGGCGGTGTATCTATCGGGAACAGTACAGGGGAGGGCGGTGTATCCATCGGGACAGAAGGGTGTATCCATCAGGGACAGTACAGGGGAGGGCGGTGTATCCATTGGGAACAGTACAGGGGAGGGCGGTGTATCCATCGGGAACAGTACAGGGGAGGGCGGTGTATCCATCGGTACAGAAGGGTGTATCCATCGGGGACAGTACAGGGAAGGGCGGTGTATCCATCGGGGACAGTACAGGGAAGGGCGGTGTATCCATCGGGGACAGTACAGGGAAGGGCGGTGTATCCATCAGGGACAGTATAGGGAAGGGCGGTGTATCCATCAGGGACAGTACATTCCTTGCAGCGTCTCCTGAAATTCATCCTTTCTATTTCATTAACTCAAATTAAAATCACTTCTCAGCCGGACTGATCAAATAGAAGCAAAACCCGTGACTGAGCTCATCTCCACATGCTCTCGTGTCCCTGAGATCAATGAGCTTCTTGTGCTCTCGTCTGACTCCGGGGCTTCCATGAATGAGGCCTCTTGTAAGGATCTCGCCTCAGTATCCACTTGTTCGGTGTCCTATCAGTACAGCCATTCCGGTCTGCGGATAAACTCATTGCCCGTCCTCAGAGGCCACAGCCGACATCCTACAATACTGACACGTTCTACATACGGCCGCTTATTAAAGGAGAAGTCCGGCCAAAAATTTGAGATGTGCCTGTGCATCTACCTCCCCCCTCCCTCCCTGCTCGGTGCTGCCGCCGCCACATTTACGCGGTACTATTCCCCCATCATCTGCTCATAGTATGAGAAAATGATGGGGGAATAGTACCAGGGCCGATCTCCATCATTGGTACACCCGCCGATCCGCCGCACTGAACTATATACACTGAACTACTACTCCCATCACCTGCTCATAGTATGAGCAGGTGATAGGAATAGTATCTGGGTTATGCCTATCACTTGCCTGCCGCCGGGCGCAGGGGGAGCTGCTCCCCCTTCCTCCTTCTTCCGGGCAAACTTCCCCCTATCACGACTGACTCCCCGCCTGGCCCGGTGCTTCCTGGTGTCTGCACTGATCGTCCTCTCCCACACGTGCCGGCCAGGGACACCAGGAAGCACCGGGAGGCGGTATGAGAGCGGCGGCCAGGCGGGGAGTCAGCCAGGATAGGGGAAAGTTTGCCTGGAAGAAGGAGGGCATGATGGCTCCTATGTGATGAGCGGCTCCCCCTGCGCCCGGCGGCAGGCAAGTGATAGGCATAACCCAGCTACTACTCCTATCACCTGCTCATACTATGAGCAGGTGATGGAAGTAGTAGTTCAGTGTATATAGTTCAGTGCGGCGGATCGGCGGGCGTACCAATGATGGAGATCGGCCCTGGTACTATTCCCCCATCATCTGCTCATACTATGATTATGGGGGAATAGTGCTGCGTACATGTGGCGGCGGCAGCACCGAGCAGGGAGGGAGGGGGGAGGTAGATGCACAGGCACATCTCTCCTTCCCTGCTCGGTGCCCTGCAAATGTACTGATTGAATAAATTTATGCAATACTTTGGGGAGCAGGGACACTTGCTCCCCAAAGTATTCCATAAATGTATTCATTCAATAAAGCACACTGTACATAACATTACATTAGTTTACATAGACATCCATAGACACAATAAAGTCCCATAGACTTCTACATATAGAGCGCCCCCTGCTGGACACTCCATAGGAATTACACCCTTCGTCGTGACGTCACTGTTTCTGAAAGAGTTCTAACACTCCATGATCTACTAAATTAAGGGAAATAGCCCTATATGTGCATTTCCCATAATTAATGTACATTAGAAATTTGTATAACTTTCCATGAGTAATAACATATCAAAAAATAATTTTGGCCGGACTTCTCTAAGTCTCTACAGAGATTTTTGTCCTACGGATATTTGGAGGGAGCGGTGGTGTTCAGGTGATGCTGGGAGGATGTGGTATCGAAACATCCTGAAATCCACAGCGTCTCCTCCATTGTGAAAGCTTTGGTTTTGGCTGCTCCATCTATATACGGCTGTGATTGGTGACTCCAGCAGCTATAATGGTCTGGTATCCACCTCTGGGTGTCGTCCCCTGTGCTTTACACTTTAGCTCCTTTTATTCTGATAAGCAGGAGATCAGTAGACTGGGAGATGATCAGAATGATGATCGGTGATCTGGGGGACTGGGTTCACCATGACAGTCTGATAGTTCAGAACACTTGACTCCCATAGTACACTGGTGGTGCATGCCAAAGGTCCAGGGGGGTTTAGCAAATGAGGCTGAAGTATCTTATGGGCCAATAATTGAATGGTCTATGATGGGAATAATCACAATTTAGCAGCATTTATTCAGCACTGTATGGCGACATCTGTTCGTCAGTCTATGGCGACAATTCTTTAGCCTTGTCAACTTTTATTCATCCTAATACAACAGCATTTCCTAAACAGAATATTATGTGGTGAAATTTACAATATGGCGATATTTCTACTGCATATAATGGCAGCATTGAAACATTTGTGTTGTTTATTTTCAGCACAGTTTTTGGGTGTATAGAGTGACTATATGGGGTTCACGGTAATTTTGGGTGTATAGAGTAACTATATGGCGGGTTCAGCAGTGATTTGGGGTGTATACGGTGACTATATGGCGGGTTCAGCAGTGATTTGTGGTGTATATGGTGACTATATGGCGGGTTTAGCACTTATTTGGGGTGTATAGAGTGACTATAGCGGGGTTCAGCAAAGTTCTAGGGTGTATATAGTGACTATATGGGGGTCAGCACTGATTTGGGGTGTATATAGTGACTATATGGTGGGGGTCAGCACAGTTTTTAGGTGTATAGAGTGACTGGTGGGATCAGCACAGTTTTAGGGTGTATAGAGTGACTATATGGGGGTTAGCCCTGATTTGGGCTATATAGTGACTATATGGTGGGGTCAGTACTGATTTGGGGTGCATGTAGTGACTATATGGTGGGGGTCATTGGACAGGACAGATGAAGGACGTCTTCCTCCCCCACTGATGTGTGAATGACTCGGGGACCTCCTTGGTTTCTTAGCTTGTTTAGTCCTCAGAGTGAGTAGGTGTTTCCCTGGTTGGGGGGATGACGTTATGGGGGCTCCGGCCCTTTGCCGTCATTTTCCTGCATCTTTTTGCCAGTAAGCAGTCATAAAGCGAGTCCTGTCTGTAGCTAAAAATACAGCGTTTGGGAAAATGTCACAATGTGACTCCTTGGCCCCGGGTCCTGTTATTCAGCAGCTGGATACGAGAGGCCAGCCCTCTCCCATGTCTCCGGGTCCCCCGTCCTCAGCCGCTATTTATATGGTGTGGGGGAGGGGGCCGCACTTGTCTCATATGCCTGATCGGTGGACATTCCGCCGGAAGAAGACGGACCGTGGAGAGACAGCGTATTCTGGGCTTCTGGTCCTCCTGAAGGCTATCTCATCCAATAATCCAGACAATCCATCATCTTTTCTAATAATCCAGACTATCTGATAATCCATTATCATTCATTCCTGTAATCCAGAATATCCAATAATTCATCATCATCATCATCCATTCCAGTAATCCAGACTATCTGATCCATCATCATCCATTCCAATAATCCATCATCATCCATTCTAATAATCCAGACTATGCCACTATGTCCCTCACCATCTTCTCCAGGGATGTGCACCCTGTCATGTTCAGGATATCTTCTTGCTGTCAGTGAAAGGAAAGCTTCATCTCTATATGCACAGATGTAATAATTCTCCAGCTGAGACGTCTCCAGTGTAAACATTCCCATCTCTCCTGTCCTCGTAGTTTGCTACAATGTATCAGTGCAGATATAAATGTATCCGTCTGGAATCCAATCTGTTTGCGATTCGCAGGAGTGGATACAATTGTAGCAAATTCTCAGCTGTTATAAGTATTAGGTTAGGACATGAATACATTTATTTTTTGGTTTCCATTCACTGACAGCAAACACAGATCTGAAATAAAGGAATACTGCCAACATAATAGAAAGTTGCAGAGTTTTGTAAAGGACTTTGTGCAGCCGGCGGTGTTATGTCTGCGGAGCAGCAGCCGCGTGTCTGTCTCCCCTCTCGCAGGTTGGATACTTCTCCTGACAGGATAGAAGCCTTTCTGCATAGGAAGTGAGAGTGCTGCCGTCCCTGCGTCCACATGAGTAATGTGGGAAAATGTGATTCACTAGTGGGGGGATTAGTGGTGTCATGTAGAGGGGGCTCAGAGTGCAGTGACGGGGCGAGGCCGTGCCCCATCCGCGGGGGTCTGTTGGCCCGGAGAGAACATGCAGGAGCTTTCAAGTCACCAGAGAGATTCCAGGTTCTCTTCTGAAGTGCCTGGACGGATGGCTGCCGTCCAACATTAACAATCCACATAGCAGAGCTGGGAGGCGGCAGCCGCCAGACGGAGATCAGTTGCAGATTGTCACGTTAGCCGGGTAAGTCATGGAAGCGCGGTTACCGCTCTTTTGCATCGGTCTTATGCAGATGTAGCAGAGCTGAATTTGTCCCTTTACTCTTTGGGGCTGTACGGTTTTGAATTCAGTTGCAGTCCTATGTAAAACTACAGCTTGCACAGTTATCACATGCTATGCCCTGTCTGAAGGCCCCGTAACTGTTATATTGTATTTATGTGGATGCCTTCTCAAGTGATGAGCTCCAGTGTGCTTGGCCGTTCCTGGCGCCCGTGCCCCCTCTGGTCTGCCCTGCTTTACCCAGTTGTCTACTCATTTCTGTTTCTCGTGATTTTACTTCTGTGAATGTCACCCCCTGATCTGCTGTGCCTGGCACTTTTTTGTTCTGCTGCACCATCTTTTCTTCTACCCCAGCACCTTCTTTACTGCTCTGCTGCTCCCGACACTTCTGCCCCAAGCACCTCCTTTACTGCTCTGCTGCTGCACCACCTCCTCTTCTGCCCCCAGCACCTCCTTTACTGCTCTGCTGCGCCCAGAACTTCTGCCCCCAGCACCTCCTTTACTGCTCTGCTGCGCCCGGCACTTCTGCCCCCAGCACCTCCTGTTCTGCTCTGCTGCACCACCTCCTCTTCTGCCCCAGCACCTCCTTTACTGCTGTGCTGCACCACCTCTTCTTCTGCCCCCAGCACCTCCTGTACTGCTCTGCTGTACATGGCACTTCTGCCCCCAGCACCTCCTTTACTGCTCTGCTGCGCCCGGAACTTCTGCCCCCAGCACCTCCTTTACTGCTCTGCTGCGCCCGGCACTTCTGCCCCCAGCACCTCCTGTACTGCTCTGCTGCTGCACCACCTCCTCTTCTGCCCTCCAGCACCTCCTTTACTGCTCTGCTGCGCCCGGCACTTCTGCCCCCAGCACCTCCTGTACTGCTCTGCTGCTGCACCACCTCCTCTTCTGCCCTCCAGCACCTCCTTTACTGCTCTGCTGCACCACCTCCTCTTCTGCCCCAGCACCTCCTTTACTGCTGTGCTGCACCACCTCTTCTTCTGCCCCCAGCACCTCCTGTACTGCTCTGCTGTGCATGGCACTTCTGCCCCCAGCACCTCCTTTACTTCTCTGCTGCACCACCTACTCTTCTGCCCCCAGCACCTCCTTTACTTCTCTGCTGCACCACCTCTTCTTCTGCTCCCAGCACCTCCTTTACTTCTCTGCTGCTGCACCACCTCTTCTTCTGCCCCCAGCACCTCCTTTACTTCTCTGCTGCTGCACCACCTCTTCTTCTGCCCCCAGCACCTCCTTTACTTCTCTGCTGCACCACCTCCTCTTCTGCCTCCAGCACCTCCTTTACTGCTCTGCTGCACCACCTCCTCTTCTGCCCCCACCACCACCTCTGCTGTACCCGTCACTTCTGCCCCCAGCACCTCCTTTACTGCTCTGCTGTGCCTGACACTTCTGCCCCCAGCACCTCCTGTACTGCTCTTCTGTGCCCTGAATTTCTACCCCCAGCAACACCTTTACTGCTCTGCTGCACCACCTCTTCTTCTGCCTCTTTTCTACTGCTCTGCTGCGCCAGGCACTTCTGCCCCCAGCCTCTCCTCTACTGCTCTGCTGCGCCAGGCACTTCTGCCCCCAGCCTCTCCTCTACTGCTCTGCTGCGCCAGGCACTTCTGCCCCCAGCATCTCCTCTACTGCTCTGCTGCGCCAGGCACTTCTGCCCCCAGCACCTCCTTTACTGCTCTGCTGTGCCAGGCACTTCTGCCCCCAGCACCTCCTTTACTGCTCTGCTGCGCCAGGCACTTCTGCCCCCAGCACCTCCTTTACTGCTCTGCTGCGCCAGGCACTTCTGCCCCCAGCACCTCCTTTACTGCTCTGCTGCGCCCGACACTTCTGCCCCCAGCACCACCTTTACTGCTCTGCTGCGCCAGGCACTTCTGCCCCCAGCACCTCCTTTACTGCTCTACTGCGCCAGGCACTTCTGTCCTCAGCACCTCCTTTACTGCTCTCCTTCACCACTTCCTCCTCTTCTGCCCCCAGCACCTCCTTTACTGCTCTGCTGCGCCCTGAATTTCTACCCCCAGCAACACCTTTACTGCTCTGCTGCACCACCTCTTCTTCTGCCTCTTTTCTACTGCTCTGCTGCGCCAGGCACTTCTGCCCACAGCATCTCCTCTACTGCTCTGCTGCGCCAGGCACTTCTGCCCACAGCACCTCCTTTACTGCTCTGCTGCGCCAGGCACTTCTGCCCCCAGCACCTCCTTTACTGCTCTGCTGCGCCAGGCACTTCTGTCCTCAGCACCTTCTTTACTGCTCTCCTTCACCACTTCCTCCTCTTCTGCCCCCAGCACCTCCTTTACTGCTCTGCTGCGCCAGGCACTTCTGCCCCCAGCACCTCCTCTACTGCTCTGCTGCGCCAGGCACTTCTTCCCCAGCACCTCCTCTACTGCTCTGCTGCGCCAGGCACTTCTGCCCCCAGCACCTCCTCTACTGCTCTGCTGCGCCAGCCACTTCTTCCCCCAGCACCTCCTCTACTGCTCTGCTGCGCCCGACACTTCTTCCCCCAGCACCTCCTTTACTGCTCTCCTTCACCACTTCCTCCTCTTCTGCCCCCAGCACCACCTCTACTGCTCTGCTGCATCCAGCACTTCTGCCCCCAGCACCTCCTTTACTGCTCTGATGCACCACTTCCTCCTCTTCTGCCCCCAGCACCTCCTTTACTGCTCTGCTGCACCACTTCCTCCTCTTCTGCCCCCAGCCCCTCCTTTACTACTCTGCTGTGCCCAGAATTCTTCACCCGCTATACTGACATACTTCTTGCATTCTTATAGGATGTTTATGTTTCCGTCCCTGCTGTAATATTCTTGTCTTGCACAGATAGTCCTGAGAAGCCGCAGCTCAGATGGAGGAGCATTAGTCGGGGGGGAGGGGGCTTCCTCTGTGCTGTGACAGCTGACATTCCCCATGCCATACGTCGTCCTCTGTGCCTCTCGCTGCCCGCTCATCCACCGTCCTCTGTCGTCTTGTATTTTACAGTACGATACTGGAGGAAGAAAAACTGCAGCAAGAGGAGCGGATGAGGATGGAGTCCAGGCGGCAGGTGACCGTGTCGTGGGATTCGGGGGGCTCTGATGAAGCTCCACCAAAGGTCAGTCTCTTATCAGGGGGGCACATACTTTCTTCCGTTACGTTCATATATGGACTTGTCTGTTCCAGTTCAACTTGGAAGCTTCTTATCTGGAGTTTGAAGACTCAGATGTATTTGTGGACACTGTCCCTTTAAGTACTGGCATCTTAGAGGGATGCCCATAGCGCAGGTGTAGGGAACCTTGGCTCTCCAGCTGTCACAGAACTACAACTCCCGTTATACCTGGACATGATGGGAGTTGTAGTTTTGCAACAGCTGGAGAACCTAGGTTCCCTACCCCTGCATCACCCCCATCCTCTGAATAGGCATTTTGAGGGTACTGTCTTCTAGTCCCTGTTTCTGTTAATAGGGACATGCAGGAAGCCTATGAGGAGACTTAAAGGGGCATTCCATTTCCAGCACATTTGTCACGTCTCCTAGATCTCTGCTTGCTGTCATTAAACGGTATTCTTGATTGTTTTCTGCCAGGGGACAAAAGTCTGTCCTGTTCATGTGATGGGATATGCAGGTGTCTATCACATAACTAGTATAGATTAGGAGTTTTCAGTGACAGTAAGCAGCAGTATTGAAAAACAGGAGCCACGGAATTGATAAGAACAATAATTTGCTGAAATGGAGCTCCCCTTTAAATCCTATTGTGCCCCGGATTTGATGGAGTAGGCCACATGCAGAAAATTGCACTTTCTATAGTCCAGGCTTCTATTTACTTACAGCAAGCAGAGATTTTGAATATATTGAATAAGGATCCTATAATACATGGGGCAACTGCAACTCCCAGCATTCTGTAACAGGGTCTGTTGAGAGTTGTAGTGGCTACAGACCACTCTGATATGTATTGCAGACACATTCACAGTGTATAGCACAGGTGTCAAACTCGGGCCCTCCAGCTGTTGCAAAACTACAATTCCCATGATGCCTGGATAGGTAAAGCTTTGGCTCTCCAGGCATGATGGGATTTAAAGTTTTGCAATAGTTGGAGCGCCTGAGTTTGACCCCCCCCTGGTATATAGCACCTATAGTTGTTGCTATGTACTCCTGGCTCCCTCTTCTCGGTACTCACACCATCCGCTTGCATCTTTGCTATTTGAGCAGTTCTCAGTGTTTGCAGCTTCCCTGGATGCACTTGGTTTCTTAGGACTTCCCTGAAGTTTTTACATATATTTTTGTGTTTTGCATGTATTCATAGCGCGTCTATCGGCTGCAGAGTTTCCTCTCAGGAAGCCGCTGTCCTGGTGTTAGGAGCAGTTATGGCTTCCAGGGTCTCATCAGTGCAGGAACAATAGGAACATTTAAAGTTTTATGATGATAAAAAAAAATGTTTACACAACGGGAAGGAGGCGGGGTCAGTACAACACGCAGCACAGCAGGGATAGGCTGCATCTAGTGTGTGTGTGTGTATATATATATATATATATATATATATATATATATATATATATATATATATATATAATATACATACATACATACATATGTGTGCAGGCAGTGTGCCAGGGATAGGCTGCATCTAGTATATACTGTATATGTGTACAGGCAGTGTGCCAGGCTGTGTCTAGTATATATGTGCAGGCCGTGTGCCAGGGATAGGCTGTGTCTAGTATATATATATATATATATATATATATATATATATATGTGCAGGCAGTGTGCCAGGGATAGGCTGTGTCTAGTATATATGTGCAGGCCGTGTGCCAGGGATAGGCTGCGTCTAGTATATATGTGCAGGCCATGTGCCAGGGATAGGCTGTGTCTAGTATATATGTGCAGGCCATGTGCCAGGGATAGGCTGTGTCTAGTATATATGTGCAGGCCGTGTGCCAGGGATAGGCTGCGTCTAGTATATATGTGCAGGCCGTGTGCCAGGGATAGGCTGCGTCTAGTATATATGTGCAGGCCGTGTGCCAGGGATAGGCTGTGTCTAGTATATATGTGCAGGCCGTGTGCCAGGGATAGGCTGTGTCTAGTATATATGTGCAGGCAGTGTGCCAGGGATAGGCTGCGTCTAGTATATATATGTGCAGGCAGTGTGCCAGGGATAGGCTGCATATAGTATATACTGTATGTGCAGGCAGTGTGCCAGGGATAGGCTGCATCTAGTATATATGTGCATCTGTACAGTAGACATATAGACCCCAGTCGGCCCCTTCTGCTCTATTAACCTATATTTCTGGGCTGCCTTGCAGTACCCCATTACCCCTTTAGCTGCTGCTGCCTGCATCTCCCCAGTAACCTTCATGTTGTTCGGATCACTATGGGGTCTCCTTAAAGGGGACATCGCCTTCAATTAACCTTTCCCGAGAGCGATTATTAATAAGCAGTTGTGTCTCAGAGAGCAGAAACAGAGCGCACATTGTAAGGTGCTACTGAGCCGCATTCACAGCTGTATGACGGGGGAGGGAAGGCCGAACTGTTTATTGACTTGAATACATTATAGAGGTTAGGGGTCATCGTTGTGGTTCCCGCCTGCGGTCGGTGCACCTGTCTCGGCACCCTCCGCTCTGGTTGACATTGGTGACAGCTGCTGATCTGATGCCTCCCCCACATGTCAGCCGCATGTGTCCGGTTACAGCGTAACCTCTGCTCATTCTTCTCTATTCCTGAATTGCAGCCCAGCAGACCTGGATATCCGAGCCCGAGGTCCAGCGAAGGTTTCTTCCCCAGTCCCCAGCACATGGTGCAGCCGAACCACTACCAGGTAATGTAGGTTCTGTAATCTGGGACTATGGGGCAGGTGTCAAAGTCAGGACCTCCAGCCATTCTATAACTGCAATTCCCCGTACATATTAGTGAGAGCTCAACAAACCGGACGATTTTGTGAGGACCGGTCTAATATGTATGGGGGGGCTTCCTGAATCCCTCCGGATAATGGAGGACAAGGATTGGACATAGTGAATTTCAGCACCCAATCCTTCTGTAGAGGTGTCTGGCAGCGCCTTTTTCTTCCCTCCCCACTGAATACAAGTGCCCATTGAGCGAATCATACAGGTATATAGGGGAGATCAGGATGTTTAGTTATAGGCCAACTTGTATTAAAGCTGTATGGCCAACTAAAAGGTTATATAGGATTAAACGCTTGTCCAGTGTGAATAGGGCTGAGCTGCAATACCAGGCATGGCTCATGGCCAGAAGTGGCGCTTCCCCCACATCTTCCCCTAGTTAGTACAGTAGTACAACTCCCCTAGAATACATGTCCAAAAAAATTCTCTGTTTATGTCAGTGGTATACAACCTCACACTGTTGCAAAACTACAACTCCCAACATGCCCTAACAGCAGCCAGTGCGCTAATAGAACCTAAGGCAGGGGTAGGGAACCTTGGCCCTCCAACTATTGCAAAACTACAACTCCCATCATGCCTGTAGAGCCCAAGAGCCGCTAGCTCACCCTGACCTATGGGAATGGGTAATCCTTCCCCTTTAATGCCTCATTGCCACATTCCGCTGGTTACGAGGAGATTCCTATTCTGTTGCATGGTCGGGGTGCGTCATTTTATGCCACAGGCTGGAAATATTTACTGGTGGGAACTGGGATTGTACATGGAGGTATGTGGGTTAGACCCTATTAGCAGGTCAGGCGAGCCAGAACACGCGTGTAACATGAGAGAGGAACCTCTCTGATCTGTGTGTGTGTCTGAGCGGGGGGAGGGAGGAAGCTGCCGGGTTATGTAAGGGGGACACATGAAGAGGTCACAATCATCCTCATCATCCTCTTAGTCATGCTGTGTAGTAAACTGGAATGACTTGGTTGTATGGATCTTGTGTTGTGTCATGTCTCCTGTCACATCCAAAGGCTGTCCAAGGGGTTAACAGGGTTTTCCAGGCTGATGACCTACCCATAAGATAGGTCATCAGTCACTGAATGCTGGCACCCCTGCCGATCAGCTGTAGGGTGCCTGTACTACACAGTGAACGGTGGCCGGAAGCCAGTGGCTCTATTTATCGTGTAGTGGCCGGGCCTGGTAACTGCAGCTAATCTGCCATTCACTTAAGCTGGAGCCAAGCTATTGTTATACATCACCACTGCTACACAGTGAATGGAGGTGGCGGGGGTGCCGGGTGTTGGTGATCACAGGTTGGTGATCATTGATTTGCATTTCCCGTATTACAGCACACCATTGTCTGCATAATCCTGAACCAGCATGGAGGGGTCAGATAGAGACCACAGAATTCAGAGTGCAGCTCTGGGTGTGACTAGAATAGGAGACGTGGCTGCACCTCTAGATATAACACAAATGGTTTCTTCCCATAGGTGTCTGGTTATCCTGTTACCCACAGAATCCCGTCTATGGCTGGAAACATCTACCCCGGCCAGGCCACAGTCTTGGACCATCACGACTCTTGGAACCATCGGACGCAAGACATCAGCATGTGGCCGGCTAATATGGAGGTTCGTAGATCTTTTGTGCTTCTATTTGCCTCTTTATTACAGAGAACACATTAAGATGCGGGCTCCTCTCTGTGATGCTGCAGGGGCCCCTACCATAACCTCCTGCATCGTTTAATAAACGTCCATATGATGTATGCCCGTGCCAATAAAGGGGTGTCTGGAACGTCTCCCCCACCCTAATAGACTGTATGGAAGGGGTTATCTAGATGCAACCAGAGTGTTAATACTGCAAAACGTAAAACATTACTTTTGTGTTCCTATGGGATCCTGATAAAATAAGATGCCTAAGGATAATGTATGTAATGTATCATACAATATGGTAATGTAGTTGCCTCTCGTGCACACAGGACTCGGGACCTTTGGACATGAGATGTTTGGGGCAGGTTCTACCTACACATTTAATGGAAGAACATCTAATAAGACAACAGCAGGAGATGGAAGAAGACCAGCGCTGGCTGGAGAAGGAAGAGCGATTCCTGGTACGTGGTGGTCACTATTCATGAGGACTCCTCAGTTTCTTTGTTTTGTTACCTTTCTGGCATGTATAACACATCATATGAAATCTTAGAGGTTTCACAGGTTAAAAAAAAAAAAAAAAGACATTGACAGCCTATCCACTAGACACCCTGCACCCTCACCAATGGGTAGTTTAGAACTTACACTAAAGGCCCTATTCCACAGAACGATTATCGTCCCGTGGAGTATGAGGCAACGATCAGCCGACATCGTTCATGCCGGCTGATTGTTGAAGTAGTTTGTCTTTCAACATGTTGAAAGACAAACCACTCATAGCACCGATCGGTTGCCGCCGCTCTGTGTAATAGTGTAATAGGAGCGGTGGCTGCAGACCACCGCCATATCCTATGGGCTGCCCAGACGATCAGCCGGATCACCCGGGAACCACCCCCTGGCAAACCCCAAGCCCCCCCCCCCCCGGCTTCCCCCAACCCTCCCCGGACTCACCCGCTCACTGCAGGTTACTATGCTACAAATACTATATGTATAAAATGTCAAACCATACTTATCTGAGAGGATAATCTGTATGCCAAAACAGAAATCAATTGAAGTACAAGAATATAACTACTATAATACTGCCCCTATATACAAGAATATAACTACTATAATACTGCTCCTATATACAGGAATATAACTACTATAATACTGCCCCTATATACAAGAATATAACTACTATAATACTGCTCCTATATACAGGAATATAAACCACTATAATACTGCTCCTATATACAGGAATATAACTACTATAATACTGCTTCTATATACAGGAATATACTACTATAATACTGCCCCCTATATACAGGAATATAACTACTATAATACTGCTCCTATATACAGGGATATAACTACTATAATACTGCCCCCTATATACAGGAATATAACTACTATAATACTGCTCCTATATACAGGAATATAACTACTATAATACCACCTCCTATATACAAGAATATAACTACTATAATACTGCTCCTATATACAGGAATATAACTACTATAATACCACCTCCTATATACAAGAATATAACTACTATAATACTGCTCCTATATACAGGAATATAACTACTATAATACTGCTCCTATATACAAAAATATAACTACTATAATACTGCTCCTATATACAAGAATATAACTACTATAATACTGCTCCTATATACAGGAATATAACTACTATAATACTGCTCCTATATACAGGAATATAACTACTATAATACTGTTCCTATATACAGGGATATAACTACTATAATACTGCTCCCTATATACAGGAATATAACTACTATAATACTGCTCCCTATATACAGGAATATAACTACTATAATACTGCCCCCTATATACAGGAATATAACTACTATAATACTGCGCCTATATACAGGAATATAACTACTATAATACTGCTCCTATGTACAAGAATATAACTACTATAATACTGCTCCTATATACAGGAATATAACTACTATAATACTACTCCCTATATACAGGAATATAACTACTATAATACTGCACCTATATACAGGAATATAACTACTATAATACTGCCCCTATATACAAGAATATAACTACTATAATACTGCTCCCTATATACAGGAATATAACTACTATAATACTGCCCCCTATATACAAGAATATAACTACTATAATACTGCTCCTATATACAGGGATATAACTACTATAATACTGCTCCTATATACAGGGATATAACTACTATAATACTGCTCCTATATACAGGGATATAACTACTATAATACTGCTCCTATATACAGGAATATACTACTATAATACTGCCTCCTACAGTATATACAAGAATATAACTACTATAATACTGCTCCTATATACAGGGATATAACTACTATAATACTGCTTCTATATACAAGAATGTAAGTAGTATAACACTGCCCCCATGTGTATGAGTCCTGCACTGGATGTTTATAGATGTCTTTTCCTCCTTTTGATTATCGTAGTCGACCTACTATATTATAATATTGGTGACCCCCTCAAATGTCCCCATCTGCATAGCAGTACAGGTGTGTGTCATGTGTTTTCCCGGTGCATTCCTGTGGGCAGGGTCCCGGCACTCATCCCCTCCTAGCACTGTCTCTCCCGACCTGCAGAACCACGGCTTTCACTATACTATTAGTGCAGGAGACTGTTGGGGCATGATGGGATTTGTAGTTTTGCTGCAGGTTAGGGAACGCCTCTACCTGCCTCCCTCCTCAGAGCACGTCACCCCCCATGTCCGCTGTGACTCAGGTCTGGGGAATCATGAAGCATCCATTTCCCCGATGAGCAGCCGCTCTGCGGATACCTGGGGCACGGCCGTTGCTGCTGATTATTTATGAGCTCTCCCCGCTCTTCCTGTATCTCAGCCTCCCTCCTCAGCTTGTGCAATGCTAAAACCATTCAGTAATTGGCTGCGCTTCCAGTCCCGCGGCTGCAGCCAAGCTGAGCGCACATCAGCCTTTCCTCCCGCAGGAAGCCTGGATTAATGCTGTTTGTTCTGTAGCAGCAGCAGCAGCTTAGGGATCGAAGCTCGGCCCCCCGCCCGCACCATGCAGGTCTTCCACTGCTGTATGGGCAGAACGGTACGACCCCCGGGGGGGATTCTCTTTAGCTATTTGCCCCTGTATACTCTGTGCCGGGCAGCGTACACCTAATGGAATATACTCTCTTTTATTGTGCTGCCTAACTTTTATACTTTTTGGGACTTTTTTTCAAAAATTTTTATAATCTTTTTTTTCTTCCTTGTAGAAGCCTGATGTCCGGCTCTCCCGGGGCAGCATAGACCATGTGGACGGGAGCATCCAGTGTCCGGTAAGTGTCCCCTCCTCCAGATTCTTCACTGGCGCAGCTGTTTATTACATTGAGTTGTCCAGTCTGGTAGGAAAGTTTTGTTGCTTTCTGCTTTATAAGATCTCTGTTTGCTGTCATTGGACGCAATCTGTAGGGGATCATTCACATGGCCAGGCAAAGCACCCAGCAATCCAGAGACCAGGGATGGGGAACCTTCGGCTGTCCAGGCATCATGGGAATTGTAGTTTAGCAGCAGCTGGAGGGACGCAGTTTCCCCATCCCTGGTATAGACTATAGCAGTATACAGCGCCGGACCTATGGGCACCTGCCAACCTGACTAACTGAAAAATGCCGTCATTCTGGCCGTTGACTATAGATGTCGTGGAGTCTGGGAATTGTTGCCTTTTTTCAGGGTTTTATTCCCTGCTTGTCACCCAGCTTTCCTAGAGTCCAGAGCAGACTGGATCAGGGAGAGAGACTGCTGCTTACAGAGGATATTCGGCAATGGAGAAAGTTTTTTTCCTGACAGCAAGCAGAGTTCTTACAACTTTCTTCAGTGCTGTTGTATCTTGGATCCATTAATCTATATGTAGTTGTTCCTTTCCTGACATCTTCAGCTCTGCTTCATCTGCTGGGTGCAAGTGCACATGGTTCTGTAGCGGTATAAGTGTGAGGAGGGGCCGGGAGATGTTGCTGTGCGGTTTCTTGGGTGGTGGCGGTAGATTTCCTTTAAGTCGAAGGTGTGAGGTTCTTGTCGCCTCTGATATACGACCCCCTGCGATGATTCATGATGATTAGGAAAGGGCGATGCTCTGCAGATGATGCTCTTCCAGATTCTTAGTCCTCTAATTCTGCGTCCGCAAACACTAAGAACAGTCGTCTGCAAAGTGTTTCCTATCAGAGTAAATGATCATCCGAGGAAACTGTAGAATGGTAATGGGGGGGGGGGATACAGGCAACATTCTGGTAATGGGGGGGGGATACAGGCAACATTCTGGTAATGGGGGGGGGAAATACAGGCAACATTCTGGTAATGGGGGGGGGGATACAGGCAACATTCTGGTAATGGGGGGGGGGAAATACAGGCAACATTCTGGTAATGGGGGGGATACAGGCAACATTCTAGTAATGGGGGGGATACAGGTAACATTCTAGTAATGGGGGGATACAGGCAACATTCTAGTAATGGGGGGGATACAGGCAACATTCTGGTAATGGGGGGGGGAAATACAGGCAACATTCTGGTAATGGGGGGGGATACAGACAACATTCTGGTAATGGGAGGGGGGAAATACAGGCAACATTCTGGTAATGGGGGGGGGATACAGGCAACATTCTGGTAATGGGAGGGGGGTAAATACAGGCAACATTCTAGTATTGGGAGGGGGGAAATACAGGCAACATTCTAGTAATGGGGGGGATACAGGCAACATTCTAGTAATGGGGGGGATACAGGCAACATTCTAGTAATGGGGGGGGGGAAATACAGGCAACATTTTGGTAATGGGGGGGATACAGGCAACATTCTAGTAATGGGGGGGGATACAGGCAACATTTTAGTAATGGGAGGGGGGATACAGGCAACATTCTAGTAATGGGGGGATACAGGCAACATTCTAGTAATGGGAGGGGGGAAATACAGGCAACATTTTGGTAATGGGGGGGATACAGGCAACATTCTGGTAATGGGGGGGATACAGGCAACATTCTAGTAATGGGGGGAAATACAGGCAACATTCTGGTAATGGGAGGGGGGAAATACAGGCAACATTTTGGTAATGGGGGGGATACAGGCAACATTCTAGTAATGGGGGGGATACAGGCAACATTCTAGTAATGGGGGGGGATACAGGCAACATTCTAGTAATGGGGGGGATACAGGCAACATTCTGTTAATGGGGGGGATACAGGCAACATTCTAGTAATGGGGGGGGTACAGGCAACATTCTAGTAATGGGGGGGGGATACAGGCAACATTCTAGTAATGGGGGGGGATACAGGCAACATTCTGGTAATGGGGGGGATACAGGCAACATTCTGGTAATGGGGGGGGATACAGGCAACATTCTAGTAATGGGGGGGATACAGGTAACATTCTAGTAATGGGGGGGGATACAGGCAACATTCTGGTAATGGGGGGGATACAGGCAACATTCTGGTAATGGGGGGGGATACAGGCAACATTCTGGTAATGGAGGGGGGGATACAGGCAACATTCTAGTAATGGGGGGGGATACAGGCAACATTCTAGTAATGGGGGGGATACAGGCAACATTCTAGTAATGGGGGGATACAGGCAACATTCTAGTAATGGGGGGGGGGATACAGGCAACATTCTGGTAATGGGGGGGATACAGGCAACATTCTGGTAATGGGGGGGATACAGGCAACATTCTAGTAATGGGGGGGATACAGGTAACATTCTAGTAATGGGAGGGGGGGATACAGGCAACATTCTAGTAATGGGAGGGGGGGATACAGGCAACATTCTAGTAATGGGGGGGGATACAGGCAACATTCTGGTAATGGGGGGGATACAGGCAACATTCTGGTAATGGGGGGGGATACAGGCAACATTCTGGTAATGGGGGGGGATACAGGCAACATTCTGGTAATGGGGGGGGATACAGGCAACATTCTAGTAATGGGGGGGGGGGATACAGGCAACATTCTAGTAATGGGGGGGGATACAGGCAACATTCTGGTAATGGGGGGGATACAGGCAACATTCTGGTAATGGGGGGGGATACAGGCAACATTCTGGTAATGGGGGGGGATACAGGTAACATTCTAGTAATGGGGGGGATACAGGCAACATTCTGGTAATGGGGGGGGGATACAGGTAACATTCTAGTAATGGGGGGGATACAGGCAACATTCTGGTAATGGGGGGGGGATACAGGTAACATTCTAGTAATGGGGGGGGGGGGATACAGGCAACATTCTAGTAATGGGGGAAATACAGGCAACATTTTGGTAATGGGAGGGAAATACAGGCAACATTCTGGTGTCTGGGAAACTTATTTTGTGTAGATTTGTAATGCAAACTTAGATAAGTCGGCAGTGTTAGTTTTCTGAAGTCTGGGATGGCTTCTGTAGGGGACACCAACATTTAACATGTAACCCAGCTTTCCTAGGGTCCAGAATGGTGTGTATGTGTGTATATATATATATATATATATAATATATATATATATGTGTGTATATATATATATATATGTGTGTATGAGAAGCAGTATCGGGGGTAGTTAGGTACATAAGAAGCAACATTGCCTGAATGTAAGTTTAGCTTGTCACCCAGCTTTCCTAGGGTCCAGAGTGGCAGAGAGATAACAGTATCAGGGGTGGTTAGGTGCATAAGCAGCTTTCCCAGGGTCTGGAATATTATATGTGAAGCAGAATCGGGGCCTTGGTAACCAGCATTGTCATTAAAGCCTGTAGGAAGGATAAATGACGACTCTTATAGTTATAAAACCCAGCTTTCCCAGGAGCAGACAGCATTTGTTATGTCTGGAGTCCCATGGGTTGTAGTGACAGGAGAAGTCGTCTCTCTTGACGCTGGTGGTGACAGAGAAGTATCTGCTCCGGATTCCTTTCTGATCCCATGAAATCTGCGACCTCCTGGTCCCCGGGGTGGGGGTGGGGGGCTCTGAATGCCTGTGGTTGGAAGTCCATGAAAGGATCGCTGGATTCATCCAAGGTTTAGATAAGACGACAGCAGCAGAATTCCATCCCCTCCCCCAATCCTTGTCTTCTCCTTCTTCCCGTCTCCAGCCTTAGAGCTGCAATCCTGTCACTCCTGAGCTAAAGCACATTTCTGGATTGCACTTCATACTTCACAGGGTTCAGGGTGAAAAACCGGCCTGAGAGGGTAAATAAACACTGGAGAGAAGACAGGCAGCTGGAGCGCCGCTGTATCTGGCAGCACGGCATCACTGTCACTGGCTCAGTGCTTAAAGAGGCAGCCGCCTGAAATGTATTATTTAGGAAATCAACAGGGGGAGTTATAGCAATATATACTCCTTATTATTTTATTAGATTTTCTATGTTTAAATCAACATTATACATCCGGCCACTAGGTGTCTCCCTCCCTGTCACACTGCGCTCCATGCTCCCTCTGTGCCGATATTTGGTCTTTTCTTTGTTAATAAAAATAGACCAAAAACATTTTTTCCATTTCACCATTGAAAGGAAAGTCCAGCCAAATAGATCACTAATGGATCCTTTCAGGGGTATGGGAAAGATGAGTGACTGCTCCTATGGCCAATAGTATTGGTGAGAAATACTAACCTAATTTCAAACCCCCAGTAGGTGGATAGAGCGAGAGAGCGAAGATGGATGGATGGATATACAGGAGATGGATGGATGGATGGATGGATGGATAGATAGACAGGAGATAAATGGATGGATAGATGGATAGATAGGAGACAGATAGATAGATAGGAGACAGATAGAGAGATAGGAGACAGATAGAGAGATAGGAGATAGATAGATAGATAGATAGATAGATAGGAGACAGATAGATAGATAGGAGACAGATAGAGAGATAGGAGACAGATAGAGAGATAGGAGACAGATAGAGAGATAGGAGACAGATAGAGAGATAGGAGACAGATAGAGAGATAGGAGACAGATAGAGAGATAGGAGACAGATAGAGAGATAGGAGACAGATAGAGAGATAGGAGACAGATAGAGAGATAGGAGACAGATAGAGAGATAGGAGACAGATAGAGAGATAGGAGACAGATAGAGAGATAGGAGACAGATAGAGAGATAGGAGACAGATAGAGAGATAGGAGACAGATAGAGAGATAGGAGACAGATAGAGAGATAGGAGACAGATAGAGAGATAGGAGACAGATAGAGAGATAGGAGACAGATAGAGAGATAGGAGACAGATAGAGAGATAGGAGACAGATAGAGAGATAGGAGACAGATAGAGAGAGAGAGAGATAGTAGATAGATAGGAGATAGATAGATAGATAGGAGACAGATAGAGAGATAGGAGACAGATAGATAGATAGATAGATAGATAGATAGATAGATAGGAGATAGATAGATAGGAGACAGATAGAGAGATAGATAGGAGACAGATAGAGAGATAGATAGATAGATAGATAGATAGATAGGAGACAGATTCACTCTTTGGTAACGTGAAAAAAATTGCTTGAATATGGCGAAGGTTGTTCGCTGAAACGTTGCTCCGGTTTTCTTCTGTATGCTGCACCTTGCTTTGATTATGTTTTATTTGGAATGATTATTTTTCACATGGAATAAATTCACAAATTTTTTTCACATTACCAAAGAATGCTGTGGATTATCTCCTGTATATTTACTCCAGCCTTTGGTCAAGGCAAGATCCGCTGGCACCATCTCATCCACGGAGTGCTGCTGAATTATCTTTTTGACTAGATAGAGAGAGAGAGATAGAGAGGTCTCTTCCGGGAGACCGCCTCCTCCTGGAGTCACTGATGACCCTCCTCTGGACGGACGAGAGATCTCCAGCTGGAATACCGCCCACCCGCAGAGTGGAACACCCCTGACAGATGACAGCTATACCTCGGGAGGTGGGCCCGGCTACTGGTAGGTGTGTTCCACTCTGCGGGTGGGCGGTATTCCAGCTGGAGATCTCTCGTCCGTCCGGAGGAGGGTCATCAGGGACTCCAGGAGGAGGCGGTCTCCCGGAAGAGACCCAGATACGCCTTTATCGTGGACTCGTGTTGTTCATAGTGGGTGAAGCCTCCGTGTGATCATTATTAATATATAATATTACGTTGTATTCAAGTTTATTCTCTTATTTTATATTATGAACGGACACTATTATTTTTATGAAATGGAAACCTTCACTAAGATCTCTACACCATTGTAATGCCGCACGGGCTCTGACAGCTGATGGACACGTGTGAGCACGAATAGGAGGGGAGCTTGAACTCTTCTTGATTGACAAGTCTGAGCACCTATCATGTTTCTATAATGATTGACACACCTGTATATAACACATGATTGTTTGTAACATTATTGCACTTGAAAATGGTGTAAGGTACGCCGAAACGTCGTGTTTTTTTCACCTTGTTTGCTATGAATTGCTATTCTATGGAATAAATTTCCTTACGTTTTTTTTCACATACGTTCGAGTGCTGCAGAGTATTTTTTTTAATAGAGAGAGAGAGATAGAGATAGATAGGAGAGAGACATAGACAGACAGATATATATATACACTACCGTTCAAAAGTTTGGGGTCACCCAAACAATTTTGTTTTCCATGAAAAGTCACACTTCTTCACCACCATACGTTGTGAAATGAATAGAAAATAGAGACAAGACATTGACAAGGTTAGAAATAATGATTTGTATGTGAAATAACATTGTTCTTACATCACACTTTGCTTCCGTCCCAGAATCCTCCTTTTGCAGCAATTCCAGCATTGCACCTTTGGCATTCTAGCTATTAATCTGTTGGGGTAAGCTGGAGAAATTGCCCCCCACGCTTCTAGAAGCAGCTCCCACAAGTTGGATTGGTTGGATGGGCACTTCTGGCGTACCATACGGTCCAGCTGCTCCCACAACAGCTCAATGGGGTGGTGATCTGGTGACCGCGCTGGCCACTCCATTACCTATGATAGAATACCAGCTGCTGCTTCTGCTGGAAATAGTTCTTGCACAATTTGGAGGTGTTTAGGGTCATTGTCCTGTTGTAGGATGAAATTGGCTCCAACCAAGCGCTGCCCACTGGGTATGGCATGGCGGTGCAGAGTGATAGCCTTCCTTATTCACAATCCCTTTTACCCTGTACAAATCTCCCACCTTACCAGCACCAACCCCAGACCATCACATGACCTCCACCATGTATAACAGATGGCGTCAGGCATTCTTCCAGCATCTTCTCATTTCTTCTGCGTCTCACAAACGTTCTTCTTTGTGATTCAAACACCTCAAACTTGGATTCATCCGTCCACAACACTTTTTTCCAGTCTTCCTCTGTCCAATCTCTGTGTTCTTTTGCCCATCTTAACCTTTTTCTTTTATTGACCAGTCTCAGATATGGCTTTTTCTTCGCCACTCTGCCCTGAAGCCCAGAATCCTGCAGCCGCCTCTTCACTGTAGATGCTGACACTGGTGTTTTGCAGGTACTATTTAATGAAGATGCCAGTGCGGGACCTGTGAGGCGCCTGTTTCTCAAACTAGAGACTCTAATGTGCTTATCTTCTTGCTTAGTTGTGCAACGCGGCCTCCCACTTCTTTTTCTACTCTGGTTAGAGCCTGTTTGTGCTGTCCTCTGGAGGGATTAGTACACACCGTTGTAGGAAATCTTAAATTTCTTAGCAATTTCTCGCATGGAATAGCCTTCATTTCTAAGAACAAGAATAGACTGTCGAGTTTCAGATGAAAGTTCTCTTTTTCTGGCCATTTTGAGCATTTAATTGACCCCACAAATGTGATGCTCCAGAAACACAATCTGCTCAAAGGAAGGTCAGTTTTGTAGCTTCTGTAACGAGCTAGACTGTTATAGATGTGTGAACGTGATTGCACAAGGGTTTTCTAATCATCAATTAGCCTTCTGAGCCAATGAGCAAACACATTGTACCATTAGAAGACTGGAGTGATAGTTGCTGGAAATGGGCCTCTATACACCTATGTAGATATTGCACCAAAAACCAGACATTTGCAGCTAGAATAGTCATTTACCACATTAGCAATGTATAGAGTGTATTTGTTTAAAGTTAGGACTAGTTTAAAGTTATCTGCAAAGTACAGTGCTTTTCCTTCAAAAATAAGGACATTTCAATGTGACCCCAAACTTTTGAACGGTAGTATTACACGTATCCAGCTCATCCTTTATTCACAGCTGGGAAATAGGATCCAGAAATAGGTTTTGAAAGCAAAAAAAAAAGTTTTTAGAAAAAAATAAATAAATCTTGTTAGTGAATCCTGGTGGGGGATGGTGGACGGGAATGTTCCTAAGAACGCTCAGTTTTGTCTGCTTCGATTTAGATGAAATTTACATAAATTTTCTGAATGTTTTTCTCTGAATCTCATTGTTTATCCCCAAACTATTTTTGGCCTCTATTTATCAGACGCTTGAGAACGGTCGTCCGCCCGACCGCCAATTAATAGGGATTATTTATATACCCCGAGGGACTTTATATAGCGATAACAGAACATGAACCTACTGAGGGTCACCGGTGGAAAAATACCCAAAAAGGAAGGAAAAAAAAATCTCCCAGCTCGGAAAATTTATTCAGTAGTGAATGGGACAGCAACTTAAATCATTGGAGGACCCTGATAGTGGACAGACAGGGGGTCCAAATGATTAGAGAACCACAGCTGCTTTCTTGCAAGAACAGCGCCACCCCTGTCCTCAGGTTATGTGTGGTATTACAGTACAGCGCCATTGACTTCAATGAAACTAAGCTGCAAACCCCCACCTAACCTGAGGGCAGGGGTAGCGCTGTTTCTAGAAGGAAGAATCTGTCTTTTATATAGGAGGTTATTCTCTTATACGGAATTTTGCAAGGATGACATCATTGCAGCTTTTGGTCCCCCTGCTTGGTATGCTCTTGATAGGGAATAACTGACTTACTGAGACTTACTGAGATGGAAATGCCCCTTTAAGAAATAATTCTCCGTCCATCTTCTAGTGATTGAGATGATGATGTGTTTTACAGCAGGCTGTAAAGTGACCTGACTTTTTTTGACACATTCAGTTGTGTTGCCCCCTAGTGTTCAGTATGAGAACTAGAATATTACAGAGTAAGAGTTATTACATCTGCGGATATTGATGTCCAGTATTGGAGCCGGGGCTGTTTATTCCAGTCTCGGCCGCTCGTGACCTGATGTCGGTATTCACTTCTGGCTGCCGGGCCGACTATTGCAACATAAGCCTCCATTTATCTCTTCTCCCGTCTTTGCTTCCAGCTCTCTGTTCCCAGATATATAACTTTTTTTCCTTGGCTTTGTGTCTTGCAGACTGGTAACCAGCACATCTATCAGCCCGTTGGAAAGCCAGGTGAGCGGGGGGGGGGGGGGGCTAATGGGGTTGGGGGGTATTCAAGCTAGACACTTTATGAAATGGCCTCTGTATCTCCCATACAAGTCTATGGATATTATCGCTCTCCATAGACTTTAGTATAGAACATATTACCCATAAACAGTAGGGGTGAAGTTTAGGAATGACTCTAATAATTGTGTCCCCCAGTCCTGCCCCTATCCCGTCACCACTGCCAGACATATGTCCGTGTTCACATTACTCGGGGATGTGATGTTCCCGTCTCATATAGTCTCCATTTCATATATTTACAGATCACTCGGCTCCACCAAAGAAACCCCCTCGGCCGGGAGCCCCCAGTCACCTCAGTAACTTGGCCGGGCTGAACAGTACTGGGGACAGCTACAATGAGGGAGTAAAGGTAAGAGGACGATATATCTGCGTCCATCATATTGCTACATGCCGGAAGGCTTTGGTGACTTTGGCCACTGTTACATATTTCTTGTTAAAGCTACAGATACAGATACACATACAGCATGCAGTGTGAAGGCTCACGGCCCGACTATCAGGCTCGTCCTGGCCTGAGTGAAAGGCGATCAGCTGGCAAACACGTTGGCTGATTGCATGCTTTGTGCGGCAAAAAACTTATTGTCATTGGTCTCACTTCACCCTGCGTATCTTGGTGACTTGCGGCTGATGATAAATGAGGGTCACATGGCCCATCCAGCAATCATTCATGTGGCCCTGCTGCCCGACCAGAGAACCGTGCTCAGTAACGTGGAAGTGATGGCCTGTGTAAAAATAGAAACTGCATCCCCCTCCTCCCCTCACAGCAAACAATCCAAGTCTTAAGTTACAGCTGCAGCATCTGCATCTCTGAGATGCGTGCTTTGAGAGGGGAAAAGGGGGATGGAGCTGCAGCATCTGTATCTCTGAGATGCACGCTGTGAGAGGGGGGGAGGAGGGGGGTGGAACTGCAGCATCTGTATCTCTGAGATGCGCGCTGTGAGAGGGGAGGAGGGGGATGGAGCTGCAGCATCTGTATTTTTGGGATGCATGCTGTCATAGGGAAGGAGGGGGATAGAGCTGCAGCATCTATCACCCTGATACTACGTGCTGTGCTGTGATAGGGGAGAAGGGGATGGAGCTGCAGCATTTGTATCTCTGAGATTTGTGCTGTGGTAGGAGAGGTGTGATTCTCCTGTGTGCGTGAAGTGGATGCAGCCAGTCTCCAGCCTCCATGGAGCAGGTGGTCTTTTCCTGCTGACAATCTTCTATGTTTCTAACTAAATAATCACCATACACACAGAAACACTGCTAACAATGCCAGATCCCTGTGATATAGAGGTCAGCCATAGTGATATATACAGGTCAGCCATAGCGCTAGAGAGGGGTCAGCCATAGTCAGTACATTTTTTTTCCAACTCCAGCCAAAACTAGCTCCGACTCCACAGCCCTGCTGCAGCATGTATCTCTGAGATGCGTGCTGTGATAGGGGAGGAGGGGGATGCAGCTGCTGCATTCTATATTAGTTAAATTTTAAGGTAACTTCCCCTGCCCCAAATTTATTGTGGAGAAAAGTCTGTTTGTAGCTACTTATATACCAGCAGCAGCCGCCATGGATGCAACCAACCTGCTGTGCCCAACACTGGCATCTGTGTATTTATAGGAACCAGGGGATACAGAGCGCGTAGAGGAGAAGAGTGTCTGTAACTGGAAGGTGCAGGCTAGTAACACGCTGACACTTGGGGGGGAAGGCTAGTGACACTGACACTTGGGGGGATAGGAACACTGACACTAGGGGGGATAGACTGTTGACACGCTGACATTAGCGGGGATAGACCAGTGACACGCTGACACTAGGGGGGATAGACTGGTGACACGCTGACACTTGGGGCTCCCCCTGCCTGTGCTCGGAGTAGTAGGACCCCCTCAGGGCTGCGCTGGACACGGAGCAGCTGGTGACTGACGCCTCTATTCTTAGTTTACCTGTTTCTGGAGTATAACGCTGCAGCCTCCTCAGACGTCAGTCATTTTCCATGGAAACTTGTCTTTCTGGCGGATTCTTTCCGAGATTTTCCCTTCTCCCAGTGACCACTCAGTGCGGTTGTTTATGAAATGATCCTGCCAGGCGGCCTTGGCGCCAAACCACATGAGTACAAACCAGTCCCAGCTGTGCCGCAGAGCCGGAGCCGTGTGCTGCCCATGGCTGGCAGTGCCATCCTGTATGTGGTGACGGATCCAACCATTGGGGGGCACTCTGCTAACTTTGGACAACCCCTATTCACCGCTGGAACCCTCTAGTTCTTGAGAAAACAGGGATTCTTGATCCAGGACAGGACAATAGGGCCCACTTTCAGGTGTAGAAGGAATGGGTGGAGGGAAGGGACAGAGGTGATCACATCTTGCTTTGTGTTGCATGGCCGGTATTGCTGCATGTGCTGCGACCAGATCAAGAGACTCATGCCCCCCTCCCCCCCCCGGGACCCCCACAGCCGCCCCTCCTCCTCACCTCTCTGCTTCATCTTACTTGTGTTTTTTCTGCCTGGTTCGCTCCATCGCATTTATTAATTTCCTCTTTTTGTTGTTTTTTTTTCCCCCTTTTTATTTTGCTCTGGTCTCTTTATTAACCCTCTCCCCCTCACTCTGCTCCATCTTAGCCGTGGCGGGTAAGCACTTTGTGTTTGTGTCTGTGTGTTTTGGGGGCTGACACTTCACATACTTCTCAATGTAATCTGAGGGGTCACATAATTTTGGGGGGTTCCTTCTGCGATATAGTCTGAGTCTTAAGCAAAAATTTTGTTAATTGAACTTTTCTTTTGTCGATAAGGTTTAGTCTCTTCTCAGATTTGTAGCGTTCTCGGACGGCGGTGTCCATAGTATATTTTTGGTGGGTGCTTTGTCTCCAGAGGACACCCCCACCCCCACCCACTGGTGATTTTAGGGCAGTTTTCTAGGAACACTTAGTTCCCGATATGTTTGTGTTAAACACTCACATAGCGCAGAGAGCCTTCGTGTCACATGTGGTTAGTAACCAACGTGTGTAACCAACACAAAGCGCCCGACTTGTGCCAAACCGCAGCCCCGCTCCAGCACTTAACCCTGTAGAGACGCCAGGACTTTCCACACTTCTATGTTTGCCTTTTGTGTTGTTTTCGTTAGATCTAACACTTAGTGTCACCACTGTCTGTGTATACATGGCCAAAAGTCTGTGCACCCCCAGCATCACTCCCACAGATACATCATGATAATGCCCCCCCCCCCATTTGTATCAGCCCTCACGTGTGGTTGTTGCTGTACATTCAGGGGTTGAGGTCTGGACTCTGCAACCAAAAAGGGGGGGGGGGGTTGGCTTTACGTACCTCCAGCTGGCACCTGGCATTGTGCAGACACAGATGTGTCTTCAGCTTCTCCGTGAAGCCCCCATTGCGCAGTAGAGAGGAGAAACCATTCCCTCGTTCGGTCCTTGGTGGTCCCATTTATTGAGTCTTCACTAGCTGAGGGGCCACAGTGTCTGACTGCGCTGCTCCCATGAGCCTCAGCAAAGCTTTATTCCCATCAGATAGACATTCTTACTATACAGTCCAATAGGGAAGGAATGCCTCCAATGGATGAAAGATCCCTTTAATACCAGTCCTACACCGCCCCCCTTTGGCCTGTATTAGCCACAACAGTTTTGCACAGATTTTTCTGTAAAGTTTCTATGACTTCTTTCCTCAAGGAGAAATTTTACCCCTTTTGCCCCAGTTTTTAAAGACCTATGGAAACTTAGAGGCCATGTTTGATGCCCTCCTCTGGTCTCTGTACTGACCCTGAAATCTTTCCTTTAAAAGAGATCTCTGGTTTGGCCTTCATTTCTGGTCATGTTTGAAGAATTTGAATGCATCACTGACTTCATAGCAGTGCCAACCACCATAGGGTCCCTTCCTGTAGTACTGCCAGCCACCATCCTCGTAGCAGTATCAGCCCCATATGTGTCCTGTGGGGCTCATATCTATAATGCCAGCCCTGAAGTTCCGGACAGGTGTTTGGACGGACTGTTCTGGACATCGGTGAGGTTGGGGGGGCGATTGCTGGTGGTTGCAATTAGATTGGCCGAAACTGCTTATTCCAGATGCCGTCCACATATTTTTGACCATGTAGTTTTCCTTTCATCTTTAAATACATAGCGCCATCTAGTGGGTACTGTGTGTCTTCAGGTGTTTTTTTTTTTGTGGTTTCCCAATCCCTTATGCCATCTTGTCTTTCAGATTCAACCACAGGAAATCAGTCCACCCCCAACCGCCAACCTGGACCGCACAAATGACAAGGTGTATGAGAATGTGACGGGCTTGGTGAAAGCTGTGATTGAAATGTCTAGTAGGATCCAGCCGGCACCGCCAGAGGAGTATGTCCCCATGGTGAAGGTAAGGATACAATGCCTGGCATGGACGGTGATCCAGGGATTATTCTGCTTGCCATTGGAGTCAGGAAGGGGCGATTGGAATCTGCCTCATAGGGGTTTTTGCCTTCCTCTGGATCGACACAGTAGGATTTCTGTAGGTTGAACTTGATGGATTTGTCTTTTTTTCAACTTACTAACTATGTTTCTAAAACCTCTGCCAATTGACAGGGGGTCGGACTAGCCTTGAGGACTTTATTAGCGACTGTTGATGAGACCATTCCTGTTCTTCCAGCCAGCACCCACCGAGAGGTAAGTGACAGCCCCTACATATCTACCCATAATCCTGTGGGAGAGCAAGAAGAGCAGGGGCTTTAGAGAAAAATTGAGTTTACTTTGTTGGTGCGGAGGGTTGTGAATGGGAATATGTCCTTAATAGTATAGTGATGCAGGAAGCCTAAAAGGGTTGTCCAGGATTAAAAACAGCTGTTCTTGGATATATTAGGAATTTATGTAAATTTTAATTTAACTATTTTTCTTTTAAGATTGAAATGGCACAGAAGTTGTTGAACTCGGATCTGGCAGAGCTTATTAACAAGATGAAGTTGGCGCAGCAATACGTCATGACCAGTCTCCAGCAGGAGTACAAAAAGCAGATGCTGACTGCTGCACATGCACTGGCCGTGGACGCCAAGAACTTGTTAGACGTCATTGACCAAGCCCGGCTGAAAATGATCGGACAGTCGAGGCCGCACTAAAAATGTCCGAGACCCAGACTCTTGTTATATTCCCATCTGAAGTGTTTTCCTTTTGGGATTACGTGTAGCCTTCCACCAGCGATTCTGGTCATCAGCGGGCAGCCACCCCCTCCAGTGCTGATCCATGGCAGCTGGTGCCACGTTAAGTTTTATTCTTTTCCCCAAACACAAAAGTTCCGGTTAGTGAGATGCGGCTGGCCTGGACCCCCGAGTGTCCGTCATCCGGAGGAAATACTGGTGGATCGAGATCTCCGAGAAGCTCATAGAGGAAATGAGGATCGAGGCCAGGCTCAGTGCGATGGAGAGCCAGGCTCAGAGGTCGATCATCCAGGGCAGGGACCAGAGAGCACGCAGCGTCCGTGTGGATCCATGATGGCTGCTGCAACTGGAATCTTTGTCATCTTGTTTTTTTTGTTTTTTTTTATTTAACGTTAAGTCGCAATATGCTACAAAGCTATATTTTGAAGACTTAAAAACCGAAAGACTTCGAATGGATCGTTCCGGCTCGTTGCGTTTTTACTTTCCCTCTTTTTGGATGCGTGTAATCATTGGTTGGAAGCAAAGTGAGAATTGGTGTATTTTTCTTTTTTTTTTACAGAATTTTCTTTCACACATGGAATAAAGTGCCAGGTTGTGGGGGGTATTATTTTTTTTAAACCATGTATAAAGCACGCTGCTGAATTACAGAACATTTGCGCAGTGAGATCTGGAGCCATTATATATATCCCATTTTTTATATTAAATATATATAATTTATAAATAAATCTTAAGGCCGTGCTAACGTTTCAGATGCTTTCAGCCATCTTGCCTGTTTAAACATTTTTTTTAAGATTTTTTATTTTTTTTTTCATCTTGGTGGGTTCTGTTGTGTTGGGTCTTTTTTCTTATTTTCCCCTCTCACATCACACCCTTAGTACCCAAATAAATTATAAAACTATTTCTAACTATTTTCATTTAATTCTATTCCTCTGCCTTGGGATTGTCGGTGGAATATAAATTATTCTCAGGAAGAATATAAAGACCTTGTACAGATTCTTAGAGCTATTACTTAAAAGTCCTGGACTCTGCTGCCGCGCCTCTATTTATCGATTATTAGAGCAACATCGGACCTTGAGTCTCTCTGGGCGACTGAGCAAACAGGACGTTGTACGTATTAAAGATCATGCTGTTATTAAAGGATTTGAATATAAAGATGAGATTGGAGTTTATCTTTAAATGACTTTGTAAATAAGGGGACGGGGTTGTTAAAGAGACTGTCAGTAGGTTGATGGTGTCCTATCTCAGGGCAGCATAAACTGGTAACAGAGAAACAAAGATCAGAATGATGTATCACTTACATTGTTTTGTGAAGCTGATGCAGAGATGATCTCCTGAATAACATGGACAATAAGTAGTCATCTCCATTATGTGTGTGTGCTCAGTAGTCCTAGATATTTATGAGCAGCAGAAAACTTCACTGCTGATCGGCAGTTAACTGTCAATTAGCAGCTGGTAGGGGTGTGGCAAGAATCCTATTCTCCTGTGTATTAGGAGAACGGTTGAACAAAACGTAAGTAATACACCAATATATTAAGCATTTATGTCACTAGTTTATGCTGCCCTCATTGAAGGTGGCATAAACCTAGTGACAGATTCATTTTAAGCATGGCAATATCCACCGCATGTTTTCTGCTGTTCAGGTTCCAGAAAAATTGTACTTTTCATCCAGCTGCCAGTGTACAGAATTGCTTTTACTGAGTGAGGAGAGTCAGAAGCTTTCCTGAGACCCTGATCTGCTGCAAGCATGGTTAGGGAGGGTTTACAAAAAAGTGCCCAATGCTCACTGTTCTCACGCTGCATGTAAAAAGGTGGATTCACATGGCAGCCTTTCACGTCCCATGTTCTGTCTGAAACACGGAAGGTGAATGCAAGTCCTGGACTGTTTCCCCAGACTGCAGCGATTCAAAGAGTTTTCCCACTGCTATGTTGACGATACATCATGCAGCCCAGGACCTACATTCAACATCTGTTTCAAACTGAAGACAGGACGTGCGAATGCAGCCTAAGGCTGCAGCCACACATGAGTTTTTCTTTTAGGGCCTTAGAAGTCTGGATCAGTGATGTCCTAGAGGATGCATCTGTTTTGGTGGTGAGTAATGGCCACAGGGAGGAGCCCAGCTACAAGTTACCAGCAATGCGTCAAGTTAAAAAAACAAACAGTGAATTGTTTAAAACAAACCCATAGACTTCTGTTCTGCAAAAACAGGTGTGTGGATAACCATCAAAACCAATGGATCCTTTTGTCTGTTCTTTATTAATTGACAGTGTGGGCGAGGCCTTAGGCTGGATTCACACTACACACTATCAGTTTAATTGTTTACGTTTAACAGTCAATGCTATTTGTGTTAGGCTGGGTTCACACTGCGTTTTTGCAATCCATTTCTCCTTTTTTGAAAAAAAAAAAAACCCCATGAAAAATGGATTGCAAAAACAGATGCATTTATGTACAACCGTTTTTCCATTAACTTCCATTATAAAAAAAAACAGTTTTTTTGACTGACACAAACGTTGCTGAGACTATTTTGTCCGTTAAAGAAACAGATCTGTTAAATGTATGCTAAAAATGCAGTGTGAACCCAGCCTAAGTTACAAAACTGATCCTTATAATGAAAGTCAATGGAAAAACAGATGCAAAAGGATGGCACACAATTGCATCTCACACACATTAAACGTATAGGGGAAAATGCAGTGTGAACCCAGCCTTACCAATTTGTCTGTCTTCCCAACCCCACAGCAATCTGTTTTGGCAGAAAATCTCAACCAATGAAAGTTTAACTGTTACAACAATCCTCAACCACTAGCAGAGAAGATTTTATAACAGTTGCTAAATTCCAGCTAGTCACAAGTAGGAGGCTCATCTAGACACAGTGCACCCCCTAGTGGTTAGACAGCATTTCAGCACATCTATCACTAGTGAAAGCAAACTGAGTATCAGTAAAATAAAGCACTGACTACTTTTAGAACAGTGTACTTAGAACCAAGTAGTCACTGGAGAAAAAATAATTAATTTAAAGGCTGAGAAAACCATTCCCATGACTGGCAAGACCTATGTGTGTGGACAGTCACAACCTGATCCTGATTTCTCTGCTCAAGTTTGGTGCCAACATGTAACCTTAAGGTCCTTTTCTTAATAATCAGCCATAAATATCCCATAGACACTACACCAAGACACTGAGAATTTGTAAAGATGAGCGAATTTACAGTAGGAACAAATTGCTTCATTCCCATCTGCATTCTGCTCATCAGGTTGCAGGGCTCTGAGCTGCTCCTCCCTGGGTGCTGGGAAAAGCTGGATCCATACCTGATGCATGACTATTATATCACCTGGGGATCATTAGAGCGTACCCGTCACCAAGGCTGGAGACCCAATCGGCACTGAATTCCATTCTTCAGCTGGAAGTTTAGTGTATCCATGATGCGACCACAACATGACAGTAATGCATACAACCCCAATAAGATCAGAATGCAGGTAACACTGTGGTCATATAAATGGATACCCCAACTTCCAGCCGCAGAAAAAAATTCACCACCAATTGGGTTAGTGGACTTCATGAGAAGTATGCTTTATTAAAAGGGGAGGTCTAGTATAGAAAACTAAAGCACTGCATTATGTTTTGTTAGTTTTACCTATGTGGTGCAGGGAGTATAACCTGTCATGTTACCATGTCCTGCCCATCACAGCTGCAGCATATAAAAAAAGTAAAAGTCGCTCTTTTATTAGGCTGGTTTACATATATAAGTTTGCATCAGCTGCGTTTTTGTCTAAAAACTGACCACAACTGATGCCAAAAATGCCTCGGTTGCCATCAGTTTTACTATCCTTTTCATTAAAAAAAAACATCAGTTGACACTTTTTTTCCCCCATGTTTTCCTGTCCTTTTTAATGGAATTTGCAGGGGGGGGGCCTATATGGGAGGGGGGAGCACACAGCAAGGCTATATACTACTGGGGGGGGGGGAAGCACACAGCAGGGCTATATACTACTGGGGGGGGGGGAAGCACACAGCAGGGCTATATACTACTGGGGGGGGGGGGGGGGGGAAGCACACAGCAGGGCTATATACTATTGGGCGGGGTTATACACTACTGGAGGAGCAACAGAGGGGACTATAGGGGAGGGGGAGATATGTTTATTTCTTTACACTGTGCTGCTATTTGCCTGAACGCTGGATGCCAGAGCCGAACAGCATGCATCCTGCCCGGCGAGACATCCGGCGCTATATTAGATTGAATTGGAGCGGCAGTCCGTCAGGACGCTGCAAGATGCATCCTAACGTACAGACGGTCCAGCGGCCACTATTTCACCGCCGCACATTTTGAACAATCCCATTGAAAACAATGGGATCAGTTCAATGATGAGTTACCCTCCGGCGCCGGAGGAAACGCAGCGGCACCGCCGGACATATGTAAACCCAGCCTTAGGCTGACTTTTTTTTAAGACGGCACCTTTTAAAGGAGGAGAAAATTTATTTTTTATATGTTATTACTTATGGAAAGTTATACAATTTTCTAATGTACATTAATTATGGGTTCATATACTGCTACTTCCTGATACACTAAAGGGAAATGTTAGAATTCTCTCAGAAGCAGTGATGTCACGACGAATGGTGTAATTACTATGGAGTGTCCAGCAGGGGCGCTATATATAGAAGTCAATGATTACCATTGACATTATATAATATATATCAATGGTACTCATTGACTTGACTTCTCTATATATTAATATATATATATATATATATATATATATATATATAAATATTAATATATAGAGAAGTCAAGTCAATGAGTACCATTGATATATATTATATAATGTCAATGGTACTCATTGACTTCTATATATATAGCGCCCCTGCTGGACACTCCATTGGAATTACAATGGATGTGTGTATGTAATGTACTTTGCGATTGAATACATTTATGGAATACTTTGGGGAGTAAGTGTCCTAGCTCCCCAAAGTATCTACCTCCCCCCTCCTTGCTCAGTGCTGGGAACATATAGAAAGTACTACTCCCCCATGATCTGCATATAATGGGGGAGTAGTACCTGGGCTATCTTATCACCACCCCTCACAGAGGTGCCCCCTCCTCCTCCGCTCCCCCTCGAAACACTATGGCCCCGCCGACTCCCTGCCGCCACTCACACTAACCGGCCGGCCACCGCTCTCTAATCCTGCAGGCCGGCCGCATCAGCCCTCACCCACCCCGGCCAAGAGCACGGCGCTCCCGGTGCTTCCTGGTGTCCCAGGCCGGGGTGGGTGAGGGCTGATGCGGCCGGCCTGCAGGATCAGAGAGCGGTGGCCGGCCGGTTAGTGTGAGTGGCAGCAGGGAGTCAGCAGCGCGGGCGGCGGGGCCATAGTGTTTCGAGGAGGAGGGGGAGCGGAGGAGAGGGCACTTCTGTGATCGGCAGCAGAGCGGGCAGGACGTCTGTGAGTGGCGGCGATAAGATAGCACATGTACTACTCCCCCATTATCTGCAGATCATGGGGGAGTAGTACTTTTTATATGTTCCCAGCACCGAGCAAGGAGGGGGGAGGTAGATGGCACCTCTCTCCCTCCCTGCTTAGTGCCCAGAAAGTGTATTTATTGAATACATTTAAGGGATACTTTGGGGAGCAAGGACACTTGCTCCCCAAAGTATTCCATAAATGTATTCAATCGCAAAGTACAGTACATTACATACACACATCCATTGTAATTCCAGCAGGGGCGTGTGTATATATACAAGTCAATGGTACTCATTGACTTCTATACACTAAATTAAGGGAAATAGCAGTGTATGAGCATTTCCCATAATGTACATTAGAAAATTGTATAACTTCCATAAGTAATAACAAAAAGAATTTTGGCCAGACTTCTTTAATTATGGCTCACATTGAACCCTTGCCACACACGTGTTCACCATATACAGAGTAGATCTCCCATGTGCCTGGGCTGCTGCATTACTCATGAAGTGACAGAGCCGCTCAGACTTAGATGGATTCTCTTTATTACAAGTCCTCTTACAAAATGGTTTAATCAAAAAGACCGAAGCCCATGTCATCATCCGACTCCTCAGACTCTTCCTTCTTCTCTTCCTCCTTTTTCTTCTCTTCAGCTGTAAGAGACAAGAGTATTATTCCACCCACTTCAACACCAATATTATCCCTCCCCCCTCCACAAGGCAGCTCTGACTATAAGGGAAATATGGAGCCCACTCTGCTTCACTCCTACAGATTATCTAGTCATGTAAGATCCCAATGTCAATAGCCGACAGTCCTATGTAACTGTACAGTGAGATTAGATTGCTGACCCCAAGCTCACACCGTACACACAAACATGTGGCAAGAATTACTATCAAACTCCACTCATAGGAGCCGTGCAGCCCCTTGTGGTGTTAGCGAAATATCTGCCATGTTCCTGTAGCACACTCCGACACCCCGAGCTCATTGGCCAATGACGGCCTCAGCTCTGGGCTTTAACTGTGTGCAAGACAAACATCCACATCTCACACTCCTATCACATTCTACAGTCCTGTATAAGGAAAGCTGGGTGACAAACATGGCCACCATTCTAGCATCACACAAATGGTAATAAGATGTGCATGGACAGAAGACACCGACCCACCAAGTAGATCTTCAGGGAAATTGGAAAGCAGATTGGACACTAATAGCTGAAGAGTTAGTTGGCTGCATCTGAACTGACACCTGAATATAGCCTACAGCTTTCTGCCATAGTGAGGAGGCTGCATAACCAGTGACATTACCCATTGCCCCGAATACCCCTTGACTATAGCATGTGTAAGTCCTGGAAAGTGTTGGGGGGCAGAGTGGGTGCATGGTAATGGAGTAGCCCATCTGCAGTGGGCCTCAGATAACAGATACTGACTTATCAGCCATGCTAGTTACTGTATGGACATTACAACACCCCTGTGCTGTATGTTATAACTTTATAGCGTGTATTTGTGTACTTTAATAAAAGTTCTGTTTCCCAGTTGTGTCTGAAAACATAAGGCATTCTTTAGAGCCACTCCGATGTAATGGCATGTAGTGTCAGCCCTCAAGTCATCAGTCCACAATGTAACAGATAGCAAGACAGGACATTACCTGGAGCGGCAGCGGTCGGGGCAGCGCCGGCAGCTGCGGGAGCAGGGGCTCCACCGCCAGCACCAACGTTGCAGATCAGGCTACCGATGTTGACGTTGTTCAGAGCCTGAGGAGAAAATTGAGGATGGGGTCAGACGATAGGAAACACATAGTCAGGATCGCAAAGGTTTATGTTGTTTCTTTACAGTATAACGGCCTGGACCACCGCTATGCAGGGAAACCCCTTAAAGACAGGTGGTGGGGGCAAACCCCAACTCATCAGAAAGCAATGGCCACTAACAGTTCTACATTTACATAATACAGATGTAGTCCCAGCCGGATACCAGGTCTAATGACAGCCGTCCGATCACGGCCATCAGGCCCACAGCCAGGCTGCAATATGGACCAGCGTCGGCAGCAGAGTATGGATGTACAGAGCAGCTCACAGAGCCCACCAGCCGCGGCAGCAGAGTATAGATGTACAGAGCAGCTCACAGAGCCCACCAGCCGCGGCAGCAGAGTATAGATGTACAGAGCAGCTCACAGAGCCCACCAGCCGCGTCAGCAGAGTATAGATGTACAGAGCAGCTCGCAGAGCCCACCAGCAGAGTATAGATGTACAGAGCAGCTCACAGAGCCCACCAGCAGAGTATAGATGTACAGAGCAGCTCACAGAGCCCACCAGCCGCGGCAGCAGAGTATAGATGTACAGAGCAGCTCACAGAGCCCACCAGCAGAGTATAGATGTACAGAGCAGCTCACAGAGCCCACCAGCTTTACAACAGGGAAAAGAGATGGGTTAGGGGCAGCAACTAGTCACGGTCCCCTGCCTGTCAGCACGCTCTGTGGATGATAACCCATTAGTGGCCTCTCTGCCTGTCAATCAACCCCGTACTGCATTGAGCCGTGACTAGTTGCCGCCCCTCTCCTGGTGTAATAAACCATCTCTTCAGCAGTACAGTACATCTATACTCTTCTGCTGGGAACCATCTCAGCACAATACTGATATACCCCTTTAAGTACAATTACCCCCCAAGGCCTGTGTACAACACAATGCATCACAACCCCCACCATCTTCATACAATCCAGGTCATGTGACATGTTCATAGTGGGAACTTACCTTAGCGAACAGGCTGGGCCAGAAAGGCTCCACGCTGACATTGGCCGCCTTGATGAGAGCGATGATCTTGTCTTCCTGAAGAGATAAAAGGGGATCAGTCAATTCCTCCAGGTCACAAGCTATTGTAAGGAGGTATCAGCCACAGAACGCTTATCTTATATGGACCATCCTTTACACCAGAGATGGGGAACCTTAGGCTTTATGGGAAATGTCGTCTGCAACAGCTGGAGGTTTCCCCATCCCTGGTTTATACCTTCTGGATGATTAGAGGCTGCTGGTATACATGGGGGTACAGGGGTCTCCCCCTAATACTGAAGTATAGAGAATAAAACTCCACCTGTCACTGTGTACTGGAGATTAGAGTGTGAGCTCCTGGGGTCAGGGTCCTAGTCTTACACATCAGACACATGTGGCAAGAATTACTATCAAACTCCACTCATAGGAGCCGTGCAGCCCCTCGTGGTGTTAGCGAAATCTCTGCCCTGTTCCTGTAGCACACTCCGACACCCCGAGCTCATCGGCCAATGACGGCCTCAGCTCTGGGCTTTAACTGTGTGCAAGACAAACATCCACCTCATACACTCCTGCTCTGTATCTGGGGGACCACCATAGCTTAGGGCGTCCCCTGCCCCATAACCAACTCCCATCACACCCAGACAGCCAAAACATTAGCATGATGGGAGATGTAGTCTTACCATAGGCCAGGTGTGACACTGAGAAGCCGCTACCCTGGCCTGGCTGACACTTGTAGTCCCCACTGAACTGCACATAAGGATAAGTCAGTCTTCAGAGTCCAGATCTCTGCTTGATGCTGGAGGCATGATGGGAGTAGTAGTCCTACAGACACACCAAGTGCACACTACATTCACTGGTTATATCTGTTCCCAGGAAAGTTGGGTGTCTGCATTAACCCCACCAGTCCTGTGCAGAGGGCCAGGCATGCTGGGAGCTGTAGTCCTGCCACAGGGGGAGACCAATGATCCACATGTAATCTGCTAAATCCCCATTCACTGCCATGAAGCAGAGATCTTACTATAGTACTATAATATAGACTGGATGCAGCTGTAACAAACCCTCAGCTGTGAGAAGTCTTAGGATCACTAGACTAGATGTGAACACGTGACCGTCCACTGACAGCAAGCAGAGATCTTATAAGAGGACAGAACAGATGCAACTGTAACAAACCCTCAGCTGTGAGAAATCTAAGGATCATTGGACTAGATGTGAACACGTGGTCCCTGACTGACAGCAACCTGAGACCGTGAGGGATGATGGGAGTTGTAGTCCTATGTAGTACGTGCACGTCACGTGGTGTATCACCCAGCATGCTGCTATTTGTAGTTCTCCAGCTATAGTTACACAGAGCGCCCCCTAGGCCATGCTGAGCCTTGTAGTGCTCCCCCGGTGTAGAGTGTGAGGCAGAGATGTGCGGCGGCCGCCATGTTTCCCCCTCCCCTCAGGCTCCTCACCGTGATCGTGATATCATCATCATGGAGGATGAGAGCGGAGTAAATACAGGCGAGCTCGGAGACGGAGGCCATAGCTGCGAGGATCGGGCGTGTGTGCGGGGGTGGATGGTCGGGTTACAGGGTGCTAGTCGCCGGATGGACACCAGGCCTTAGCTTCAGCCGAAGAACCGAGCACCTTATAGCGCCGCCGTCACTGAGGAAAGAGGAAGGGGAGGAGCCGCGCAGGCGCACTTATAGGCCCGCGCCGGAGGCGGGAAGCGCTGTCGCGGATGTGTTGGACTTTTTTCTTGTAATAACTTTATTGACAACGTAGTTTTGAAAACATAAGTTATTGATAGAATGAGGTGAATAAAACGGCGCGGCGCCACAGGGGGAAATGTTTATGGAGTCTGCTGTACAATAATCTCCAGGGGGGATGGGGAGTGTTATACAGCGGCCTACAACAACAATGTCCGTTGTGGCCCATAGCAGCCAATCACAGCTCAGCTTTCAAATATTCATGAGCCCTGGTAAAGTGAAAGCTGAGCTGTGATTGGTTGCTATGGGCCACAAAGAATACTCCTGAAATGCTGCGTTTACACAGAGCGATAATTCGCCCGATCGTACGATTAACTTTTTTTTTTTTATAACGATCAGCGTTTAGACGGAACGATATATCGTAGGGAAAAATCGCTTAAGCCTATGTCGCACATAGGTTAAATCGGTGAACGACTATTTACACGGAACGATCTGCGAATTTTTTGCGAACGACCATTTAAGAACATGTAAGATCAAAATGAACGATTTCTCGCTTGTCGTTTGATCGTTTGCTGCATTTACACGTATGGTTATCGTTCGAATTCGATCGTTATCGTGCAAATTCCGATAATCGTTCCATGTAAACGCACATAAGACTGGATAACCATACTTCCCGCCCCCACAGATGTATCTACAAGTCTGTCATGTGTGATACTGTCTGTAGATCTGCTGTATCTAATGCTGGATTTACACGGAACGATTATCGTGCGAATTTGCACCATAACGAACGATAATTGTACGTGTAAACGCAGCAAACGATCAAGCGATGAGCGAGAAATCGTTCATTTTGATCTTTGAACATGTTCTCAGATCGTCGTTGGTCGTTTGCAAAAAATTCGCAGATCGTTCCGTGTAAACAGTCATTCACCGATTTAACCTATGTGCAAGATAGGCTTAAGCGATCGCGAAACAATTTTTGGCACGATATATCGTTCCCTCTAAACACTGATCGTTATAAAAAAAAAAGTTACTTCGGAATAGCTAATCGTACGATCGGGCGAACTGTCTCTCCATGTAAACCCAGCATAAGTCTCTCATATGTGCTACTGTCTGTAGATCTCCTATATCTAAGTCTATCCTGTGTGTATCAGTTGATGTGCTGTATCTAATGGTCTTTTTAGACGGAGCGATATTTTCGCCCGATCGCACAATTAACGATTTTGAATGAACTATGTGTTTTTTACAACGATCAGCGTTTAGAGGGAACGATACATCGTACAGAAAAATCGTTTTGCGATCGTTTAAGCCCATCTCACACAGAGGTGAAATTTTTGAAAGACTGTTTACACGGAACGATCTGCGAATTTTTTGCGAACGATCAACGCCAATTTGACAACATGTTGAAGATCAAAATGAACGATTTCTCGCTCTTCCCTTGATCGTTGGCAGCGTTTACATGGAACGATTATCGCTAAAATGCTATAGTTATCGTGCAAAAAAGAACGATAATCGTTCCGTGTAAAAGGACCATAAGTCTATCCTGTGTGATACTATCAATTGATGTGCTGTATCTAATGGTGTGTTTACACAGAGAGATTTATCTGACAGATTTTTTAAGCCAAAACCTGGAACAGACTATAAACAGGGAACAGGTCATAAAGGAAAGACTAAGATTACTCCTCTCTTTAAATCCATTCCTGGCTTTGGCTTAAAAAATCTGGCAGATAAATCTCTCTGTGTAAACGCACCATAAGGCTATGTTCACACTATGTATATGTCCGGCCGTAGTTCGTACACGGCCAGACATGTGCGGCTGAAACTACGGCCGTGGGAAAAATAGACATGCGGGCGGATTGCGAACATGCGGGCGAACCGAGAAAATACGCCCGCAGTACAGTTATGCTTCCGAGCTTGTTTCGAAGCGATCTGAAACAGGTCATTTACTTGGAAATCTTCGCCCAGCCCAATAAAACACACAGAACATTTTTAATCTAAAAATCAAGTTCAATTTGCCTGAAATAAGTTCTCCGTACGGGACCGCATTGAAAATCCACGGCCGTGAGTTGGAACATTTCCGTCCTCAAACAATGGTCTTGTTAATCTTTCACGGCGCCGTATACGATCTGGCCGTAGGCTCATACATAGTGTGCATTGTGCGGCCGTATATCGTATACTTCCAAGCATACGCATCAACCTCAAAATGACGGGCGTAAATTTGCGGTTCACACTACGGCCGGACTCATAGGCACTGTGAACATAGCCTTAGGGTGTGTTTACACAGAAAGATTTATCTGACAGATTTTGGAAGCCAAAGCCAGGAATGGATTTGAAAAGAGGATAGATCCCAGTCTTTCCTTTATGACCTGATCCCTGTTTACAGTCTGTTCCTGGTTTTGGCTTAAAAAAATCTGTCAGATAAATCTGTCTGTGTAAACGCACCATTGTAATGGTGCGTTTACACAGGCAGATTTATCTGACCAATTTTGGAAGCCAAAGTCAGAAATGGACTTGAAAAGACAGGGAATCTCAGTCTTTCCTTTATGACCTGCACCCTTTTTATAGTCTGTTCCTGGCTTTGGCTTCAAAAATCTGTCAGATAAATCTCTCTGTGTAAATACACCATAAGTCTATCCTGTGTGATACTCTTTACTGAGCTGCCATATCTGAAGCATCTGATGGGCATCTCACATAAGATATCTGTAAGATACGATATTTTTCGGAGCTTGCACTAACCCCACCATGGTCGTCCGTCTGTTGTGATGTGTGTTAGGTTATGCTGGGAGCAGTGGTACTTCAATAGTGTAGACGCCTCCCTGCCGACAAGAGAAAAGCTGATCAGATGCCAGTTGTCTCTTTACTGACTGAGGACACGTACAGCTATCATCAGCTATGGGCGATACACCCCAACACCACACACAGGGGGCTCACTGCAAGCAGGTCACATAACAACCATAATATAGCACACCCGCTATGCCACAATAATAATAAATGTAAATATCAAATTCTATATCTTCCTGTGTAGATACAGGCTTATGCAATATATACCACCAATTGACAAAAAACGCCACACTACTACAAACTATTTTAAATTAGTAATCTTTATTAACTTAAAAATATTTTGCAGAAAAGAAGAATCAGCACCGATAAAAAGTGTCATCGTGATATAGGAACATGATTAAAGGAGAAGTTTGGCGAAATTTTTTATTAAAGTATTGTATTGCCCCCCCAAAACTTATACAAGTCACCAATATACACTTATTACAGGAAATGCTTACAAAGTGCTCTTTTCCCTGCACTTACTACTCAACAATCTATCGCATCATCAAGAACTTCAAGGAGAGAGGTCCCATTGTTGCCAAAAAGGCTCCAGGGCGCCCAAGAAAGACCAGTAAGCACCAGGACCGTCTCTTAAAAGTGTTTCAGCTGCGGGATTGGGCTACCAGCAGTGCAGAGCTTGCTCAGGAATGGCAGCAGGCAGGTGTGAGTGCATCTGCACTGTGCACTGTGAGACTGCGGAGACTCTTGGAGCAAGGCCTGGTCTCAGGGAAGGCAGCAAAGAAGCCACTTCTCTCCAGAAAAAACATCAGGGCCAGACTGATATTCTGCAAAAGGTCCAGGGAGTGGACTGCTGAGGACTGGGGGAAAGGTACAGGGAGTGGACTGCTGAGGACTGGTGTAAAGTCATTTTCTCTGATGAATCCCCTTTCCGATTGTTTGGGACATCTGGAAAACAGCTTATTGGGAGAAGACGAGGTGAGCGCTACCACCAGTCTTGTCTCATGCCAACTGTAACCGGCATCCTGAAACCATTCCAGTGTGGGGTTGCTTCTCAGCCAAGGGAATCGGCTCTCTCACAGTCTTGCGTAAAAACACAGCCATGAATAAAGAATGGGACCAGAATGTCCTCCAAGAGCAACTTCTCCCAACCGTCCAAGAGCAGTTTGGTGATCAACAATGCCTTTTCCAGCATGATGGAGCACCTTGCCATAAAGCAAAGGTGATAACTAAATGGCTCAGGGAACAAAACATAGAGATTTGGGGTCCATGGCCTAGAAACTCCCCAGATCTTAATCCCATTAAGAACTTGTGGTCAATCATCAAGAGACGGGTGGACAAACAAAAACCAACAAATTCTGACAAAATGCAAGCATTGATTGTGCAGGAATGGACGGCTATCAGTCAGGATTTGCAGAGGTCCTGAAGAAGAAGGGTCAACACTGCAAATACTGACTTGCTGCAGTAACTCATTCTGTCAGTATAAGCTTTTGTTACTCATAATATGACTGCAATTATATTTCTGTATGTGGTAAAAACATCTGACAAACACACATAAAAAAAACAGAGGGGAGCAGATCATGTGAAAATATAATATTTGTGTCATTCTCAAAACTTTTGGCCATGACTGTACACAACATGTCGATGTCCAGTTTCACCAATTAAAATCAATTTCTTAAGCTGTGATTGGTCGCTGATGGTTTTCACAGAATTATTTAGTCCCGCCTCTTTGAGTGTCTATATATATTTTATTATTTTCTTGGATCCCCCATGCTTGTTTTCTCTCCTGTACTCCATACCACTCTCTTCTTCAGACTAGATTACTCCCCTCTCCCTACTCCTACAAGGACTAGCACTTCCCACCATGACATTCTACTAGGGATGGTCCGAACCGAGTTCGGTTCGGGTTCATACGAACCCAAACCCTTGGTAATGATTCCCGCTGGTCCAGCGGGAGGACCGCCTGGAAAACTGGGATACAGCCATAGCCATAGGCTGTATCCCAGTTATCCAGGCGTTCCTCCAGCTCCAGCCTCCACGGAGCGGGCAGACAGCGGGAATCTGCTGCCGAGCGTTCGGGTTCATACGAACCCGAACCTCGGCAGGTTCGGACCATCCCTACATTCTACCTATTAACCAACTACTGGGAAGTTCTGATTAGGAAGCAGCTATGTATAGACTGTAAGCCGTGCTCAACGTTTCAATTGTATTGGTGTTTTAAGTTGCTGATCTGAGTACGGTGTAGGCATTTGGCAGAAGATCCAATAAGTGGCAAGGGCTACGGGACCAAGTCTTAGTTGCGACCACTGCAACTCCTATTGCTGCACCATTGGGGAGCAGGACTGTCTGAGAAATAGAAAGAACTGGAATAGATGTATGGAAGTTAAGAGCCTCAGTCTTCTTATACTTCACCTTAAAGCGGTACTCCGGGCTGGGGTTATTTTTAGTGAATGGCCAGGGAGGAGGTGGATACAGATGCCACCGGTCACTTACCTCCTCGGTTCCAGCACCGGGTGCCATGTCGCGCCGCCCTGTTCTCCCGTCCCGCTGCCGCTTCCTGGTCTGAGCTGCAGCTTGAACGTCTCAAATCAGCTAAGCCATTCAGCGGTCATAGCGGCCTCGGCCGATGAATGGCTGAGCTGCCTTGAGACGTCACGTCTCAAGACGCAGCCCAGACCAGGCAGCGGCAGCGATCGGCACGATCCGGGACCCGGCGATGAAACCGGGCAGGTAAGTGACTAGCGGCTTATATATCCACCCTCTTCGTGGCCATACACTAAAAATAACCCCAGCCCAGAGTGACTCTTTAAGGCTATGTTCCCATTACGTACTGATAAGCGCAAACAACGGCCATTGTTATCGCTTATCAATCCATAGTGGGAACATAAAGTTGCTAACCTGCTAACATGACTAGCCTTGGAATAGAGGTGCGAGGGTTAGTCATACACGATGAGATTATCTGCCTAAAGGGTGAGTCTGTATATCTGAGTTACCACAGTGATAACTTGTATATCGTGAGTGTAAGCCCTCTGGTACATAGGGATAGCGGACCCTGCCCATTTACCTTAATCATGTAACATGCTTTGATTTTGTAATGTTCTGTCTGTTACCCCCATCACTTGTATAGCGCTCTAGAATAATAACTGGATTCTCAGGGTGGGAGACAAGGTACCATTCATTTAGACTGAGCTGAGTAGACGGCTTCAAGGCGTCCTTCATAATTGACCAATGGACACGATCACACACTTTTTTTTTCACTTTAATTGAGATCAGGCAAACAGGAATATCACTGACCCAGCAGTAGTTTTTTTGATGGTGCTTCCTTCTCCTCCCTACTCTTCACTAAACCCACCTGATTGTCCGCAGCCGTGGAGAGAATCACTGCCAAAAAGCAATGGGCTAAATTTTTTGCTTAGAGTTTAATGTCTATATTTATGAACAGGATAAGAGAAAGTGAAACGAATCCTAAAATGTTCTTCACGTATATAAATAATAAACAAACAAACGTAATGGTGGAGGGGGATACGGAAAAGGCCAATCTACCAAATACCTTTTTCTCTACTGTCTTTACACTGGAAAACCCTATCACAGACCACTTGACTAGGGATGATAAATATCCTCCAATAGATCCCACCTGCCTAACCCAACCCAAGTTCATTGATACCTTAAAGGGGTAGTGCGGCGGCCACACAAAAAAAAACAAAAAAAACACAGACACACACATAAAATCTACATTATGGAGCCAGACCGCTTAATAACACACATTACAAATGTTATATAACTTTTTAATGTGTGTTAATTAAGTGGAAAAAAGAAAACGCCGCACTAACCCTTTTTTTTTTTTTTTTGCAGGGATTACGTACTGTGTTAGACAGACCTTTATTACCAATGGGTTTTTTTTGTTTTTTTTTTAAATTCTAGAATGACAAGGGATTGTGCCACAAGACCGGTGCATAGCTGTATGCGAATATTCAACAAGGGGTCATAAAGTGATCTTGGAAACTAAAGGCCTGTTAGTCTAACACTTATTGTGGGTAAAGTATTTGAGGGCTTTCTAAAGGACGCTATACTGGAGTATCTTTAAGAAAATAACTTTGTAACACAGCACCAGCATGGGGGTTTATGAGGGATCAGACTAATCCCTCAGACTAATCTGATCGGCTACTATGAGGAGGTCAGTTATAGACTGGACCTGGGGGAGGCTGTGGATGTTTGGCATTTAATACTGTACCACATGAAAGGTTGGTCTAAAATGACGATGCTGGGACTGGGAGAAAATATAGGTAACTGGCTGAGTAATAGGAAACAGAGGGTGGTCATTGATGGAACATACTGAGGTTGGGTCACAGTTACAAGTAGGGTACCGCAGGGGTCAGTGTAGGGTCTGTTACGGATGTCATGATTATATTTTTTATAGCTAGTGATGCCATTACAATATGGCACTGACCTTTACTGATTTCTAGGGGTAGAATTGGCTCAGTTCCCTCGGCTCAGGTCTCGGTCATTGGCCTTCTCTCTTCATTCTTTCCTAAATCTAATGGAATGCGGCAGGGCTGCCCCCTTTCTCCCCTCATTTTTATCTTGACCTTTGAGCCCTTTCTTAGACATGTGAGGAACAATACGGATATCTCTGGGGTCCGAGTGGGGTCTGCAGACCATAAAGTAGCAGCTTATGCAGATGATCTCTTGTTTTTCCTCACTTAACCCTCTGTCTCCCTCCCTAATCTTCTTTCGGAGCTATCACGATACCAAACCCTCTCTAATTATAAAATCAACTTACAAAAATCTGAGGCACTCAGTCTTTCTCTTCCTTCCTCTGTAGTCGCCTCTCTGGAGACCTCTTTCCCTTTCCGCTGGTCGCTTACCTCTTTGACATACCTGGGGGTCACACTCAGGCCCTCTACTTCTGAAATTTGTAGGATGAACTTCCCACCTATGCTTGGGTTGGCCTGGAGACAACACTCTTCCCTCTTTCTTTGCTGGCGGCCCCTGTGGATACCGGCCTCATACCGTTTTGTCGGTCCACACCCCACTATCTCCTCGACATTGAGGATATGTCAGAAACACCCCTCTCCACTGTTCCCTGTCTTAGGAAATCCCTCTTTTCCCGCCAGCACTGAGGAACGTTTTTCGTGACTGGCTTCGGGCTGGCAATTTTCATGCTACCTCCTTTCTCAGTTCTCAAGGGCTCTGCGTGGTTATCCCTCTCTGAGCTCAAGGATCTCTAGGAACCCTTTGCCCTTGGGGTTCTGGAGATCCTTGTAGCTTCATCATTTCCTTCACTCCCTTCCTAGCCCTTCATGCTTTGCCCACGCATCTACCCACTTTGAGTCTCTGTCTTGGCTATGGCCCTCTCAGTCATTCTCTCTCCCTTTTTTTTATGTTGAGCTCCCCACCGGAACAACCACCTCCTTCCTTTCTCACCGCATGGAAAGGAGACTTAAAAATTACGCTTTCGGCGGCACAAGTAGTTCGAATTTTTACCTGTACACATTCTTCATCAATTTCCTCTCTCCTTAAAGAGGCGGGATAACTTCTTTCCCAATGGTATCGGGTGGTATCCTACCCGTCTCCACCGGATTTTTCCTGAGGTATCTCTGCTTTGCTGGAGAAGGTACCATTTTACATAAATTTTGGAGCTGTCCCAAACTGGACTCCTTCTAGAAGGGAGTGTGGTGTATCTCCTCCACCTTCACTGACCACCAGCTCCCCTTTTCTCCATCTGATTAACACTGCCCGAGCATGTATCCCTGCTCTCTGGCGTCATCCTGACCCCCCCAGCATCTCTATGTGGATCCGCAAAGTTGAAGACATCAAACATATGGAAGATCTCACTGCATGGTTGCATGGCCATGACTCTCGTTTCTTCTGGACATGGTTTTATTGGGACTAATTTACCGAAACAGATGAATATGTGTCTTTCCTGGCTCAGTGAGGTGCGGCTTGTACCTCTTTCTCCTTCTCCCCTCCACCTCTTTTTTTTTTTTTTTTTTTTAAACTCTCTCTTTCCTTTCTTTTTCTTTGGCCGTAGATTGAGCGTTAGCTCACTCCCCACTTTCCCATATACATGTAATACCGCCTTTCTGGGAGCTGTGGAGTGCACCAGTTTTGTAATACTGTAGTTCTCCAACGCCATGTTTTCCTTTTTCTGTACACGTGCCTTTGCACCCTTCCAGGTGTCAGTTGTACTGCTGGTTTTTATAAAAATTTAATAAAATTGAGAATTTTAAAAAAATAATTGGCTCAGTTGCCCCTAGCAACCAGATTCCACCTTTCAATTTTCAAAGAATCTGTGAGTTTGATAGATCTCCCTCTTAGGGTCCTATTCCACCAGACGATTATCGTTCAGATTATCGTTAAATCGTTTGAATCTAAACGATAATCGTTCGGATGAAATGCAGTTAACGATTAACGACCGAACGAGAAATCGTTGATCGCTTTATAAGACCTGGACCTATTTATATCGTTGCTCGTTCGCAAAACGTTCGCAAATCGTTCGCATTGAAAAATACATCGTTCGGTCGTTCGCAAGAGATACGAATGCAATAGCGAATAAATAGCGAAGAAAAAACTATCGCAATTACGATCATAAGTAACGATTATCTATCCATGGAAATGACTGAACGTTTTCAGGTCTTTCGCAATAGCAGTCGTTTAAGATCGTTAATCGTTAACGATTATGCAAACGATAATCGTCCGGTTGAATAGGGTCCTTAGAGATGTTACATTCCCTAAAGCTTAAGTAAGTGATCAGTAATGCTAGGCAAGTAACTCTTTTGGTATATCAAACTATGAAATAATGACACAAGCCAAAAGCCCGTATTCCACGGGTCGTTAAGAGGAGCAAACGAGCGCTGTCAGCGCTCGTTTGCTCCTCGTTCCCCGCTCGCTGCTGCCGCTATTCAACGCGGCGGCAGCAAGCGGGTGAGTGCGGGAGGGGCGGCGGGGAGCTGCGGGGGGGGGGGGCTGCTCGGAGGATCGCTGATCGTCCGGGCAGCCCATAGGATATAGCAGCGTCTGCTGCCGATGCTCCTATTCAACGGAGTGACGGCAGCAGATCGCTGCTTTATCAGTCGCTTGTTTTTCAACATGTTGAAAAACAAGCGACTGCAACGATCAGCCGACATGAACGATGTCGGCTGATCGTTGCACTCTATTCCACGGGACGATTACCGTCCGTAGCGGCCGATATAGTCCGAATACGAATGATAATCGTTCCGTGGAATAGGGCCTTTAGTAGAAGAACCCCCCCCCACCCAGGAGATAGATAGATACTGCCTACCCTTTTTGAATAAATGAGATGCATTCTGACCATAAACTGTGTGTGAGTCTTCTGTGCACAAGAGAATACTTTTACCTGTTCATTTGGGACACAGTCAATATGACAGCACTCTTGGGGTGCATACATCTTTGTAATATTAATGACCTTGTAGAGGGGCTACACAGTAGAGTCTCCATTTTTGCAGATGACACTAAACTGGGTAAAGTAATTACCACAGAGAAGGATGATATATCACAGAGGGATTTGGAGAAGCTGGAGGCTCGGGCAGAAAAATGGCAAATGAATTTTAATGTGGATAAATGTAAAGTTATGCACTCAAGTAGTAATAAGTACAGTTATGTGCTAAATGATAAAACACTGGGTAAAATTGCTCCTGAAAAGGACCTGGGGGTATTGGTGGACAATAAACTCAACTTAACCCCTAGACGACCCTGGACGTGGAGTTACGTCATGGAAGTCTGTCCCCAGATGACCTTGGATGTAACTCTACGTCCAGGGTATTCCGCGGCTGCAGGGGTTTAATAATAACATATAAAGTAAAGATGGCTGCTGATCCTCTCAGCAGCTATCTTTTGCTCACCTTCAGTCGCGGAATTGCGTCCCCCACGCCATCACGATCGCTGTGATTGGCTGTCCAATTAAGGGCAGCCAATCACAGCGATACCGGTGCATTGTGGGCCGGTATGACGTTAATAAACCGTGATTGGTGCTGTCAGAGACAGCACCAATCACGGTTATGCCTGGGGCCGTGTGCCACGTGACCCCCGCCCCCCGATCACCCGTTTGCCAGTAACTGGCCAATCACGGGCGAGGCGGGCGTTTCAAAATATTGATCCCTCCCTGCTCGCCCTCCTTTTCGTCAGGATCGGCGAGCAGAGAGGGTGTATGTGAGTTGCCCGCTGCTGCCGCGTTGTGCCCCGCTGCTGTCCCGTTGTCCTTCCCTGTGCCATCTGCCCTCTGTGCCATCCGCCCACCTGTGAGATCCGCCCCACCTGTGCCATCCGCCCCTTTTGCCCTCTTCCCCCCTTAATCCTCCATCAGCCTCTGTCCCCCGTTCCTCCCCTGTCTTCCTTTACTTCTCCCCCCCTGTCTTCCCCTCCTCTTCTCCCCCCTGTCTCCCTCTCCCCTGTGCCCTCCCACTGTTTTTGTGCTCCCCCCCATCTGTGCCAGCCTCGTTGGTGGCATAGTGCAGGGTGATCAGCCAGCAGTGCCCTCTGTGTGCTGCCTGGCTGATCCCCTGAAATTTGTGACTGTGCAGCAGCAGCAGCAGTAGTTCTGCTGCTGCTGCTGCTCCTGTCTCTCTTGTTCTGATCAGTGACTCATCACTGATCAGCAACAAGTGGGCACAAGTTGTTGTTTTTTTTTTTTTTTTTTTAAATAAAAATAGTTTTTTTCCTTGTTTTGATTCCCCCTGCGCCGCTCCGTGCCGCCCGTGCTGTCGCGTCCTTTGGTGGCATAGTGTGTGCAGGGAGATCCTGCTAGCAGCATCCTCTGTGCTGCTAGCGGTCCCCCTGCCTCTCTTTGCCCCCCTCAGACCGTTCCTCAGTGCTGCCCCCTCACCTGCCCCCCTCACTTTTTCACCCCTGTGCCATCCTCCCCCTGCCTCTTTTTGACCCCTCAGACCGTTCATCCACCAGCCTCACCTGCCCACCCCTGTGCCATCCTCCCCCTGCCTCTTTTTGACCCCTCAGACCGTTCCTCCACCTGCCCACCCCTGTGCCATGCTCTCTCCCTGCCCCTCTTTGCCCCCTCAGACAGTTCCCCCCACCTCACCCCCCCCCCCCCCCGTTTCTGTTGTTCTGATCAGTGACTAATCACTGATCAGCAACAAGTGTGCCCCTTTTTTTTCTCTAACAAATAATTTTTTTCACCCTTTTTTTGCGTCCGTGCTGCCCAGTCCCTCTGCCTCTCTTTGCCCCCTCAGACCTCACCTGCCCACCTCACCTACCCACCCCTGTGCCAGCCTCTCCCCCCTGAGTCTCTGCCCACTCAGACCATTTCCTCTGCCATCCTCCCCCTCACCTGGCCACCCCTGTGCCAGCCTCTCCCCCCTGACTCTCTTTGCCCACTCAGACAGTTCCTCTGCCACCCACCCCCTCACCTGCCCACCCCTCTGCCATCCCCCCTGTCTCTCTTGTTCTGATCAGTGACTATTCACTGATCAGCAACAAGTGGGCACAGTTTTTTTTTCCCCTGAAAAGTGTAAGTGTAAAAAACACACACTACACATAAAATAAATAAAGTTTACTGATATAATTTGTACGCCCAGCAGTTTCTGGCTCAGAACCCCGTCTCTTTTTTTTCGGGATCCCACAGCTGGACCCCAGTTGATGCAGCAGAAATGACCACGTTTTGGGGTCTTCTGCTGCACATGGGGCTAGTTAAAAAACCCTGAATTAGGCAGTATTGGAGTGTGGATATTTTATATAACACTCCAATACACCGGATGGCCATGACAAGGCATCGCTTTGAGGCCATCCTCAAATTCCTGCATTTCAACGATAATGCAAGGTGCCCCCCCCCCCCAAGATGATCCCTCTTACGACCGCCTATACAAAGTTAGGCCGGTCATTGATCCTCTCGTGGCCAAATTTTCGGAGGTATATATCCCAGGGAAATATATCTCCATTGACAAATCCCTTGTCAGCTTCAAGGGGAGAGTCCAATTTCGCCAGTACCTGCCAAGTAAGAGGGCAAGGTATGGCATCAAACTCTACAAACTCTGTGAGAGTACCTCAGGGTACACTCACAGATTTTGAGTTTACGAAGGGAGGGACACCCACATCCAACCTCCAGAATGTCCCCCCACTCTGGGAGTTAGTAGGAAGCTTGTGTGGGAACTGATGTTCCCACTACTGGATAAAGGTTACCACCTCTACGTGGATAACTTTTATACCAGTCTCCCTTTTTTCAAATCCCTCAGAGCCCGAGCTACTGTAGCTTGCGGCACTGTGAGGAAAAACCAGAGAGGCCTCCCGAGTCACCCTGTGGCAGAAGTACTACGACGGGGTAACAGCAAGGGCCATTGTAGCGACAACCTGGTATTAGTGAAATATAAGGACAAACGAGATGTCCTTATTTTGACTACTATCCATGGTCCTGGCACGACCCCTGTTCCTGTCCGCTGTACCACCGCAGTAGCACTCAAACCCGATTGTATTTTGGACTACAATCGGTATATGGGAGGAGTTGATCTTTCAGATCAAGTCCTCAAGCCATATAGTGCTCTGCGAAAAACAAACATCTGGTACAAGAAGTTAGCCGTGCACATGGTCCAAACGGCAATGTACAACGCGTTTGTACTTTACCGTTGTGCCGGCCACCCTGGGAAATACCTCCAGTTTCAGGAGGCAGTTGTCAAGGCCCTGATTTTTTTGTGGAGGAGAAGGAGGAGGGCCTAGTACTTCTGCAGCTGCAACTGGAGGTCCCCGTATCGTGCCAGGGCAGCACTTTCCTGGCGAAGTCCCTCACACTGGCAAGAGGGGCAAAAGCCAGAAAAGGTGTCGCGTGTGCTACAAAAAGGGGGTTTAGAAAGGACACGTGTTATCAGTGTGATACCTGTCCTGATAAACCTGGCCTCTGTATGAAAGAATGCTTCAAGACGTACCATACGTCCATGGAGTATTAATTCCCAACCTGCAAAATTTCCAAATTTGTCCTTTCCACTTCTGGTCACTGTAGGGTTTATTTTTTATTTTATTTTTTTATAAAGGGGACATAGGGTCCATTTACACAGAAAGATGGATGGATGGATTTGAAAAGAGGAGATCAGGTCATAAAGGAAAGCCAGAGATTTCTCCCCTTTTCAAACCCATTCCTGGCTTTGGCTTCAAATCTTTGGTAGATAATCTTTCTGTGTAAATGAACCCATACACGGCATAATTAGCGGAGGGCAGACTTTCCATGTCGGCATCACATGCTGATGTGGAAAGTCATACTGGCCTGACAGTTGAGCTTCCATTTTTCAACTGTCAGCCAATGCCGTGCCTATCTCCTAATTTAGACCTCAAATACACATGGCGCTTACTCTGGCTCTCAAGGCCCATTGTATTTGCAGGCTTACAATTAGAGCCAGATTTAGATTTTTTTTTCTACAAGGGACATACACGGCATAATTAGGGCATGTTCACAAGGAGTAAAATCGGGGGAATTCCAAAGCGGAGCTCCACCTGCTTCAGTGTCAAACAGTGTGTGTATGAGAGGGCTCGCACGCCTCCACTCAAAGAATTTACATGTCAGTTCTTTGAGCGGAGGCGTGCAAGCCCTACCATAGACACACTGGTTTATACTGGGGCAGGCGGAATTCCATGGTGGAGACCTCCGCAGTGGAATTCCACGGATTTTGCTCGGTGTGAACGCACCCTTAGGGCCAGTTCACACTGAGTGAACACACCGTAATTCTCCGCTGCGGAATCCCGCTGTGCTCAGTGTGCTGCTGTAAGTGAATGAGAGGGCACACGCTAGTCCGCTGCCGCCGCTCTACGCTCAGAGGAGTAACATGTTACTTTCTTGAGCGCAGAGGAGAGGGAGCTGAAGAGCGGGCGCCCTCTCATTCACTTACAACAGCACACTGAGCACGGCGGGATTACACTGTATTTACTCAGTGTGAACTGGCCCTTTAGTGGAGGGCAGAGTTTTCAATGACGGCATCAAATACCAACGTGGAGAGTCATACTGGCCTAACATTTTCACGGCACATTGTTCCACATTTGTACCGGTCACCAGTGGGGTCCATATGGCCACTATACCCCTTGTTACGTTCCTTGAGGGGTGTAGTTTCCATAATGGGGTCACTTGTGGGGGGTTTACAATGTTTTGGCAGCACGGGGGCTCTGCGAACCCAACATGGCCTCCGTCCTCTAATCTGGCCAAATCCAGCTTCCAAAATCAAAACTGCGCTCCTTCCCTTTGGAGGCTCTCCTAGCGCCCACTTGGCAATTTACCTCCACATGTGGGGTATTTCCGTACTCGTGGGAAATTGCTCTACATGTGTATCAGGTTTTCTTCTTTTTTTAACCCCTTGTGAAAATGAAAAAAAATCGAGGCTACCCTAACTTTTTGGTAAAAAAAAAAAGTAATTTTTCATTTTCTTAGCACATTATGCCTGCCACCAGTGGGGTCCATATGGCCACTATACCCCTTGTTATGTTCCTTGAGGGGTGTAGTTTTCATAATGGGGTCACTTGTGGGGGGGTTTACAATGTTTTGGCAGCACGGGGGCTCTGCGAACCCGACATGGCCTCCGTCCTCCAATCTGGCCAAATCCAGCTTCCAAAATCCAAATGGCGCTCTTTCCCTTTGGAGGCTCTCCTAGGGCCCGCTTGGCACTTTATGTCCACATATGGGGTATTTTTCTAAACTGCAGAAACAGGGCAATAAATTTTGTGGTGCATTTCTCTGGTAATAGGTTTTCTATTATGAGAGAAAATGGATTACAATATAATTTGTGCACAGAAAATTGAAATTTTCAATTTTCTTACACATTTAGCTTTTTTTCTGTGACTCAACTAGAGAGTTAAAAAACTTTTTGGGAGTGATTTTGAACAGTTTAGGGGGTGCAGTTTCTGAAATGGGGTGATTTGTGGGGGGGTTATTACATACAATCCCCTTAAATTCACTTCAAACCTCAACTGGTCCCTAACAAAATCTGATTTTGAAATTTTCAGGAAAATTTGGGAAATTGTTGCTAAACTTTTAAGCTTTCTAGTGTCTTAAAAAATTTAAAGCAAGTTTAAAAAATGCTGCCAACATAAAGTAAACATATTGCTAATGTTATTTAGTGTCTTATTTATGTGGTATAACTAATTTTCCTTACAGGCAGAATATTTCAAAGTTAGAAAAATGAAAATTTTCTAAATTTTTTACATTATTTTGTCATTTTTCATAAGGATTCGCTATAAATATCCATTCAAATTTACCAGTAATATAAAGTAGAATATGTCACGAGAAAACAATCTCAGAATCATTAGGGTATGTAAAAGCATCTAGACATTATTAATGGATAAAATGAAACAGGTCAAATTCACAAAATTTGGCCTGGTCCACTTGGTCATTTTGGGCTTGGTCCTCAAGGGGTTAACCCCTTAAGGACCGGGCCTGAAATGGCCTTAAGGACCGGAGTAAATTTTATGAATATGACCAGTGTCACTTTATTCATTAATAACTTCGGGATGCTTTTACCTATCCGGCTGATTCTGAGATTGTTTTCTCGTGACATATTGTACTTTACATTTCTAGTAAATTGGAGTCGATACTTATAACAAATCTTTATGAAAAAAAACAAAATAGCGTGAAAAATTGTGAAAAAATGCATTTTTCCAACTTTAAAACTTTTCTGCTTATACAGAAAATGGTTATATCACATAAATTATATATTAAATAGCATTAGCAACATGTCTACTTTATGTTGGCGGCATTTATTAAACTATCTTTCATTTTTTTTAAACAATAGAAAGCGTAAAACATTAGCAACAAATTTCCAAATTTTCCGTAAAATTTCAAAATCAGATATTTTTAGGGACCTGTTCAGGTTTAAAGTGTATTTGAGGGGACTGTGTGTTAGAAAGCCCCACGATGCACCCCATTTCAGAAACTGCACCCCCCAAACTCTGCAAAAGCATATCCAGAAAGTTTTTTAACCCTTTAGGGGAGTCACAGAAATAAAAGCTAAGTGTGTAAGAAATTTAAAAAATTTTATTTTCTGTGCAGAGATTTTATTGTAATCCAATATTTTTCATAATTATGACCCTATTACCAGAGAAATGCACCCCAATAATTATTGCCCCGTTTCTGCAGTTTATAGAAATACCCCATATGTGGCCCTATTGCGCTATTTGACGCAACCACAAGCCTCAGATATAAGGGAGCGCCTAGTGCATTTCAATGGCTCCATTATATTTGGTCATTTCTGACTGTACCACTTCAGGTTGGCAGAGGCTCTGGGGTGCCAAAACATAAGAAACACCCCTAAAGGGACACCATTTAGAAAACTAAACCCCTCAAGGAATGTAACAAGGGGTGCGGTGAGCATTTGGACCCCACAGGTGCTTCACAGATTTTCCGAACAATGTGGCGTGAAAAAAGACAAAAGTATTTTTTACACTAAAACGTTCTAGCCTTCAATTTTTCATTTTCACAAAGGGATAAAAGGAAAAAAAAAGACACAAAAAGTGTAGCGCAGTTTCTCCCGAGTACAGAAATACCCCACATGTGGACATAAAGTGCCAAGCGGGCGCAGGACGAGCCTCCAAAGGGAAGGAGCGTTTGGAAGCTGGATTTCACTGGAATGGATTTCAAGGGCCACATCGCATTTACAGAGCCCTCGTGCTGCCAAAACACTGGAAACCCCCCACAAGTGACCCCATTCTGGAAACTACACCCCTCAAGGAATCTAACAAGGGGGGCAGTGAGCATATGGACCCCACTGGTGACGGGCACAAATGTGGAACAATGTGACGTGAAAGTGAAAAATTTCATTTTTTCACTTTCACGGCACAAATGTGCCCGTCATCAAGGGGTCCATTTGCTCACTACACCCCTCGTTAGATTCCTTGAGGGGTGTAGTTTCCATAATGGGGTCACTTGTGGGGGGTTTCCACTGTCTTGGCAGCACAAGGGCTCTGTAAATGCGACATGGCGTTCATAATCCATTCTAGCCAAATCCAACCTCCAAAATCCAAATAGCGCTCCTTCCCTTCGGAGGCTTGCCCTGCGCCCACATGGCGCTTTATGTCCACATGTGGGGTATTTACGGACTTGGGGGAAATTGCTCTACACATTTTGTGGCTTTTTTTCTCTTTTAACCCCTTGTGAAAATGATAAATTCAAGGCTAGACCAACATTATAGTGTAAAAAATGTAATATTTCATTTTCACGCCACATTGTTCCACATTTGTGCCAGTCACCAGTGGGGTCCATATGCTCACTACACCCCTTGTTACATTCCTTGAGGGGTGTAGTTTCCATAATGGGGTCACTTGTGGGGGGTTTCAACTGTCTTGGCAACACAATGGCCTTTTAAATGCAACATGGCCACTCGAAATCCAATCCAGCCAAATCCAGCCTCAAAAAACCAAATGGCGCTCCTTCCCTTTGGAGGCTTACCCTGCGCCCGCACGGCGCTTTATGTCCACATGTGGGGTATTTCTGTACTCAGGAGAAATTGCGCTACACATTTAGTGTTTTTTTTTTACCTTTTAGCCCCTTGTGAAAATGAAAAAATCATGACAAGATTAATGATTTAGAGTAAAAAATTTTAAAAAATTACACTAAATGTTGGTCTAGCCTTGATTTTTTTCCATTTCCACAAGGGGTTAAAAAAGAAAATGAACACAAAACGTGTAGGGTAATTTACCCTGAGTACGAAAATACCCCACATGTGGGCATAATGTGCCATATGGGCACAGGGCAAGCCACCAAAGGGACAGAGCGCCATTTAGAGGCTTGAATGGAGGATGGAGGACACGTCGCAATTACAAAGCTCCTGTGCTGCCAGGACAGTAGAAACCCCCGACAAGTGACCCCATTCTGGAAATTACACCCCATAAGGAATCTAACGAGGGGTGCAGTGAGCATATGGACCCCACTGGTGACGGGCACATGTGTAGAACATGTGCCGTGAAAATAAAAAATACAATTTTTTTCATTTTCACGTCCCAAATGTGGCCGTCACCAGGGGGCCATATCCCCGCTGCCCCCCTTGTTAGATTCCTTATGGGGTGTAGTTTCCAGAATGGGGTCACTTGTGGGGGGTTTCTACTGTCCTGGCCGCACAGAGGCTTTGTAATTGCATCATGGCATCCTCTAATGGGAATGGCGGCCATACCTACTTAGCTGGGGAAAAGGGACAATTCTAATTTCCCTTACGTCCCATTGGCATCACAACATATGGGGTAAATTCGCCCCTGCGAGCCCCTGGGACGAAGGAATATTTAATGAAAAAATAACAATTAAATTTTAATCCCCTCCTCCATGAGGTATAAATAGGCTCCACCCCCCCCTAGACCTCAGTCTTTTTTTACTTCGTTGCTGTTAGCCCTAGGGGACTTTGTCCCTCCTCCGTTTTTATGCTTTGTTAACCTGTTGCATTCAGGTTTTCCCTCCAGGTAATGATTGCTGGGATGCCGCTGGAGCCGGTGTCCAGGTAGTATCCTGATATTTGCTTCTGCAGGTCTTAGCTTTTAAGTTTTTCTTACCTAGTGCTTCTTGGAACGCACTCTGCGTGTCACCCGAGCCGCTGGCTTTTCTTCCAGTCGCGTTCGACTGTGGAACGCATCGGCGCTGCGTGCGTCTCAGCACTTCGGCGTCATGTCACTTCCGGGGGCCGGCAGCGGCGCACTCTCTGCATGCCGGATTAGCTGTGTGTTCAAGGCAGAAGGTAAGCTGTTGCTACCTCTAGGTCTGGCTGTCTTCCTCTGGAAGGATTTTCTGTGGCTCATTTGGATCTAATAGAAAACATCTGAGTGCAAAGTGCTGTGATCTCTCTTCTATATACTTAAAAGTAAGTGTTGCTGCCACCTAGTGTCTCTTTCCGATATCACTCTAGCCAGGCTAGTGGTTTATATGTATTGTAATACATTGATTATTTGCAGATGTCTGAAATGGAGACCAGTCCTGCTGCTGGCAAAAGACCTTCTAAGGAAGCACTTCATGTACCGAGTGTGAGACTCCTCTACCTGACGGCTATGGATACCGTAGGAGGATCATTTTTTCCAGATAAGATTCATCCTTTCTTTCATAAAAATATTTATGAATGCCTAAAAATATTTATAATGCCTAAGTACGCTGTCCTTCATGCAGACCTAAACCTATGAGGAGCCTGATGTTCAGGATGTAGTTGTATGGGTCAAGGACTATGTGCAAAAGACTTTAGCGGCTAATAAGAATCGCCGCCCGTGTCCTAAGTTAAAGACCAAATGGAGTATTTCTCTCTCTACTCCCAGCCTTTGAGTATATTACTTTATGGCTGTAGGATTATGGTCATTTTCAGTTTTACTGTGATTGATGAAGTTAACTCATCATCTTCTTCTGAAACCTCTTCTACTTCTGAAGATGAGAAAGAATTATTCAGGGGGTATTTCACAGCTGATAGAATTCACAAGCTCTGCTAAGCTGTGCAAGCTGAAATACACCCTGAGGAAATAGAAGAGGATAGGATTGGTCCTCCTCAAAAAAGCCTAGGGCTTTTTCTGTGAGTAAGACTTCAGTGTCTATGTTACAGGCGGAATGGAAGGAACCGGAAAAGGCTCCGGGTTTGAGCAAGAGGTTTAAGACCTTATAGGTTCTCAAGGAAGAACAATGTAAGGACTGGAATGAGCCTCCAAAGGTGGACCAGGCCATAGCCAAACTGTCAAAATGTACTGTGCTGCCTGCGGAGGACGGATCCAATCTTAAGGATCCGATGGATAGAAGGGTGGAGGTAGCCCTCAAGAGATCATATACGGCAGCGGCAGCCCAAGGGGCAGTCTCCATTTCTTCTTTTGAGGTTTCTAGAAGCCTAAGAAGATGGCTGACCAAGGTCCAGGAAAATTGGAAGGTAGAGCTAGCAGGGACAAGGTCCTTCGCTCCTTAAAAAAGGTCATTATGGCCATTGACTTCCTCTGCGATGCTGCATCTCAGGGAACCAGGTTAGCGTAAAAAAACTAGTACGCTCTCAACCGCTGCCGAAGGGCGCTATGGTTAAAACCCTGGGTTGGAGATGCTAACTCCAAAATTCAGCTCTGTAATATGGAGTTCCAGCCAGGTAGGCTGTTTGGCTCTGAGCTGGATAAATTAATGGAGGAATTGTCTGACAAGGAGGGGAAGTCCCTACCATTGTCCTATAAGAGCGGTGATTCCTTTCGCAGAGCAAAATCTCCTCAGCGAGGCAAAGGGAGATACCAGTACAGAGGTCGAGGAAGAAACTATTCCAGAAGAGGTTCCGGGAAGCAGCAGAATAAGGACACCAACAAGAAACCAGACTTCTGACGCAGAAGCTGTCCAGTGGGAACACGTCTGAGTTTGTTTCTCCCTGCCTGGGAAGAATTAAGAAAAGATCACTGGGTGTTAAATATTATTCAAAATGGTTATGTCCTTCATTTATCATCTCTTCCTCCTCCAAGATTTCTTCTGTCAAGAAATCTTAAGCCAGAAAGACACTTAGTCCTAGAGACAGAAATTCTTCGCCTCCTTTCCATTGAGGCTCTAGAGGATGTTCCTCTATCAGAGATCGGTCAGGGAGTTTACTCCCCAGTGTTACTAGTGCTGAAGCCATCCGGAAATTGGAGGCTTATTATAGATTTGCGATATCTCAACAGATGCATCGTAAAGAAGACTTTCCACATGGAGAACATAAGATCGGTAAAATCTATCCTCCAGGAGGGAGATTTTATGGTCACCATAGATCTACCGGATGCATATCTTCATGTACCGATTCTGAAGGCTCACAGGAGAGCCTTCGCCATCCAAATCCAGGGGAAGGTAAGACACTTACAATTCAAAGTCCTTCCACCCGGAATACCTCCGCACCCTTTGTTTTCACAAAGGTAGTGTCACCATGATGGTTCGCTTCCGTTTACAGGGGATAAAGTTATCCCTTACCTGGATGATTGGTTGATTATGACTCAGACTCAGGATCTTCTGAGAGTTCAGTTGAACTATGTCCAGGACATACTTCAACAATTAGGTTGGCTTATCAACATAGAGAAATCAGACTTAATTCCTAATTCCTCCTCGTCAGGTATCCATAAGAACATAAATGCGCTTTTTAGGGCTCCTTGCCTCAGCTGCGGACGCGGTGCCATGGGCGTTATGGCACATGAGATTTCTTCAGAGAGAAGCACTAACAGTATGGAACCGAGGACTGAAGGACTTGGATGCGATGCATGTTCTATCGACTCAAACAAGACATTCTCTAATGTGGTGGAGACAAGTCAAACATGGAGTTTATTTTCAGAACCACACTGGATAACCATCACGACGGATGCTTCAGGAACAGGTTGGGGAGCTCATCTGACAGTCATCACGACTGCAGGATCTTGGAGTCAACAGGAATCCGCTCTGCCCTCCAACGTGAGGGAGCTTAGAGCGATTTACCTAGCTCTTCTTCATTTTTCTCCTCCTATTTTACAGAATCCGGATGAACGACATGACCTGTGTGGCGTACCTAAACAGGGAGGTACCAGATCCCCTTCTCTCCTCAGGGAAGTAGAGAAGATTTTTCTGTTGGGCAGAAACCAGAATAACCAGACTCTCTGCGATTCATATCAGGGGTGTCGACAATATATTGGCGGATTGACTGAGTCGAGGCCTGACATTACCGGGGGAATGGTCTCTCTCAAGGAGAGTGTTCATTCAGTTAACCCAGAGGTGGGGGCTTCCTCAGAGAGACCTCATGGCATCAGCAAGCAATGCCAAACTGAGGAATTTCTGTTCCCTTTACAGGGCAGACAATCCCACGGTAGTGGACTCAATGACAATACCATGGACATACCAGCTGGCGTATATCTTTCCTCCCATAGCCATGATTCCCAGAGTTTGATGAAGATCAGTTGTCAGTGATAATAATAACTTCCTTCTGGCCGAAGAGGGCATGGTTCACCCTGCCCATGAATATGAGCAGAGGGGAATTTTGGAGATTACCTCTGCATCCGGATCTAATATTCCAGGGTCAACATCTGTGCAGGAATCTTTCCAGCCTCAGCTTGACAGCTCGGAGACTGAGAGGACCGTATTGGACTCTAGTTTTTCTGAGAAGGTATAGTATACTCTTTCTCACGCTCGTAGTTGCACTACAAATAAATCTTATGCACGGATTTGGAAGATTTTCAAGATTGGTGTGTAAGCAGGAGTATTGATGGACTTAAACCTTCTACTCCACAGTCATTGGAGTTTTTACAGGAAGGCTTCTATAAAGGATTAAAACCTAGTTCCATCAAGGTGCAGATAGCAGCCCTCTCTGCACACCTAAACTCACGTTTCTTTCAGATCTTGGAGGTAAAGAATTTTGTTAAGGCTAGACTAGGCCTAACCTGGTAAAGCAGGTAGACCCATGGGACTTATCCTTTGTGTTGAGACGCCTGTGTCTTCCTCCCTTTAAGCCTTGGGAGGAAGTAGACAAGTTAACATTGAAAGTTTCTCTTTTACTAGCCATTACCTCTGCTAAGAGAGTTGGAGAACTTCAAGCCCTTGGCTCCGCACCTCCATACGTGATTTTTTTCCCAAGACAAAGTTATCCTTAGGTTCCTTCCAGGATTCCTGCCTATGGTGGCTTCATTTGCCAACATCAACCAGCCAATAGTATTGCCTGTATTTTCTCCTACTGGATCATCTAAAGAAGACTTGGATCTTTCTTTATTGGACGTATCCAGAGCTATCAAGATCTATCTACATAGAGTAGGTGATTTTCGTAAAGACGAGAATTTCTTTATCCCTTTCGCAGGAAAGAACAAGGGGAGAAAGGCTTCAAAACCTTTAATATCCAGATGGATCTGTGACTCCATTGCCTTATGTTACTCTTCTGCTGATCTGGATCCACCAGAATTTACCAGGGCTCACTCTACTAGAGCTGTGGCCTCCACTTGGGCAGAGCGTGCCGCTGTGCCACTTGAGGACATATGCCAGGCAGCTACCTGGTCGTCTTTGACTACCTTTGTGAGATATTTCAGGCTGGATACTTCTTTCTTGTCAAGAACAACCTTTGCAAGATCTGTTCTTAATGCGGACGTAATAAATAACCCGCCCATTGGGGATAATGCTTGCTAATTCCCCATATGTTGTGATGCCAATGGGACGTAAGGGAAGCTAAAATTATTATGTTAATTTGTTTTCCCTAAGACCCATTGGCATCACAAGACTCCCTCCCTGTGTTTTATGTTTCTTTATAATTAGACTGAGGTCTGGGGGGGGTGGAGCCTATTTATACCTCATGGAGGAGGGGATTAAAATTTAATTGTTATTTTTTCATTAAATATTCCTTCGTCCCAGGGGCTCGCAGGGGCGAATTTACCCCATATGTTGTGATGCCAATGGGTCTTAGGGAAAACAAATTAACATAATAATTTTAGCTTATTTGGGGGTATTAGGCCAATTATTAGTTTATAAGGTTGAAAATGACAGGTGTCCATCAAATTCAACCTGTGTTAATCCAGAGGAAGGCAAAAAACCCTCGTGAGGCAGACGACAGTAGCCTCATCACTGGGAAAAATTCCTTCCTGACTCCATAATGGCGATCAGAATAATCCCTGGATCAACGTGACCCCTGAAATAGGAATAAGGGACAGAATTTAGATAATGTAGAACCCCAGTGACGTGTGGTGCGCATTGGAGCGATCCAGTATACAGAGGCTGGGGAGATCAGGACAGGTGTCACACTGGTAAATGTTGTCCTTCCTGATCCCCCTGTTACGCCACACTCTGCACTTCTTCTGGGGTCTCCCTTTCTCCAGCGTGGGGGACGTCACCTGGAAAATGTTGTCCTGGTGCGATACGGGGTCCTTCATATCCAGAAGCGCTGGGTCCGCTCCATGGCTACTAAATATTAGGGCTCTGTTACGGCTTCTGATATTTTCGGATCGTGCCGCAAGCTACAGTAGCTCGGGCAGCGAGGGACCAGAAGAGGGGGTGCTGGTATAAAAGTCATCCCCGTACAGGTCGTGACCTTTATCCAGCAGTGGGAAGATCAGTTCCTGGACGATCTTTCCACTTGTTCCGAGGATGGGGGGGGGAGGGCATCTGGGGGCTGGGTTCGGGTGTCCCTTCCTACATACACTCTAAGGGTACGTGCACATTGCGGAATGGCGAAGGATAACCCTTCGTGCATTCCGCAGCTGGCACCCACCGGCGGACTGATGCGGGCGCGCGTCTCCGTCCGTGTCATAGACTCCATTCTATGCACGGGCGGATTCCGCTCTCTGTCCAACGTATTCATTCTTTGGACGGACGATGGAATCCGCCTGTGCATAACATGGAGTCTATGACACGGGTGGAGACGCGCGCCCACATCAGTCCGCCGGTGGGTGCCAGCTGCGGAATGCACGAAGGGTTATCATCGCCATTGCGCAGTGTGCACCTACCCTAAATCTGTAAGAGTACCCAGAGGTACGCTCACAGAGTTTGTAGAATTTTACGCCATACCGTCATCTCTTATTGGGATGGTACTGGCGGAAAAGACGTGTCTGGGAGGCAGCGTACGCTACGCTACCCCCAGACACGTCACTGGATGATGAGGATGAATGGAGGAAAGAAGGATCCCCCCCATTTATCCTCACTGGCTGTTTCGGTGTCGGAGGCAATAATAACGTATCCCTCTGACGCCGAAAACACCCTGGGGGCCATCTTTATACGGGGACTAGTATATGGGGTATGTAGTGGTGTAGTGTCAAACTTTATTCAATGTAGTGTGGTGTAATGTAGTGTTTTTTACGTGTTTTTTTACAGTAAGTATATAAAAAAAAAAAACCTACGCCAAAAATGGTGTTGCTGATAAATGCCGCACTTATGGGCGGCACTTATCAGCAGACCGTGGCAGTAGGATAGAGAAAAAAAACACCCTACGCCAAAAAGGAGGAGTTGCTGATTAGCAGCGCACTTTCGTGCGATGCTGATCAACACTCAGCGACGATAGGGTGCGGAAAATAGAAAAAAAAAAATAGAAAAAAAAAACCAAAAAAACTTTATTACATACTGAACATCCCTGTAGCTGCTGATAAGTGTATTACACATATCAGCCGCTAGAGGGCAGCAGAGCAGAAAATCCCAAAAACCCGACGCTGGAGCCGAAAATAGCCGAACGTGACGTCACGGAAGAAGCCGAAGACCCGAACGAGACCACGAGGACGCCGCGAACCCGGAAGACGCCGATCAGGACCCCAGGACAGGTGAGTAATGTACGAATACCTGCTCTGGACCCCTCAGCTACCTAGCTGAGGGGTCCGGAGCAGGTATTTATAACTTTTGGGGACTTTGATCGCCGTGAACGGCCGGCCGGTAGCGGCCGGCCGTTCACGTCGATCGGGCCGGTGGCACCTGGCCACCATTACTTTTTACAGTGGCTATTTTTTCCGATCGCCGCTATTGGCTGATCTGAACTGATAAGCTAATAGCGGCGATCGTCGGCATGGGGGGGGGGGGGGGGGGGGGTTAACAACCCCCCATGCCGACAGGGAGAGATGGCCTGCAGTGTATTTCTGCAGGCCATCTCTCCCGATCGCATGCGGCCAGTCCGCGGCGCCCTCTTAAAGGACCCGCGTATCGGTACGTCATGGGTCCTTAAGTGACAGTGATCCATGACGTACCGGTACAACATGGGTCCTTAAGAGGTTAAAGAGTCACGCTCATGGAAAATATTTTTTGCAGAAATCAATAGTCCAGGCGATTTTAAGAAACTTTGTAATTGGGTTTATCAGGCAAATATGCCATTATCTGCATTTAAAGAAGCCTTTTCCCAGGTCCCCCCCTCTCCTCTCCTTTCTGTCATCCACTGCTCAGAATCAGGACATCTCAATCAGACGGGTCCTGTCTGTTCTATAAAGAGGGTAGGGGGGAAAAGAGACGGAGGAGAAATGTCAACAGCAGAAAACAAAACAAAGGATTACACAGTGGGGGGAGCTATTCAGAGGTCAGATAGCTCAGTGGTCAGAGGAGAGAGCCTGTGTTGTAGCTTTTAATTAACTCTTTGTTGTCCTGTTTTGGTTTCTTATTTTTCTCTCTCCATAGGAGAACAATGAAGACAGGGGGAAAGCTTCAAACTGCTTTTTCATGATATATAAAAAAAAAAATCATTTTTCGGCTAATAAACCCAATTTCAAAGTTTCTTAAAATCGCCTGTACTATTGATTTCTGCAAAAAAAAAAAAAAAATTCATGACACTGACACTTTAATTAGCGCCAGGCTTAACAAAGAGGAACGGATTTCTTGAAATGTGCTGAAGAGCCTTCTGACCCTTATTGGGATCAATGGGGACTGTAGTGATGTCACGCAGTACTTCCAGTGTTTGGACTATACCTGCGAGCTGATGTAAGGACTTTTCTTCCACTTTGGGAACTTTGCTTGCAGTTTACACACACCAGTGTGCTTCTTGGCCTGTAGGCGAACAAGTGGCATCTCCACCATCCACTGAAGCGGAGACTATAGTACAGAGAACTTCAGTGTAACATCTGAGATCACTGCCCACCAGGTTAGTGACTGAGCTCAACATTGCCCTTGCATGTTCTATAGTATGTGTCCTACCTATAGGATCACACTGTAGAACGAGCAGTTAGTGCAGAAAGGTAGTATGCTATTTCACTACATTCTAGATCTTCTCTGGCTTGCAGATAGTCATTATATGAAGTACACAGCTGCACGCATCTTTTCTAGGATTCTGACAGCCAGCGCATGTTATTTACTGTTGTTTTCTTGTGTTTATGATTAGAACAGTGTTACCTCTCTACAAATGACTGGTGGGACTACATGTGGTATAGACTGGGTACAGTTTGGGGCACCATTATATAAGGAGGACTCTGGCCGAACTACTCAGGGTTCAGCTAGGCTAAGGAAGTCCTGTAAGCCAATAACTCCTTGAACATCCAGCATAACCTTCTGTAGATGCCTGCTCTAAAGGTCAATGGGATGTATGGTGGTGGGCAAACACCAAAGAACGGGACAGTCAGCTATGGGTCATTGGGACAGTCAATCTTATGTTAGCATTTTCTCCATTGAAGGCACTTCCGGATAGTTTATAGGCCAAATTGGTATAGGGTGACCCCCCTTTAAAAGGGTGTTAAGATGCCCAGGCTGCCCACATGCAAAACACCTTCTTTCAACTGTTACCCCTACATATAGCATTCTGAGGGAGGTAAGGTTAGCTGGAGGTGGGGGTTTGGTTGGGGGATCCGGCAGGTACTTTTGGATAGTGTACTTGTGGTTAAGGGCATGGGTGTCCTTTACATACTTTCCCCCCATGGGGCATTGCATAACCTACAAGTCTCCATACTCCAATTTGGCAATCTCCCGCAGGAGACGCATTACTCCCCCATAAGACCAAATAAAAAGATACAAAACACACCAATAAAAGACAAAAAGATGTAAGATTTATTTTCATCAACTTTTTGCAAAGAGGGGGAAAAAAAGACAAATGTCGACAACATACAAAAATAAAACTGGATCAAGTTCTCATTCACATCACTCTTTCAGGAGTTTACAGCATTCGGAGAAGATAAAACCACAATGAATGTAAAGCTTTTGGTATTAGGATACATGAAGTATAACGGGGGAGGGGGGACTCAATGTCAGTGAAACAATTGTATTGCAAAACAATAAAATATATATAATAGTGCAAACTAGGTGACCTAGGAAGCTTTCAATATGATTAACCCTTCATTGGCTTTGGGGGTCGGCTGCAACGCAGGTAAAATAGTAAGAACACGGTAAAGTTAATATTAAGCCGATCACATGGACAGTACATGTCTAGGGTTGAGCTGAGGCTCTAGCGTTATAATAGCGCCTTCACTTAAAGGGAATGTCCATGATTAGAAAAACATGGCAGGCTTATCCCAAGAAACTGCGGGTTGAGTCCGGTATTGTAACCCAGTATTGAAGTGACCCGAGTTGTGGTCAGGTGGAGCAATGTTTTCTGTTAAGTATTTCTAAATCTGGACATGCCCTTTAAGTGCTGGCTAATGGCACCAACAAGGGGAATTGTATGCATCAGTTTTTGCAATGGAGCAGCAACTCCCCATCCTATAGCTCTCTGGTTGTTGTTGGACTACGACTCCCATCATGCCCAGACAGGGCTGTTTTGCAACAGTTTGAGAGTCACAGGTTGGGGAACAAGTTAGTATGATAGTGCATCAAGTATTTATTTTTACACTGCCCCCTATGGGGAATGGAAGGCATTGCTGATGCACCAAAATAATTCAAGGCGGCTCTAATCACACTGACACGATGGCTCATTAGTATATTTTCTATTCCACCATAGGTTTAGGCTTCGTTCACACTGGTGTTTTCTCCTTTTTACAAGGGGTTTGAATGTTTTTCATGAGAAGGAGAGCACAGGCTGCATGGCTACCCCCTCTGTCAAAACACTGAGCTGTAATACCATACACAACCTGAAGACATGAGTGGCACTGTTTTAAAGAAGGCGGCAAGTATGTGTTTTTTTTTAGCTCCCCCTTTAAAGATGGAAGCCATGACAGCAATATGATCAGAGCCTAATGTCACGTGCGACTAGTGTGTGAACTCGGCCTAGCATGGTCACCTTAGAAAGAAATTAACAGGGGAAAAAAAAACCTTTGAAGTGTCTGTGTTTTATATAAATTCTTATACAGTGTAACAATTAGGTAGAAAAAAAATAAAATAAAATTCTGGGGCAAATATAAGTCTATCAGATTCTTCAGGTTTTGCAGAATCAGACTAAAAATATATACAGCTGAAAGGCAGTACAATAGGAATAAGGTAGACTACAGAATATAGCTAAATATATATATATATATATATACACACACACACTACAGATATAATAAACAGAAACCAGTAAAAACATTTTTATAAAAAGACAGGTCGCAAACTCTTAAGAGGAAAAAAATAATAAAACTTGATATAAGGAAACACTATGCAGCATTTTCAGGATTCTTTTTTGAGGTACCTAAAATTTCCATTTATTTTTTTTTCTTTATTTTCATCTTTACATTTTTGCCCAAAAATATGATCACTCCAACTTGAAATATTAAAAAAAAAAAAAAATCTAAATAAAATAAACCCACACGCGTGCGGCCGTGCTGATCCAAGTCTAGGGCATACATTGAGAAAGTGCAATGATGCGGATAAGTTAAGATATGCAGCATTTAATGCATGGATTAATGTCCTGTAAAAAAAAAAAAAAAAAATAAAAATTCTATTTTATATTGTATAGCTTACAAAGAGCGAATGGTGCAGTATCACAACCTTAAAAAATTCTCTCCAATTTTTTTTTTAAATAATTTAAAATGCCTTTGAAATTGGTTTTCGTAAAGGAATGTTTTTTATTTATTTATTTTTTGTATTTTTTTGCTGTGTACAAACTACTTTAGGTTAATGTCTTTCAAAGGCAGATAACATTATATATATATATATATATATATATATATATATATATATATATATATATATATATATATATATATATATTTATATACGGTTTCAAGTAAAAGCCTTAAGGAAGACGTGAATCTCAAGTTCTGAAACTAAAATGTGATTTCCCCCCCCCCCCCCCCCCGACTGCGATTAAAAACATTGTGAATTAGATCTGCAGCGATGCGAAGAGTTACACGAGGTTCAACACAAAAGGCACAAAGGGGGCGATGGTAACTCCTCTCCCAAATGCATAAAGATTAAAAGAAAAAAATCTTTTTTTTGCACTCCCTAATGGAAAAAAGGTCATTATTTCACCATTGGACTGCCAGTGTATAACTAATTTCCGAGCTGTCCCATGTGTTAGAAAAATGATGGGCTGCAATCTAGAGGCGCCCTCTCCTGCTCAACCCATCCCCCTCTGTGAACTTAGGGGTGTAAAACTGAGGTAGTCTAGATCTGGAACAATCTGGGGGTATCACGTCACCGATTGGCGGAGTGGCAAATTTAAAGTTTTTTTTTTTTTTGTATTAAAATGCCCAGCTATGGCACAGTAGCAATAGTCACAAGACCCTCAACACAAGGATCCCCAATGTGCAATTCTCTCTCTTGGATCACACAGCAGTTCTACCTCCCATTCAGACTCAACTCTGGGGCCTTACAGTGAGGTAATAGTGAAAAGATCCTCAGCCCAGAGTCAGGTCAGAGGCTATTAGTATAGATGATGGGAGACCTTAGGTCGGCTGCGGATGTTCATGTAACAAGACTGGGGCGTACAGAACATGGATGTGTACAGCTCTTCGTAACAGGTACACAAGCATAACATGGGAACCAATGGAAGACTTCTTGGTTCTCGATGACAGAACATGGGTTACTTAGGCTGGGTGAGAATGTTTATACAGAGAAAGCCATGCTACTGTCAAATATTGCATCCAGCAGTGTGTGGGTCACTGTCACACACTACTGGGGGGCAAAGTGACTCTTGAAGGGGTTATCCAGCGCTACAAAAACATGGCCACTTTCCCCCTACTGTTGTCTCCAGGTTGGGTGGGGTTTTGAAACTCAGTTCCATGGAAGTAAATGGAGCTTAATTGCAAACCGCACCTGAACTTGAAACAGTAGGGGGAAAAGTGGCCATGTTTTTATAGCGCTGGATAACCCCTTTAAGGAGGCTATACACATTAGATAAAAGTAGGTCGATGGCTGAATAACAATCGTCTGATGAACAAATCTTTTTGCAGACACTTAAGTCCATATTGGCCATACATGATCAATGACACCTGGAGGATAAACGGTCCGTCCTCGGAATGTTCTGAGAATAATCTCTCTCAAAAGAACATTGATCAAGAACCGATCGTTCAAGAAAAATCGATCACCCAATTTCACAAATTTTACATCACCCACTTTCACAAATTTTAGGGTGTATGGGTGGCTTTATGTTTTTAAACCCATCAACCAAAATAGTCTTCCATGAGTTTCTTCATTTACTAGACTCTCTTGGTTCCCTTCCCCCACAGTAAGTTATATCCTTCCCCCCAATCACAAGAAAGGGAACGTCCAAAGATACCTCCCCTTAATGCCCCCCTATGACTGTGTATATTGCACACATCCTGCAGCTGAAATCTTAGACACTGAAAGACACTGAAGACATTTGTGATGGGAGATTCCCATAGATCAGAACTAAGAAAAGAATTGCTTAAAGGGAATGTGTCACCAGAAAATGACTTATTGTAGAAATAAGGTTTTTATGTTACACATTTAAGAAATTTTGGTGACACTTTCTAAATTTTCCATTTTTCTATCTGTAATATAAAATAATCCAGATATCATGCAGTTCTCATGCTCACCACTGGGGTTAAAACTAAGCTGAGACTTCCTGTTGTGTCTGTGGTGATAAGATGAGACAGCTGCTGTAAAGTGATCTGTACAGCATTGCAGCATCGTGTGACACCAGTAGATGGAGGGGACAATAGCAGTTCCAAGTGCAATGACCTCTTCACAGGTCACAGAGCACGCTCAGTAATGTTTCACAATCACTGTCTATTGTCATCTATGTCCATGAGCCTGGCTGTAAAGCACATTACTAAATGCTGTTAACAGCAGCCCAGGCAATATGGCCGCCCCAATAATGTACAAAAATAGAAAAATTAGTCAGAAAAAAACCAGATTAGAATTAAAGAACCATTTTAAATATCAAACTCAAATCAGTAAAAGAAAAAAGTAGGTGACACATTCCCTTTAAGTAGTAAGTAGAAATAGGAGTGGACTTTATCAGAAGGCAGCTAAATAGGAATAAGCCGCCATGTTTCTACACCTAAATCACCCTGCACATGGACACCATAGACTAGTATAACAAAGTCAAGACAGCGGGGGTAAGATAACAGACGTTCCCATACAATCGTCACCCTCATGGGTTTTCCCATCTCAACACATTTCCTTAAAGCGAAGCAGCTTTGAAGATCTCACTATACATTCCCCCGGAGAAGAGAACACTAGGCTGGTTAGTCTAAGCACCATTGATGCACAAACTCTTCATTTTAAAAACAAAACGTAAATGGGGAATGCTATGGGGGTTATGCAGCACTACAAAAACATGGCAACTTTTTTTTTTCCCAGAGACAGCACCGCTCGTGTCTCCAGATCAGATGTGGTTTGCAATTAAGCTCCATTCACTTCAATGGATAAGTTACAAAACCTGCACGCAAACTGAAGACAAGAGCGGTGCTGTCTCTGGTAGAAAGTGAGCAAGTTTTTGTAGCGCTAGATAACCCCTTTAAAGAAAATGGTGTGGCCCCTGGTATATGATGAAACACCTCATAACTTATAGCTCAATGTTATTGCAGAGGTGGCTGTTATCGGCCTCCTGCTATTACAATGCCATTGTGGGGTTTGGGACCTTAAATGGGTTTTTCAGGACATACAATGTACCTGTCACTTTATTAAAGTTCTCACGTCGCAGAGACATATAAAAATTTTTGATCGGTCAAAGTCTGAGTGTTCAGATCCCAACTGATAGCTAGAATTAGCAGGGAGAGAAGCACGCGACTAAGCGGTTCTGTCCCTGCCTTCTGTCTTCGACTGAGTCCTACGGCCCTTTAGACTGAGTTGTGAATTGTTTGACGTGCAGCCGAGTAACTGCAGTACTGGATTCAGCCACTAGGAAACGAATGGCACTCTGTTTAGTAAATAGTGAAGGGGCCACTATGGTTAGAGCCCCTATAGTCAGCTGATGGATGGGGTACCAAAGTCAGATCGCCACCAATCTCGTGACACATTTATAAATTACGAGAACAAAAATGTTAACTGCAAGATACTCGCAACAAACACTTTACGTGGAAAGTGGATTCCCCCTTTAAATTCACAGCCAGCCAATACAAACACATTGCTATACTTCCTTAATAATAAAATCATTTACAGGTATAAAAGGTAGGATGTTAAAGTGGATAGATACATGGCCAAGTCTATAAAATATTCAAAAACACATTAATATATGAAAACTAAATCCCGACTGCTTGTAATCGAAGCACCCCGCGCTGCATCCCTATAAAACCACACAGCACCCCTAGAACTGTATCACGCACCAACACAGCCATATAAACAGTAACAACTCACAAGTAATATAAAAGATTAGCACCCTTGATAGTGTCACCACCTCATAGTAAGACAAAGCAGTGATTGTCCACATGTAGAAAAAACCGCAGCGGAGAGGAATCGCCCGAGGTGGAAGAATGGTATGGGTCTGGCCTTACTGAAGCTGGCATGCAAAGACTGCCCATTGCCTGGAGAAAGCGTATTGGCATCTGTATTGGAAGCAGCAGCTCCTGGACACCATCTTATATCATCTTTGTACAGTGGCACGGCACCTCAGCTCAGGTAATATGCAACCAGGCAATGGTTTTGGCTGCTTTTAGGAAAAAAAAAAAAAAAAAAAAAAAAAAAAAGAGAGATTTGGCTGTAACTCAAGTCTTTGTCACGTATTAGTATTAAGTTAGGAGGTAGCCATTAATATATACGATCGGTTACGACAGCAGCCTCACAAAAAATATCACATTCCCTTGTACACTATGAAAAACGACCCAGTGTGTCTACGGCGAGCGCAAGGATCCTCCCTCTGACTACGATGTCTGAAACTCTTTAGAAAGTGTAAGAATAAAAAGACATGAACAACACAGACATGGTCTATTAGTAGAAAACCAAGACCCCCCCCATGAAACATTACAAAAAAAATCTCCCCAACATTCAAAAAGCAATAATATGGCTTAAACCATGGATCAGATTGTCTTCACTGGAATTTTACCAAAAATTATTTGTTGGATAAGGATGATAGTGACAAGTGCAAGACACCGCTCCTATCGTTTCCTATATGAACACGACTGAAGAGGTGGCCACGTACATAGACACACTGGCCCAATGATCACCCTGTGTAATAGGGTGACATTACATAGATGTCAGCCAAACCTATTAATTTTGGTCTATCTAATGTACATGGAGGCCTCTGCAGTCATTCGATCCCCTATATCCCTTATGCTAAAGACTGATGCTGGTGTCTGACCTCATCGGGATCTGCAGGAAGCAAAACAGCAGGAAAAATCCCCCATAAAATGTAAGAAAAATAAAAGGATTGCATGCGGCAAAGGAGAATAGATATCACAGTATAATAAATGCTGGTGGAACACACTGACAGATCACAGGATGAGTATACATTCCTATAGGCTGGGGAGACACACAGCCGCAATGTAAGTCACTCACTTCTAAAGATGGGAAAGACCTATAGGGATTAACTGAAGTTATGGAGAGTAAATCCAGTCCACAAACGATCAGGGACTGCATATACATATCTCTCTAACTCAAGGATGGGGAACCTCCGGCCTTCCAGCTGTTGAAAACTATAATTCCCATCATGCCTGGACAGCCAAAGCCTGGAATTGTAGTTTTGCAATAGCAGGAGGGCCAAAGGTTCCCCATATCCCCGCTATATATTGTGTTTCCAGGACTGAGCTGTACAGAGACTGAGGATTATGCACAGTAGTGTCTTGGTTTTCATAGGGAATAGAGGAACTCTTTGAGGCCAGGTATGGTGGGTATGATTCCACAGGATTGCAGGATCTGCGTTTCGGATCCTCTTGGAGTCACATAGGAGAGCAGTAACAGAGGACCTGATCTGTCCTGCGTTTCACAGAAAACCTATTCATATAAAAGGAGCACAGCACTTCATTCCCCCTGTGGGTGCGCTGCTGGGAAACGGAACACTATGGGTATGTTCACAATGAGGAATAGGCGAGGAATTTCAAGTGGAATCTACGCTTAATTCTACAAGTATTCCGCTTAAAATTCCACCTGTAAAATATGTACAGAGCAATGTCGCACTGTGTTCAGTGAGATTTCTGCTCTGTTGTTCACACAGTGAAATTGACACAGGGAATGTTCCGCTGCGGATCCGCTTTCTGCTTTGAATTTCCACTCGAATTTCTCCCCTATTCCGCCAGCGCTGAACAGGAAATTTCAAGCAGAAAACTTTACTCTTCAATTCCTCAGTGTGAACATACCCTAAGGCTCCTTGCAAACCACCATAATGTACAGTATACACACTGTGTCTGCATACTGTGTGCAATGGCAGGCAGTATGTGGTTCCATTGTATTCTATGGGCCAATCTGTGCTTCTGCCCAGACCGTAAAAAAAAAAAAGTAGCACATGCTATTAAACAGTCTGCGTTCCTGGACATAGACATAATACACATGACACGCTGTGTGTGTAACATGGATGTGAGCAAGAGGTTGGACTGCCAGGCTCACCCCAGAGATTACGTTTACCACTGCTGTATACAAAAGTGTCGCTGACTACACGATCGTATACAGCAAAAACATTGTGCAATGTACTTTTTTTTATTTATTTTTTTATAATGTATGCATATGGGAAACAGATCTGGCTATATGGCATACACAAAACCTATAAGTACAGAGCATATACGTTAACTGTAAGGAAAAAGACAGTGTAAACCCAGGGTTAAGAGTCATGACTCCCTTCTAACAAGCAGGTAAGTCTCTTAAAGGGGTTATTCAGTGCTACAAAAACATGGCCACTTTTTTCCAGAGACAGCCCCACTCTTGTTTCCAGCTGGGGCGAGGTTTTGCTGCTCAGTTCCATTGAAGTGAATGGAGCGTAATTGCAAACTGCACCTAAACTGGAGACAAGAGTCATGTTGTCTCTAAAAGAAAGTGGCCATGTTTTTGTAGCAATGGATAATGCCTTTAAGTCAGGGATGGGGAAACTTCAGCCCTCCAGCTGTTGCCAAACTACAATTCCCATCATGCCTGGAAGCTTTGTCTGTCCATAAATGATGGGAATTGTAGCTTTGCAACAGCTGGAGGGCAGAAGGATCCCTATCCTTGTCCTAACCCAGGGGTAGGAAACCTTGGCTCTCCAGCTGTTGCACAACTACAACTCCCATCATGCCTGGACAGTCTAAGCTTTAGCTCCTTTAACATGAGGCGATGGCGTCTTGATAACAATAGGACGTCAAGTAGGAGGGGGTTAACTTTTCAGACATCTCACTATACGCAAGTCTAAAGTAAAGTAGTGACACCTTCATCTGAATAAATTATCCAACAAAACTGCACATAAGGGCTGAACACCGGGGGTGAAATGTAGAGTAAAGGAAAGCATTTGATCGGATGAGGATTGTACACAGATTCCTTTAAGTTACAACAACAGAGAGAAAGGGGTTAAAAAAAAAAAAAAAAAAGGTTTTCTTAATTCCATAAGGGGTGAGACTTAGTGCAACGATTCATACATATACAATATCTGCCATTCAGGATTTTGTGTGCAAACTTTTCAACAGAAGCAAATCTGCCTACTGACACCAGGAATATGAGAGTAAAAATCACAATCGATACCCCTCCCCCTCCACAAAACACAGTCTGATGCATAGATTCTGGTTTAAATGTTACAAAAAAGGTAAAGAAAGATTAAGCACCGCGCTCTTGGTAAATGGTAAAGGACATGGAGGCCGCTCCCCCCCAATTGGATGTCACCGAGGTGAAGCCCTCAATTGTAAAAATCATTTATAGAAAAAGATATGGATTGGTTATCATTAAGGAAAACTATCATGAAATGGATATCTGATCATACATTTAATACATACGAGTATATCCCGCTTACGTGGACCCCCCAAGCTACCATCCTTCCTCTCAGACCCATAGAGTTGGCCTGCATACAAGACTTAACACAAGGAGCCATATTTTAATACCCTATTAGGTCTTTCAGTGGCATCCCATGCAAAACCCTGACGTTCATAGCAGAGCATTGCATCTTGCTGTTCCATGAATTACAGGGACTGTCCCCCATGTTTTAAACAGAAAGCTGTACTGCTTAATTACACCTGTGGAGGCGCGGTGGGGGAGCCGATTCCTCCAAAGATCACAACCGACTAATGAAAGTTTCAGACGCAGGACACGTGATCAAAACACGGCTATTCCGTAAATAGATTGATGGACAATGATCGATCATTTGGCAGAACTTACAGCCAATAGCACCACTAAAAATACACAACGACGACGGACAAAGATGGTACGAATGACAGGAACATGCTAACTACTGTCCGACAATCCACCACAACCATCATGTAGCCTACAGATTGTGTGCTGACTCCGTCTATGGTCAGCAATAAATGGATATGTTGCAATATGGAGGGAGTATGGAAGTGGGGTCCCGTTGTTCTTGCTCACTATGTGGGATGAAGTACTGAGTAACAAAGGAGCTTGGCAGACTTCAGGGACTGAGGAAGGTAAGGGTCTGGGGTAATGTTGCAGCTGATCTGGTCCTCATTGAGGGAAGAGTATGCAAATGATATATTACATGTAGTGGATTGTCCTCCTGACAGGTTTCCACTGCTGGCTGGTGGGATTATGCTGAGACTTCCTGATGGGAGGGGGAAAGAGCTGTTAATAAAAGCACCATATAAAGCTGGCCCGAGCCAATCTTCAAGCAAGCGTGTCTTCGTGGTCTAAGCTCACGTGGCTCAATAAGCCATATAGCCCTGTCCTGCCATAGGCTGCACATGCTCTACTACATGTTCTCAATAGACAATGTTTTTCAGCAGGACAGGACAGCTTGATCAGCATATCCCGAGCCCTATTACATGATACCACCCTATTCATCTCATATTCAGCTTGCGTAAGAGCCATAAAATCATTAGTGAATTAAAAAGCAGGAATTAAAGCGTATGTACCTCTAGGTACATTGCTTTGTGTTTCTAACATTAACAGACCAGCGCAGTCCTGATTCCAACGCACGGCAGCGGTCTATTCCCAGAGCACTGGGGGCAGGACCGCTGGCCCCCAGTGTGATGATCTCCCTTCCCACTCTGTGACGCAACTTCATTGACTCTAATGGAGGGGGTTTCATCACACTGGAGGCCGACCTGCCTCAGCTTTAAGTCGGAATAGTTCCCGTACACAACATACATTTTGATTTTTTTTTTTTTAAAAATCGTTTTTTGTTTTTACGTTTTTGTTTTAAGGTGGGGGAGGGGGGGGGGCGGCATTTGACACGTCCTTAACGTAAACTTAAAAAAAAAATCATTGATCTATTTCCTGAACATGATGTTCCATATATAAACATAGCCCCAAGAATAAGTTGTTTGCGCCTCCTTTAAGAAACTTAAATCACAAACAGTATTCTAAAAGGTTTGATCCAAGGTAACAGCAAGGCAAAGACCCAAAAAGATTTTCATGATAGTTTTCCAATATTTCCAAAGACCAGCGTATGCAGTAAAGACCCGGCAACCGAGGTGGATCATATCCCCTCCGAGGAGGACGTGTCCACAGAATCCAATAGGATATATAAAACCTTCCCAAGGTTTTAAATACAATTAGGCCTTACTCAATAAAGACAGATGTGCAGCTCGAGAGGTACAGCAAACAAAACCTTCAATCTTCAGAGTTTTTGATCTCCAGCCTGGGGCTCTTAAGCTGCAGAAAAACTACAATTCCCATCATGTCCGACAGAATATCAGGCAAAGATGAGAGTTGTAGTTTTACAAAAAGCTGGAGATCTGCAGGCTGGATACATTTTTCCTATATAGACATTGACAGTGTTAAGGCTCGATACGTAATAAAATCGCATGCCTATGGTTTCAGGAAACAGACCCATACTACTTCACTGTATATTGCTTTTTTAAAAAAAACCGAGTCTTTGTATTTAATCTCATTACAGAATTGCATATTCCTTAAAGCGTAGGAGGATCAGAAAATGATAAATAGCTATTATAGATTGAAAAAAAAATATATATACATAAAATTACAGGAAATGAATACAGGTTGCATATGAACGTCTTTGAGGCTTGACAGCATGAGGATTTTCCCTATTGTGAGGGACATTAGAAAGCGTCATAAAACACAGTGCAGGAGCCTCAGAGACTATAGTATAAGGAGATGGGGGTCAGTATTCATGGTTAGAAGTGTACAGCAACATCGCAACTATCAAACCTTTGCTGCCATTAAAAAGGTGCAGCCTCTGAACTAAATATTTTGCATAAAAGAATTTACATAAAAAGAATTTTTTTTAGTTTTTTTGTTTTGTATTTGTTTAAATTTTCTTCTTTTTTTTTTTATAACCCTTGGGGTTGCTCCTCACAATAACCCTGTTAGCAACCAGAGGGATCGGAGAGACATTGCTTCTTATTGCATTGCAACGTTTTACGAGTCCTCTGGGGGTGAAGCAGTTTCAAAAAAATGAGGTTTTATTATTAGGTTTTTTTTTTTAATCCATTCACTGCCGGTGGTCCTGTAAAGGCTTTACAGGTCGCATTGTCAGCGCAAGGGTTAAACTGGACACTATTTAAGCCCGAGTACATAACATAGGTTAATAGAAATAGGGCGATCTGTGTAAATAAAATAAATAGCACGTCATCTCACATTAATACTGCTAAAATAGATTCTTTTCTGTACATTAGCTTAACATGATTGTACTGTCCACATTGCCACAGACCCGTATTAGTCAGCAACCTCGGAGGGGAGGGGGAGGGGAACAAAAAAAAGGTACGAGTGCAGCCAGACAAACGCGGTAAGTAAAAAATACATCTCAAAAGGTTTTTCTCTGAATGGCACACAGTTGTTAAAAAAAAAAAAAAAAAAAAAAGGAATACGATTCTATTCCTCCTTTACGTATTGGTGACCGACTTGATTTTCATACATCGTTTTATGTTCTAGAAGATTTGACACAAATGTCAAAGGGGGAGAAAAAAAAAGTTGTGTTTTTTTTCTGTAATAAAATATCTTGATAAATTCACGTAAAATATTTAAGGCTTTAAAAAATTTCAAGATCCTTTTTTCCCTCCATTTTTTCCCCCTAGGCCATAACATTTTATCTGATAAATTCAACATGAAATTTCCACAAAAATTTTCATAGCGTTTTTTTTCCATGAGCCCTGAGAGAACGGTAAAACTTCAACCTTTGTTTAAAAGGGTAATTTTTTTTTTTTTTTGTAAACGCTCATATGTGTGTGTATTTCACAAACCTCACATGATTCAATGAAGGTATGAAGTTCAAGACAAAAAGAGTATACTGGGTCTGGACGGAAGGCTGGTTGGATACTGAGGGCTGTATGAGACTGACAGGGCTATGGGTAGATTGCACTTTTGCTGGATGTCACTGTAGCGGAGACTACATTACAGGTAAGTGCAGCTGGTCTGGCGTGAATGCTTCTTCGGGTAGTGCCTCTAAAGTCGGGTTCCAGCACCAGTTAAGCAAAGTACATTGTCCGCAGTGTGTCCTGATGAACCTGTACTGCCTTAGCAAGTGCTTGGTGGTCTCTGCCGTTGCTCTGACCAGAAGTGTGGCTGCCTTCAGCGCTAAAAAAAAAGACAAACAAATGAAAATTGTATTTCATACTAAACAAAATTTCAAGGAAACCATTTACCACATTTAAATACTATTAATGGATAATAGTTTAAGGAGTTTTATAACGTATATAGTCTGTACATATATGATCTGTGCCCAAACAGCAGACAGTGGACAGATTCCTGGAGTTCTTTTTAGGTTCCCAGGGGTGACTGCCCGCTTCCTAGTAGCCCAACTAAAAACAATGCCGCCATAGGTTGTATCCTGGACTCCCTAGAGCTGCATCCAACTACAACCACCAGTTATCAAATCAAATCGAGTACGCTCATCTCTAGATAGTAGCTTTGAAAATGCCATGGTCACTCTTGACCTCAGTGATCAAAGGGTTAAACTGCCAGGATATGCCAGCAATTAGAGATGGGGCTTGGTTGACACTAGACATCTGGGAACCCACTCAATAGGTGGCACTCCACCCTATGAAGTTTTAAGGCTACATTCACAAGGTCAGTAGTTTTTCAGGATCGTATATCATGTCTGCAATCATCCACAATCTGCAAACAATTTGCCCATAATGCATCTGTATTGCCGCTGAAATCCATAATTCTGTGTGGATCAGCAAAAGGAGGGCAAGGTGACCGTTAAATAAGTGGGAATGGGTTAAAATTACTCATCCCTATCTTCTTACTGATGTTTCAGATTTGTGGACGCTCCCATAGACTCCTATTGGACAATCTGTGCTTTATGTACAGTCAGCAATTTTTGCGGATTACGGATCCATAAAACTACGGAAAGTATTAACAGCCCATTTGAGATCAATAGGCCTTAAATTTGTCTGTTACCGTGAATCTGCAATTATGGTCAAAACTACAGAATATGTAAATGTTGCCTTAGTCAGAAACAAAGTAGCACAAGGCGCACAAGACGCTAACCATGACGAAACACAAATGAGAATCACAGGCAATAAAACATCATAACTACTGTACCTGTCGTGTTCTTTATCCACCAGGTGATATCTGGCTCTAAAAGCCACTAAGTGTGCGTAGTATGCAGGAGCGGGGATAGACACGGATCGAGTGCAGCGGACATAAGTGTGGCACAGCTGGTAAGTGAGAATTTGCAATTCATCGGAGGAGAATCTGTTATCATCCCAGAGAACGTGATAGTGTGAGGGCCGGCTTGTTCCCTGTGTTGCAATAAAAGCCACATGTAAGCAAAAGCTTTTATTTAAAAAAACAAAAACAAAACACTCCTTATTTAGCAGGTTTTGATTTTATTATAGGGCTTAAGAGCTCTGAACTTCTAAATCAGTGATATGTAGTCATTCTGCTTACATGTTACCTGAATGGAGCAAACTGAACTTTGCTTCCAATTCCGCATACACAAGATCTATTAACAAAATAAATGCAAAATCCACTAAGGCACGGTTACTGGTTAAGGACCTACCTGTATACCAGCGTGACTACACAGATAAAAATCAAACTCTGATGGGTGTGTGATCTTCGTGTCCACTGTGGTACCAGCAGGAATATTTCCACTTTTGCCAACCTGTGTAACAAAAATAAAAAAAATTTTTTTTTACATGCCATACATTTCTCTCTATTAACTAATAAGATTTAATCTACAACAAGTTTAGGGCCACAAAGCCAGAGGAAAAAAAATTAAAGCAGAAAATGATGCGGGACCAGACAACCTTTAGGTATATGGTGGCCACATAGAAACCTTACCCGTTCATTCCTATCTGTACAGAAGAGTCTTGTATGATGCCTTTTCTGCACCACGATGAAGGTTATTCCAGGCTGATAATCCTTCTCCAATTTAATGCAAGCTTCCCTAATGGCGAGCAGCTCATGGTGTAATACCTGTGTGAGCCAAGAAATAATGCAAATCTATTCAGAACCATAACTACAGATTAGAGGCCCCCCACAAATTAAATAAAAAACCTACCTGCTGAAACTGCCCCTCAGAAACGCCGTCCCTATAGAAGATGATCCTTGTGGGCTTGAAGCGAGTGGACTTGTAGAACTGGATGAGCAGCTCTCGGACCATGGCGGCCAGGTCCTGGATAATCTCCTGCCGGTGTTGCTGCACTCTCACAGTGGCACAGTATCGGTTGGGATGAGCATCCATGCTACCTACAACCTATAGATAAGACCAGCAGTGTCAGTATAACACAGATAACAGACGGACCTAAAGGATATCCTTATAAAATTATCAGAAGGGAGTGTGACCTGACAAAACTACCTACTGCCTAATTCAACTTTTGTTACTCAAGACTTTTTGTTAACCAAAAAGTTGACACTTCCTGTAGTGCTTACTAATGGAGGGTCCCACCATTCACACTCCCTCCAGAGTGACCTTTTTAGAGGTCACACAGCATTTCCACAAGGCACATAAAATCAAGAGTGGCATACTGGCTTAAACTCCACCTCCATTTTTCAAGCCAGATTTACTAGAAAGGTACAGGCCTCCTTAAAAAAAAAAGCGTCAGGCCCTGCGCCAGTTGCGGGCTTGCAGGTGTAGACTTCTGCATGGTTTACACTTGCTTAAAGGTGTAAACCATGATAACTTAGGTGCGGGAGGAGGCCATGCTAAAGTATACAAGGTGTTTTCTTACCGCTGCAATTGAAGGCTTCTTTCCATCCCCTGCAGGAGGGTGGGTGACATCTGCTCCAAGGAATATGACAGGCTGCTGGAACACTGGAGGTCTAAGAAGAAAAAAACAAAATAAAAGTGAAATTCTTTACAGAATTTATTTCGTTTTCTATTGACTTACATAAAAAAAATAAAAAAATAAAAAAAAAATGCTATTACATACATAATTTTTTTTTAAAGTAAACATTCAAAAACTGATACAGTGAAACGGATGCAGAAACGCAGTGTGAACCTAGCCTTATTCTCGCTCTGTAAAAAAATATGGGTAAAACAGGGTTACTCCATACTGTTTTTGTTCTTTTCTTTTCAGTCTGCTATGGTTTCGATCCTTGGTTTGACTGTTATTGTGTATAGGATTTGCTAGCAGTCTTGATATAGGATTCATGTCTTGATATAGGATTGTCATTGCAATTGGACAACAGAACTGCATTAATAGCAAAAAGTATGTCTTTGAATGTTACGCGGGGCTCGCACCCTATTGAGGCTCTAGATATGTCAGGAGAATGGCAAAACGGTATGCTGATGTGTACTGTGGAATTTTTACTAGTAGACAGTCCATCTAAGGACAGCAACTAACAGAAAATGCTTCTGTTTAAAAAGGGAATCTGTCACTAGGTTTATTCCGCTTTATATACGGGCAGCATAAACTAGTGAATGAAATGCTGAACAGATCGGTGTATTACTTCCATCATTCTGTGCCGGTCTCCTAATATGCAGGAGAATAGAATTCTTGGTGGACCCCTCCCCCACCTGCTGATTGACAGTTGACTGCCTATACACAGCATGGATAGATAACTGCCGATCAGCGGCGGGTGGGAGTTTTCTGCTTCTCATGAATATTCAGGACTACTGGGCTCATGCACACAATGGAGAGTTATTGTCCATGTTATTCAGGAGATCTTTGAATCAGCTGCACAGAACAGTGTAAGTGATCCATCATTCTGTTCAGCTTCTCTGTCACTAGTTTATGCTACCATAAGACCGCATAAACCTGACAGTTTATTTAAAAGGGAGAGTTCTCATCCCATTACAATGACCTAGTTGAAATGGAGTCTCATACTAATACCATATACTTATAGAGCTGATCTGTTGTGTGCAAACAAATCTGTGTCAGCCCTTCCCTCCATGTTGCAACGCAGTCATTATGGAACCAGGAGAGAGTGGCTCCTGCTACAAAGTTCTGACAATCTGGGAACCGACTGTAAATGTGGCACAAGCAACACTGTTACACTGGTAAGTAGGTGGTGCGGTGTAAATTTCTCCCAACACCCCTCCTTGCCAGTACAAAATGTATAGGTTAAAAGTTAAAGTATATGAATCAAGCACAAATAAGCCTGCCCCCACTGATACTTTGCAATGTGGCCCTCAGAGGTAATAAAAGTAGTGCACTGTTACAGACTGTGATTCTAGCGACAACGACTATGATTTGGATCCTTACCTGCCCTGGGGTAAGAGGATGTTATTGACGCCTCCTAACTTAACATTTATCTTCAGGCAGAGGTTAGACAGAGTCTGCGGTGTGGTTCTCTGCACATTCTTCATCTGCACACACTGGGTGGCCATGCCCAACACAGTGTCCCCCACGCGCTTCACCTCAGCTGAAAAACGAAAATTGGTGACAATTATTACCCATGCGCCAATGCAATACATAGCTTTTTTTGCCGGTACAGAATACCACAATGTCTCTGTTTCCGACATTTGTGCCCCTCCAACTTAAGATGAAGCAGGTAATACTCACCATAGACAGGCGTCTTCCCAGGGAGGATTACAACTATCAGTTGTAGACCAGTGTATGTGTTCTTCAGGTGTCTGAACATTGGCTCCACGCTATCTGCCCCTTGCGCATATTTGCAGAAACATGGCTGCCCCTGAATGGGCATGCCGGCATCACGAGAAATCTTCCGCAATTGTTCTGTGAAGGTCCTGATCAAGAAAAAATAAATAATTTAAAAAAAATTACAAAGAGACTCATCTCATTAGAAATGGTGTGGAGGATATAGAGAACAAATTAAGGATTAAGGGACTTTTGTTTTCGATAAAGCCGGGGAGCAGGGGGCTAAACATAACATGCCCCTACCTTCCCGTCTCCAGCGCTGGGGTCCGATGTCCTCCGCTCTGGTTCCTGGTCTCCCGGTCGCTTCCAGGTCTGAGTGGGAACCTGGGCGGTGACATGTTAGGGCCCCTCAGCCAGTCAGTGGCTGTAGCGAGGTCCCGCCTCGGCCACTGACACGTCACCGGAACTGGGGCAGAGGACAGCGGACCCAGCGCTGAAGCCAGGGAGGTAAGTGCATGTTATGTTCAGCCAACTCTCACTGGCTGTTTTGAAAGAAAAAAGGCTGTGCTCAGCCTTCTCCTTTAAACATTGCACAAACTAGGGGGTCTCCCGCCAATCAAAGTATTCCTAAAAAGATATATAAACACCCCTTCAGTAGCCGTAATGTAGACAGCAGTCTTCCTACTCCAGTTTTATTTTTTAACAGGGCCAGATGTAAAGATTACTGTTCATTGAATGAAAATTCACCAGCACAATCGCTGTGCAGAGACTACACACGTAGGTAATGGGAGATTCCAGCTCTGAAGCCTGTGAACGCAGTCATGACTGTAACTTGTTTACAATACTGTAGCTTAGAGCATTTAGATTTGGACTAAAGAAATTGTGTCATTTTATCAAGTTATCCCTTTCGAAAGGAAGCTGGAAACTATCTACTTGGTCATTGCCACTTTTCTCATAGAAAATAAATGAAGTTGGTGAGCACATGAGCAACCTGCTGCTCTATTTTAATGTAAAAGTGGGGGTGATGGTCTGACCACAGGCCGCCCCAGCGGTCAGCTAGTTATCCTTATCCTGTGAATGAGGGATAACTTTACAAGAGGGGTGCACAACTTGCAGCCCCCCAGCTGTTACACAGCTACAGCTCCGTCATATGTGGAGAGCCAAAGAGGTTCCTGCCATGATGGGAATCGAAGTTTTGCAACAGCTGGAGGGCTGCAAGTTGTGTACCCCTGCTATATAAGGGTATGTGCACACTGAGCAATTCTCGAGGAATTGAAGCAGAAAGTTTTCAGGCAGAATTCAAGCAGAATTTGAAGCCCCCCATTGACTTCTATAGGATTCCTCTAGCAGATCTACAGCAGAAAATTCTGCTTGGAAATTCTGCAGTGTGAACAACAGAGCAGAAAACCCATTGAACACAATGGGACTTTGCTCTGTACATATTTTACAGGAGGAATTTCAAGCTGAATTTCAAGCTGAATTCCTCGCCTTTTCCTCAGTGTGCACATACCCTAAGATGGCAGAGTCTCTATAAAAGGTCACATTCACATGCAGTCGTTTTGTTGCTGAAATCCCAGAGGCTGTTCAATTCACTTATGCGGGCGACCCGAAATCCATGTAAAGGTCATGGTTCACCAGAAATCCCACATATGGAAAGGATTTTTCAGACACAAATACCTGTTATAAAATCGATCATGTCGATCAATCGACTCTACCATAACAAAATGGTCAAGTCAGCCATACAGCAAACAGGTATTATCTGCATAGCAAATGAAAAAAACAAGGAAACCCAACACTGCCGTGAGAATGTATGTTGTAAAGACATCAGAGTATTACAAAAAAATGTGAAGACTTACTTCAGGTGAAGTTCTGTACACTGCCGCTGAGGAGCAAAGCAAGCAATGGCCCACACTTTTATTTCAATACCGGTGTGAAACTGCTTGTTCCTCATATCCCATACACCTTGCACAGGGGTAGCAATGGCCTTATTCTGAAATGTATATAATAAGTAAATTATAGGCACAGTTATGGATACCAAGAAAAAAATAAATAAATAAAAAACATACAAAAAACAACCTTACTCCATACTAAGGCAAACAAAGCAAAAGCGTGCACAGGTGTGAAAGGAAACCAGGATGGTTATTGACACAGAACTCATCACCAGTTGCACAGATCATTATTAACTCCATTTTGACATCTTTTATCTTTGCTAACAGATGCACGGGACAGGAATTGAATAAAGTGGAGACTTGGCTGAGGATTGGCCCTCAGCGGCCACCTGATGATGCACAGGAAAATAAAAGTATTTGTCTATGATCTGGAGGCAGAGACATATATAAAATGTACCATGTGTCTCCTTGTCCTAACAACATCTAAAAGTGTCAGCAGATTTACTTGAAACTGTACTGGTCAATTAAAAAAAAATTCTAATATGTCAGAAGTTTGTATCAGTTAGGACGAAGGGGCAGATGCCCTCAGCAGCTAATGCGATGGCTATGACTGGAGCTTATGGAACTTACGGTAGACAGAATCTCATAAGTTCTATAGGCGCCATTATAATTCAAACGACAACTAGTTTAGCAGTTATAGAGGAGAGGAAGGGTCAGGGTGCACACTGTTGAGTGCTTCTGCCCTTCCGGTCTAACAATCGGCAGGGTCTCAGCACCTGGACCCTCACCGATACACACTTCTGTTATATCGCTATGATACGTAAGAAGTTAGTTTAAATGACAGGTACACAACTTGGGTAAAGGATATTTATGAGTTTCCATTACAGAGAGCTCCAGTGTAAGTTATCGTGACAGAGAAAAAAAATTGCAATATACATTCTAGAAATACATTTAGGAAGGGTCGCTTGACCTAAGGTCAGCCATTATTGTACTAAAGAGGGTAAAGCAGGGTTTAAAAAAAACAAAAAACGACCTTATTGCAAAAACAGCACCACCCCTGTCCTCAGGTTGTGTGTGGTATTACAATTCAGTTCCATTCACATCAATGGAACTGAACTGCAAAACCCCCACACCCAAAGAGGACAGAAGCAGCATTATTTCTGGAAGAAAGCGGCCATGTTTTTCTATACCTGGATAACCCTTTTGAAGGGTCTAATTTAACCCTCCTACTGCTTTACCTGTACACCAGGTGCAGTGTTTTCTGATGGTGTATGATACATAGGAGTATATCAAGTCAGGGAGTCAGCTTATTATATATTCATGTGGCACTTGTAGTAGTACTGAAAAACATGGCTACAGTGACTGCTTATAAGCGTACGGGCTGAGCTCCAGGACTATAACACAGAATACACATGGCACTGTTTCAAGCAAGCAGCCATGTTTTTAGAGAGCCACACACAAGCATATTATATACGCACTTCCTGGGCGCAAGTCGTGGCGTAACCGCAGGCTTTAACACCTGAACTGACAGCTGAGATTAGCAGGTAAAACCCTTTACATGTGTTTATTAGTGCAAAAGTTTTTTGTATATTTTCTATTAGTTGTGCAATATGACAGGTGGCTGCACGCTTGTGCCGCACCCTGCTGTCTCCAGTAGTGCTTCTGTGTCATTACATATGGAGGCTGATGCTCTGTCCCTCCCCCATGCTTTACACTGCAGCTCTGTGTGCACAGATTGGACACCATGTATATGCACAAGTGCACAGATCCATACAAGCCTCAGTAACGGGGGAACCTGAAGTTCTGCTTTAATCTTGGCTTAGCTCCACAGAGGAAGTTCCTAGCAATTAACATTGTTGCCCCTCGTCAAAGTTTCCCCTGAAGCCATAATTTCATATTCCAAGAGAAACTCTCACGGGAGCAGAACATTCCTCATCGCCTGGTATTAACTATTGATTAAAACCAGCGGCGGACGGAGCAATGTCAGCAATGGGAGGGATTTCCTTTCACACAAGCGGTAATATCATTTGCAATACGTAACTCCAATATGCAAAGCAAAGCCAAGACAAACACAACAAAACACAGAAAAAGAGATCAAGAACCATGGAGATGTCTACCAAGGGAGCATTTGGCTCTTCCCATACCCTGCCTCCGTAAAGAATTGAAGGAGGTTGAAGGACTCTGCCAGTGACATCAGTCATGTCGTCTTTCACCATAATCCCAAACTCACGGACAAAGGGATCAGTATTGAAGCTTGCACTGCGCATCTGGGGAAAAAACAAAACAAAAACAAGAGTCATGAACGACATGCAGATTTCAATGTCTGAACAGTACAATGTGACGACAATATATAGACCAGGAATGTCAAACTTAGGTCCTCCAGCTGTAAAAAAAAAAAAACTACAATTCCCATCATGCCTGCAGAGTCAACGTTCTGCTACACCATAAGAGACTTCCTGGAAAAAGCTAAGTGCGTTGGATGGGGGCATGCACTCACTTTTACTCTAGGTATATCACTGATTTCTGTTCCTGACCAGCTGGGATACCGGACATGTTAGATGGGTATGGTCAGTTGGTGGGGTAGTGCAATAGGGTATATAGTTTACAGATTTCAATGCAAAAGACTGGTATTACTTGTTGCCCCCCACATACGATACTGTGTGATTTATAGAGCCTGTAAGATAGATACTCCTGTGTGCCGGACTACATGTGTATTTTTTTATGTTGTTAGTAATTCAATAAAGCTATACATTTCATATTAGTGTGGTCCTTGTTTGTAGATTATATACTCCATAAGAGACTATAATCGGACAATGTGGGCACTTTGGATGATGGGTTTGTCATTTCATTAAAAAAAAAAAAAAAAAAAAAAAAAAATCGTACAAAAATTCACCACTAGGTGGCGCTGTAGTAGTAACTATTTTATCAGCAGGCTATTACAGATGCACCTGAGATCAGCTGATTCTGATCACAAGGTTAGGACTGATAAAAGAGTTTGTATATCAGGTATTACTACAGGCGTTGACTCTATGGGATATCCTGAATATCACCCTGTACTCGGGGGTGGGGTGGGGGGGGGGAGCTCAAACACTGCTCTATTTCTGCAGACTGGTTTAGTCTCACTACTATAAATACTATATAACAAGCCATGCCTGCCTCTCGCTCAGACATAATTCTATATACTGCCACTATACACAAGGGCTTTGATGCAGGTTTCGTGTGTCCTTGGTTACACACTCTTGAGAATATTACAGCAACACACATCTATTATAGAGAAAGGAGGGGAAAACCCTTCCAATAGTCTCTTACCAATTTACTGATCTCCTCTTGGCGATCGGGAGCGGATCGGGCTGTAGCTCGAATCATAGTGGAGGTCTGATTGTCTGTCAGTTTTTTAATGCACCTTTGTCCCGCCACTATGTTGCATACCTAAGGGGAACAGAAAGCAGTGTCTTAGGCATGACCAACACATCCCATGCCAGAAAGGAGAAAAAAGACTGATGAGATGACTTTAGAAGTGTTGACAGGACAGCGGCTGGACATAGAAAAGTATGCGCACAGAAGTGTATGCCTTTTCTGGTCTTTAATACTAGCGAGTGTTGTGCTGATGCCCATCAGGACACTATCTGCTCATCACTGACACCGCCATGGTATACAGAAAGTCCTGCTAAAAAGGTCATCTGGACCACCACCACAGTATTACCTTTGAATATGTCCACAAGACACCACATGATGAGTTATTGCCACTTTCCCTCTAAACTGGTTGTGGCTGAAGATGAGCCTCTGTCCACCAAAAATACACCAGAATTCTGGCGCAGTTTAAGTGAACTAACAGTTTGTATAAAGTTAGACTAGACAGGAGCAGAGTACAACAGATTTATCAAACAGCCGGGTGCACTGATAAATCTGGTGCCTCAGGACTGTCAAGTGTAAGGCCTCATTCACACATTCCAGGGCAGTATACTATGTCTGTAATAGCAAAAAAAAGAAAAAAAAAAAAAAAAAAATTGTTCGTAGTGCATCCATAACCCATATTTTTTTCAGATCAGAATAATAAAAAAATATGGGCATGTCATAGTTAAATAAAGACGACCCGTATTTTCTGCGGACGTAAAAATTATGGATGACTGACTTCTATGGGAGCATCCCTTCTGTAATAACGGCCCGTACTGGGACATATTTTTTTTATGGCCTACATTGTGGATCTGTAAAACCAATAGAAATCAATGGGCTATAAATTTGTTTGTAATTGTGAATCCGCAAATAAGGACATATTTCTGAACAGCATGAACGCCCCCTATAATACTGCATGTTGTGAATACGGCCTTTCTGAGCATGCACACAGTAGAAGCCAGAACAATGACACAAAGAGGGAATGGAGTTTGTAGCAAGAGAGAACAGATCTATCAGGTCATGTGACCAGGTTCTAATAGAAAGACAGACATTAATTCCAGGATGCTTGCCTCAAGGGGGAGGTACGTATGTTTCTGCTCCTGCCCGACCTGTAAACATGGAAGATGGGGGTAGCGTAATACTAGTTTGTGTCTATCCTTGAAGTACTGTGCGACGGTGCACTCCACCGTCTGCCCACTCTCTTGCTGGAGAGGGAATCTGTAAAAGAGAAAGAAAACAATATCAGAAGCCATAAAGCCTAGCCTATAGCAACTTAAGATTTAATGGCTCAGGAATATATTGTATGAAATAGCCAAATACAGAAAAAGGAAGGAAACAGCACCTACACAGTCATCCTAAAACTACAGGACACATAAGGAAGGACACTACTGCAGAAAAGATATTTTCACTTAAAAAGGGTTGTCTGCCCTGGACAAGAAAGATCCCCAAGGAAATAGGTGAGAACAGACGTCAAGTGTTTAACCTCCCTGTGGCGCCACCACAAGGAAAACGTAAACATTCTGCATGCCCCCACTGAAATGAGCCAGCTGTGTATGTAATGTATGGATACAATGGGTGCCTGCTAGCCAAGAGCTGCCGACAACCTCTGCTCCAGCTAATAGATGAGGGTCCGGATGCACTAACAAAATACCAGAAGATTACAACATGCCTACAACCAGAGACAAATTATATACATTCTATTTTACTACCCTTAAAAAAAATTAAAAATATATATATATATATATATATGTGTGTGTGTAAAATTGCTCTGCTCTGATCCTTTTTTGTCTATGAGGATATTAGAGATGTCATTTTTGTGGCATTATCTGTACTTTGTAACGACACTTTGCTGCCTTTAACACTTTTTTTTTCAAATTTTTATTAATGTGATGCAATTCTGGCAGTCTTTTTTCTTTTTTTTTTTTTTTTTTTTTACTCTATACAATTCTGGCAGTCTTTAATGCTTACACCATTTACTGCATCGCCGGTAGCCGTTCCCATCAATGAACCACTACTGAAGACTTTTTAACACCATTTGAATGCTGTCAGTTTAGACAGTGGCATTGAAATAGGTAAATAGCTGACAGGTGATTGGTCTGTGCCAGCTATAAGTTGTCTTCTCTGGCACAGTACAGTAAAGGGTCACATCAGGGGTTCATTTACATAAGTACACATTTATGGAGTTGCAGTCTGCCTGCCTGAAATGTCTAAAACCTAAAAGGTGGCCACAAACTTACAACTAACATTTATTAGTCATCTCCCGACATCCCAATACACAAAATCACTAGGGTGTCAGGAGGTCGCCACACTACAGACATTCGCTAACTTTAGGCTAAGGCAGGGGAGTCAAACTTGCAGCCCTCCAGCTGTTGCAAAATTAAAATTTCCATGATGCCTGGACAGCCAAAAAACTGTAGCTTTGGCTGTCTAGGCATAATATAAATTGTACTTTACAAATGGCATGCATGTGACTAACATCCATGGGAATGCGCTCAATCGCTGTTTTGAAGAGAAAGAAGTTTCAATAAGCAAATGGCCAAATCTGCAAAACAAAGGCAACTTACGTTTGATGACTTGCTGGCCGTCTGGTCACATTGCACACTCTATACTTTCTTTTCATTTGTCCACAGTGTGTAATTTCAACTTTTAAACCTAGAAAAGGACAACAAAGGCACATATACTTATATACGTGTAAAGCCTACTTCCAGTCCAACATAAAGCGACGTGACGTATGTGCACATGTAGTAACCTGTCCACCACATGAGTCCCAGGGGGATCTCTGACAATTGGTGGAGAAATATCGGAGTATGTTCTCATGCAGATGTGCGGTGGATTATATATATATATATATATATATATATATATATATATATATATATATATATATATATATATATATATATATAACTAAGCAATGCATGGGAATTTTTTTTTTTCTTTAAAACAAATGTCAGTGCTGCAGGGGGAAGGAAAAAAAAAATGATGCAGATTTAAGGCTCAGCAAACCCTCCTTGTTACTTGAGTATACTTTACTGTAAAAACTTCTACAAACGTCTTTAAAAATATATATGTTACAGAGTCCCACAAATAGGATGCACCCAGGAGAAGCCATACTTACTGAAGAAAATCACTTTCAATGCATATATACATTACTTAGTATTATACATACACCAGGACACATCAGTTCCAGTTTTCAGCTGGAGACACTAAATTCTCATATTTACCTTTAATTTCTTTGGTAAACTTAACCCTTTGGGAATCGGTCAGAGGTTTCTGTTGCTCCTCTATGCTCTTAAAGTCCAGAACTTCACACATGAACTCTATTACTGGCTGTGCTTTGTAAAACGCTGTAGCGGATACTGGAAAGGAGAGAAATGAGTTGGTTACATATTCTCAGTGGCACAATGTACAGTCTCGTCTGCTTCTGGCTCTGTTTTACTGTGTGTCAGGGAGAAACAGCGCACGGCTAAGCTCTTCTAAGATTTGCTTTAGTGACCATGGAGTTCTCAGCAGCCAGACTTCCATTGACAAAAAGTTTTGCAAAGTCAAAGAAAAAACTTTATGCAAAATAAAAAAAAAAAAAAAAAAAATTAGGCCGGGTTCAGTTTTTTCCCCTCCACTTTATGCAAAAAAAACAAAAAACAAAACCACAGCATAATAATAATAATATAAAAAATAATATTATATATATATAAATAAAAATATACATACACACACACACACACACACATACACACACACTCACACACACAGTGGTACCTCTGTTCTCGAACTTAATTGGTTCCGGCAGGCACTATACACTGTACAGGACATACACAAGAAACATTCAACAAAACCAGCAATTAGAGTACAGTAGTCACTAATCCTCACTCACCCTTCACTGTATAGATTTACTGAAAGAGTGGTGCACTGACTGTACTACTACTGTACTGTACATGCCCTCCAGCAGTCTTCTACAGTACTGTACGTGAAGCCTCTCCAGTGCTTAACTCACCAGGTACAACCCACCATGCACGCTCGCAAAAATATTCAGATACCAAGTACTTCAAGACTGGGGGCCCGAAAAGTGTTTGAGAACAGAGCAAGAGTTTGAGAACCAAAGCAAACTTTTCTTGAAAATACAGTTTGAGTTACAAGCAGTTCGAGAACCAAGGTACGTGTGTGTGTGTGTGTGTGTGTGTGTTTTTTTTTTTTTTATCTCCATCTATCCTCCAGGACAACATGAATATTTACCATACAGCAACATTTTTATCCCATCTAACATACACACACGTCTATGGGAAGTCTTCTATGATCAAGAACTTACCATCTATGTTGAGCATCATTTTCCAGAGGGAGGGTCTAACAGACTGGTGGAAGCCAAACCAAACTTCTCTACCTCCACCAAGAGGATTTGCACATCCTTCGGATGCAGTAAAGAATGAGCGGCCCACAGGCGTGTACCTAAAGAGTGCAAAGTTCAGTGACTGGAATGGCCAAAAACCCCATGACTCTATTACACAGATCAAGAAGCCAGTGACTGTATTATAAGTATGTGACAAGCCGACGAAACATCAACACCAAAGACGACAGGTGACATACCTCATAGAGGGCAAATGTCTCATCACTACATCTAATGCCTGGATAGTCTCAAAAGGAACGCTGGGAAGACGTCCAGTCAACGCATCGTGTAAGGCTTGTAAGCTCACACAGGCCATCCATTTGATCGCTACTTTAAAGATGCGATCCTTTCCTTCCCCCGGCAGTGTAACTTCCAACTCCACCTGCAGTAAAGTGCAAAAACAACCAGCAAATGATTCTGTTTCCATTCACAGAGATGTAATTTGTGCTCACAACATGGCAGTCACAGGACAGTGACCAATTATCCAGCACTTGAGGCAACTTTAAGTATAAACATATAAAAATGTACCATCCTACATACATTAAAGGGGTTCTTGGATTAAAACTTACTTGTCTCCAATACAGGATATATAATCCTATATAAGGCCAAAATAGTGCGGTCTATGCGCACCCAAAACTATCAAACATAAAAACCAAAAGAAAGAATTACAAATGCAAGACCAATATATATAAGTACTTATTTTTATTAGAATATCAAAGAATAATTTTTTCAGTTAAAAAATACAGGGTCACCCTCGATAAAGCAACACGCGAAACGCGCGTCGGGTGTATGGTGAGGTGGACTCGTATACTAAGGACATGTATGGGTAATACTTATTATATTTGGATGGTGTTTTTCTCTATGTACTCACTGTGAGATGTATTTATTTATTGTATGTAGTACCAACCCAGTGCCCAGTATATATGTGTATATATAGGTTCTCCATTTTACTGTCATCTATTCTGTGACATAGTACCTTATGTATAAGAACCTAGTTAATCCTTATGTATAAGAACCTAGTTAATCCACCATTTTTATGAGGATTTGTATTTGCTCCAGCCCCTTTGTTATGTATTATGTATTTTTTAACTGAAAAAATTATTCTTTGATATTCTAATAAAAATAAGTACTAATATATATATTGGTCTTGCATTTGTAATTCTTTCTTTTGGTTTTTATGTCCAATACAGGATAGACAACATGTAAAAGAGGGAGTTCCGACCTGCGTACCCCTCAGGCGATCTTCAGATCGGCCCCCGGAGGATTGGTCGGGGTACAGAGGTCGGAGCCCTCTCGATCTTTTACTTGTTGCCTATCCTGTGGATAGGAGACAAGTTTTATTAGAAAAACCCCTTTAAGGATATGTTCACAAGAAGTAGAAAATCTAATCTATCCAGCATATGCATGGTTTTCTGCACTGTTTCTGTATGCCCCATTTACATGAATAGAACAGACAGAAATGTTCACAGCAAATCTGCTGCACGTAAATATACCCCAGGCGTTTTAACCTCTTGGTCACAGGAAAAATTGCTTTTACAGCCCTACACATGGCAACAGAACAGAACTACTTTAGAGCGCTAGGTCCACCATCTATGAATATCAATAAGGATACTTACAGTGACAGACAATACACTGCAGTAGAATCAAGATATAATAAAGAACCTATTATTCCCTTACAAAAAACTTTGAGAGAAATCCATCTCTAAAACCTTTGTTCACACAATATGAATGTTGCATTACCACATCACATCTAACACTTGTGGTTGGTTGCTGTTCACAAATCACAGACTTTCTTACCATTGACATCAATGCAAGTTACATGTGAGTGCGACTCGCTAAAACTTTTTTTTTTTTAAACACATCCAAATGACAACAGTATAAAAGCAACAGCAGGTTGGTTGGCATCTTGGATACGATCTGCAATTGCTTAACATGCGCCCTATTTAAACCAATCCCCCCTTTCATACACACTTCAGCTATATCAGATGCTTACTTTGTCCCTGGCGATAGGAAGCGGCATCGCAGTGTAAAGATTTTTCCTCCCATCAAACACCGGCTTTCGATCTCCAAAAATTTGACCCTTAAAATGCAATACCATGTGTTCTACAATTTCCCTAATAAAAAAAAAAGGAGGGGAAAAAAAGTGAGAAGGTATTTTAGGTGACAAACCTCAGAAAGAAACCAAAAACACAAGAATATATGGAGCTGGTTCAGACAACACAAAAGAATACACAGGGATGCACAGTGCCCCTCAAAGCCCAGATCCTTTATGCTCATCTTCATAAAATGAAGAACAAGGGACTATGCTCAAAGGAGCAAGGAGATTTTTTTCTTTTTTTTAAGTTTCAAAATATTACTGTCCTGGTCACAAAACCAAAGTTTGTGGGGATTAAAGGGGTTATCCAGAGAAAATCTTTTTTCTTTCAAATCAACTGGTGTTAGAAAGGTATATAGATTTGTAAATTAAGTCTATTAAAAAAAAATCTCACGTCTTCCCATACTAATAAGCTACTAAATGTGATGCAGGAAATGTTGTTTTATTTTCAGTCGGACACAGTGCTCTCTGCTGACATCTCTGGCCGAGACAGGAACTGTCCAGAGTAGGACAGGTTTTCTATGGGGAGTCATAGAAAACCGAGACAGAGTTCCCCGTCTGGGCCAGAGATGTCAGCAGAGAGCACTGTGTCAGACTGAAAATAAAACATTTGCTGCAAGACATACAGCAGCTGATTAATCTGGGAAAACTTGAATTTTTTTTACTAGAAGTAAATAACAAATCTATATACCTTTCTGACACCAGTTGATTTGAAAGAAAAATGTTCGCTGGACAATCACTTTAAAAGCAGCAGTTACTAGCCAGGATCATATCCGAGAGACAGCTGCTGACTGAGCAAACTGGTTTTACAGTATAGAAAAACTTAAAATCTAAAAAAAAAAAAAAAAAACAACCCTTCTCCACAGTTAAAAAGTCCCAAAGCTGCTAAATGTCTAAGGATTTGAGATGCTCGAGTCCAAACGTTCGGCATTTGATTTCCGGTGGCTGAAGTAATTGGATGCAGGCCTAAGGATACATGGATACAGCAAACTTTTTCAGTCACCGTTATTCAAATGCTGAATGATTAGACTTGAGCATCCTTGAGTTTGTAATGATCTCGACTAAGGACTGACGGGAGACAAGCAACCAGCACTAGAGATGAGCGAACCTCGAACATGCTGGAGTCCATCCGAACCCGATCGTTCAGCATTTGATTAGCGGTGGCTGCTGAAGTTGGATAAAGCCCTAAGGCTATGTGGAAAACATGGATATAGTCATTGGCTGTATCCATGTTTTCCAGACAACCTTAGAGCTTTATCCAAGTTCAGCAGCCACCGCTAATCAAATGCTGTATGATCGGGTTCGGATGGACTCGAATTCGGTTAGCTCATCTCTAATTGCAATTCATCCCTGTCGGTCACACCACTTCTGTTTACATGGGGTAATGTGTGGTTCTCTGATTGCACAAAAACCTTTTATGATACTGTTCACACATCCAGGTTTTAAATTGCAATTAACAAAAAAACAAAGCCAGGAATGCATCTGAAAAGAGGAGAAATCTCAGTCATTTCTTAAAGGCCTGTTCTCAATGTATAAGTTGTTCCTGGATTTGGCTTCAATAAATGCAATTAAAAACCTGACTATGTGAACACTCCTTACATGGGTCAATTATCAGGAACGAGTTTTCGCAGAAATGCTCATTTGCATGACAATCATCAGGTTTGTGCAAACAAACCTGACGATACCCCCCCTGTAGCTGCGTACCTCATCTCTGTGGCGACAGTCTTTTCCTCTCTAGGTTCTGCTGTTTTGGAGAAGTTTGATTCAGACTAAATATGCAAATCAGCCAGTTAGGAGCACTGGAGAAAGGGGTCCTCATCCCCCTAGAGAACCCCTTGGGCCCACCACCTTTTTCAGTGATGTCTACTACACACATTCATGTATGAATATTCAGGCCAGGCTTTGACACGTGTGTGCCAGATAAGCTCCTGTACAGAGACAGGCTGCTATCTTGCGCATGCGTGTTGAAGACCAGCCTAATTATGGACATATAAATATGTAGGTTTCACTGAAAGACGCAACAGGCGAGCCGATAGATGGCCCTGTGCTCCTTACAAGCTGTTCAGCATATTTGCTCTGAATCAAACTTCTCCAAAATGGCAGGACCTAGAGAGAAAAGGATATCGGTGCTACAAATATGAGGTATGCAGCTGCACAAACCTGCTGATAATTCCCCTTCAAAGGGATTTTCCAGCGTTGCAAAAACATGGCCGCTTTCTTACAGAGACATCACCACTCTTGTCTCTAGGTCAGGTGTAATTTGTAATTAAGCTCCATTCACTTTAATGGAACCGAGTTACAAACCCCACCCAAACTGGAGACAAGAGTCGTGCTGTCTCTGGAAGAAAGTGGCCATGTTTTTGTAGCACTGGATAACCCCCTTTAAATCATCAGTCCTTAATAACAGAGGCTGAGATAGTCTCTTACCTATTCACTCTCCTGGGGCATTTTTCTGGCTTGATATCTATTTCATAATGGTAAATCTCTATCTTGGGAATGTCCATTTCAAAAAAGTTTGCCTGCAGCTTGATCGTCCTTCCTGAGGTGCCAAAATCTGGCCTTGGCGGTGGTTTGAAAGTGTATGCTGGCATTGGGAGAGGTGGTGCGGGAGGTGGAGGGGCAAGCACTAGGAGAAAGAAAAGACATGGATGTTAATATCTATATCACTTGTCACTTAACACTACCTATAAACATTAAAGTATAGGAGTCAAACTAATGGTCCTCCAATTGTGGAAAAACTACAATTCCCAGCATGCTTTGGCTGTCCAGGCATGATGGGAATTGTAGTTCTGCCACAGCTGGAGAGCCAGGAATTTGACACCCCTGCATTAGAAGAAAGCTGAGCATGCATGTCTACTGCTGGAGATGGGAACAATAGTTGTGCACCTGCCCAAAAGCCATCTAAGTGAATTAGTCCCGTTAAAGTAAACTACAAAAAGAGGATAAAAAAAACAAACAAATACCAAGACTGTGACATTGCGTACAATGAAAGTGATTTGTGTGGTTATCCAATTGTATTGTATTGCTGTAACACAGGAAAGGGGATTGTCTGATAACTAACCTAACTCATCAACCACTAATTTACATATAAAGGAGTGCTCATCTTAAACAAAAACAAAAAAAAAGTCAGTTGCAGAGAAATAAATGGAGACAAAGCCAAGCAAAGTAGTAATGCCAGGTCGTCCAAGGGATTGAAGGGATTAAATATCTATTAAGGTCAGGCGGAGTGCGATGTCTACATCCTAGGGCCGGTCAGTGAGTCATACCTGACCCTTGCCTTATAATACATCGCTGTGAGAAACCTGCAGTAATTGGATTCCATATACCAGAAGACATCTCCATACGTTATAGCTATAAGCCCTCTGATAACATCCGTAACCTGAAAGCCCGCCGTACCGACACAACCGCTGTTTCCTTTATAAGGCAATTTTCTCCCCTTTTTTGTATAATGTGATGTGTATACAGTAGGCTCCATCATCAGTGGATATGTTCTTTGTATAATGTGATGTGTATACAGCAGGCTCTATCATCAGTGGATATGTTCTTTGTATAATGGGATTCTTATACATTACGCTCTATCATCAGTGGATATGTTCTTTGTATAATGGGATTTGCATACAGAAGGCTCTATCAGTGGATGTTCTTTGTATAATGTGATTTGCATACAGAAGGCTCTATCATCAGTGGATATGTTCTTTGTATAATGCGATTTGCATACAGAAGGCTCTATCATCAGTGGATGTTCTTTGTATAATGTGATTTGTATACAGAAGGCTCTATTATCAGTGGATATGTTCTTTGGATAATGTGATGTGTATACAGTAGGCTCCATCATCAGTGGATATATTCTTTGTATAATGTGATGTGCATACAGAAGGCTCTATCATCAGTGGATATGTTCTTTGTATAATGTGATGTGTATACAGTAGGCTCTATCATCAGTGGATATATTCTTTGTATAATGTGATGTGCATACAGTAGGCTCTATTATCAGTGGATATGTTCTTTGTATAATGTGATGTGTATACAGAAGGCTCTATCATCAGTGGATATGTTCTTTGTATAATGTGATTTGCATACAGAAGGCTTTATCATCAGTTGATGTGTTCTGCAATGTTTGTACAAGCAGCAATAAACCCCCACACATCACAGTAACCCTCTGCCCCATCTTGGCTCCTTTCCCATCTCCCTGGCGGCGTTCTCCACCACCCATCACCACGCTGGTTTCCTCTGTGTCACTTCCTCAGCCCCCTCACTTTGCCGCTTACATTATTCTGCATCACATTATGGAAAAGCTCAGACACAGCTACACTTGCGGCCAATATCCCCAGAATAACAGAGCTGTATGATCAGATACGGGACCCCTGTGCACTACATACACCAGCACATCTGTGACACAGAAACAGTGCTATATGCACACAATGGCCGGAATTTGAAGTTCTTTAGTAGAGGTCTGCTTTTAAGGTTCCCTACCAGTGTTTATTACCTATGACTGCCTGACCTCCGAGAGCCCCAACCATCTCAAGAATGGCGGTCCCAATGTGTCCCATCTGAATGTAATGGTAGACAGTTTACATGCCAACGCTCCACTCTGCCTGGGGGACTAAAAGCAACAGCTGAGCACTGTGACCCCCTACTCATTGCATATGACAGGCTCTGTTTATAATAAAGCTGGTTTGGACAACACTATGAGGAGTATAGGGGACTTCTGACACTCCACCAATAAATGTCATAGGTGGTGAGAATGGTCAGGAGTGATGGATTTTCAAAGCCCAACCCTACGGATCTGGGAGGGACAGGGTGGCAGAACCAGAGCTGTATATCTGCGGCTCAGCACTCCCCATATGGAACACATGCCAAATGGGGAGCTAATGGACCTATGTATCTCAATGGTTATGGCCACATTAAGCCCTGAATGGTCCCTTATGTACCTTACTACAGTTCTTGCAGATAAACCACGTCACATTGGTTTATCCAATTTGCTCCTCCAGCAATTCATCTCCACGTAAGGGAGAGCATGGGACCCGAGCAGGATGGCACAGAGCTGGCATTATAGTGGGATGGGATTCCTGGACATCGCCCACAAGGGTGCATTTCTCTTACACTAAGTTTAACAGTGTATATTAGACAATCTGACCACACTCTGGCTGTATGTACATGTAGCTTGCCTTGGTTTGTACAGATGAAAACACATTGAAGCAACATGCAATCCATGATTTTCCGGTGCGGTTTCCAATCAGACAGCCCCAGTAACTACTAAGTAACTGTATAGACACTGGCAGTGTAATGTATGTGTATAAATATACATATATATTTAATTTTTTTATACACTTTTCAACAGTAGTCTATTCACCATCACTACACGGGCAGACGGGTTTAGCATCCTCTTTGATATGTAAACAGACAATGGCTTATGTATCATTAGCGCACACAGTGAATAACGCCTCGAATGTCACAATATAAACTCTACACAATGTTATTTGTGTTAATCTTTAAGACAACTTGCGTTTTCAGCATGGAATCGACCACATGCAAGACGACCATGTAAATCTTACGGAGCTATTTGAGCATAAATATTTCTATAAAACAGTTGTCTTCGGTGCAAATATGCAAGACTACAACTCCCAGCATGCCCTGTCAAAGGATTAAAGGGGTTGTTTCTAACTCAAAAAGATGGCAGATAAAAAGCAAAGACCTGACCACAGGGACCCCACCAATCACATAAATGAATGCTGCCAAAATGATAGAGACCTATCCTGCATGTCTGCAATCTACCGCCATGATAGAATCCTGTGTTTATGCTCTTACGGCCCTCTAAACTATCAGCAAAAAGGGCCAGTGTCCCATGGCAGCTTATCTGGGAGGAACACTCCCGCAGTCACACCTTACAAGCCTGTGGCTATCTATATAGATAAGTGCACAGATCCATCCCCAACAGCTGCACATATCTGCTGCCCCATATACTGCAAGCAAAGCTCCCGCTTATCACTACAGGATGCAAAAGGTGGGAGCCGCAGTAGATAAAGTGGGCCTTTATGCCCGGACATTTCCCATGAACCTTCCTTATACCAAACATCTCCTGGGTAAATAATTTAGCTGCTTATTTTCCTGGCTGTTTTTGAGTCATTGTTCGCTCCCCAGGGGTTAAGCTTCATAAGGCTGAAAATATCCATTCTGTGGGCAGACATAGTGAAAGTGGTCACATGACCTCAGACCTCATTTCCCAGAAGTCTCCCCTCTGCAGCCACACACCTAATGACCTAAATAAGTGCAACGTTTTGGACAGAATATCAACCTCTTTCTGTAATTCCTGCATCAGTATTTATATCCTTATATAAGTGGACTGCTTTCCACAGAGCTGGTGCGTCTCTTGCATGGCTCTCATAAGCTTATATACCCACAAATACCCATGAGAGATGCAGGAGAAGTATTAGTCAGCCTGGATTCCACAGAAAGTGTGTACTCATACTCATGTGTGTGTGTGCCCACACTCCTGGCTCAGCTGGACGTACAAAGCCACGCTCGGGCTCTCCGACAGATGAATCGGTGAACTCACAATGGATTCGAAGAAAACCAGCAAATGTCCACACTGGCCAGCATTGCAACCGTGAATTAGAGCTACATAACACTTCGCGATAAGACACATGGCTATGGTGGAAAGATCCTTTAAACTGCAAAATCCAAACGCTTAACACACAGATTCTCCATAATATCACGTTAATCTTCCATCCCAGTCCTTTAAGAGCCATTAGAAGGCGAGCAGCCAGGGACCGCATCAGGAGGAGGTAACGCATACATTTGGGGTAATGTGTGGATAGACCTCCAGGGTATAATATCTGTGATAGCACAAGGAAAACACCCAACTATTCCACCACATTGTAACAAAGGCTAGATAGAGGAGAGGTAAGAACAGTCATACTAAAGGATCCATACCATCATACCCCCCTGCAATGAGAGGCTGGCATACACAATTTATATAAACCATCTCATCCCACGAGGCCCCTATGCAGAAAGGTATCTACGGCAGATCCCTCGTCTATGGGGTATACCCTGACAACAGTCCCAAGAGGTGTCAGCAAAGTCATGGAAACATCAGGCGAAGACACTTACAAAGCAATCATGAACTACAGATGTAGCAGTCCCGAGCCTGTGCCCTGCAATAACAAGCTTCTGCCATGATTAAAGAGGAACTATCAGCAGGGTTGACAAATCTAACCAGCTGATATGTCCCAATTGAAGACGGGCCCTCGAGGAGGAAGGTATGTCTTTTCACTTCCTCCTCGATGACGTTCCGGTACAGTTAGTCGTGTGATCCATGGTCCGGTAAGACCGTTAGGAACACTGGGGCACAAGTTAGGAACACTGCCCGCCCGATTCATTCATTATCATTAGAAAGGGGTGGGCCGGCATGGGCAGATACACACTATGGGGGAAGGCAGTGATCCTAGCGGCCTCACCGGACCATTGGGCACAGGACTCACTGCACCGGAACGGCACCAAGGAGGAAGGTAAGAGACATCCGTGCCTCCTCTGCATCTCCTGTGCATCAGGGACATATCAGCAGGTTAGATTCGTCTAACCTGCTGATAGTTCTCCTTTAAGAACTGAAAGCACAGTCTGAAACATGTCAGACCGGCCTGTTCTTAAGGGTACAAACCCACTTGACGTATTTGCTGCGTGAATCAGTCTTAAAAATAAGCAGGCAAAACGCAGGTTGGCAATTGTTCTGTGTTAAAATACGCAATTGCGTATTTTTGAAGCATGAAGCTACATGTGTTTTTCACACAGGTTGTTAACAACTGATGCTTTGCTAACAACAAGCTTCATGCTTCAAAAATACGCAATTGCGTATTTTAACGCAGAACAATCGTATAAAGCCAACCTGAGTTTTGCCTGCTTATTTTTAAGACTGATTCACGCAGCAAATACGTCAAGTGGGTTTGTACCCTAAAGGGATATTTTCATCACAACTAACAGTCATATAAATCAAATTTATTATTTTTGTAAACTTATCTCCTTCTCCGGATATGCTGCACTTTTCCTCCCATTGTCGATGGCTCACTGTCTAGGTTATCGACCACTGCTCTGCTCTAAAAGCAGTGGACTGGCTGCTGTGTATATAGCTATAACGTACATGTGCAGAGACATACTGGATTGCCTACGACTCCACAGCCAGCCTTGCCGGCCTAGCCTTGTGTGGATTAAGGCATCGCACTCCGAGTATAGAATTTCTAAATATGCCAAAGCTTGTCTAGTAAAGGCCGATACAGGCTGCAAATCGTGGCTGAAATCCATCCAAAGAGCTTCCCTCCAAGGCGGCGGCCTTTCTGTGTCACATAACCCAAGCACCTGCCACCAGACATCAGCAAAGCTTTACTTACGATGACACTCAGAAGCATGAAACCCAACAAAGCTGCTATTGTGAGGGCTGGGGGTCTCGTACATTCAGTTATCCATGCCATTGTAGAGCACTGTTTGTGTTCAGCTCTCCCTGTAACTCTTATAGGCTTGGATAGAGACCCAACGTGCACAGCCAACTCATCCTTCATCAGAGCACAGAATGAATATCGGGGGACTCCAGCCAGATCTAGAGATAGATAAGAAAATACTCCTCTATAATCCAATGAGGACGCAATCAAAACTGAAGTGTACATGAAGTGTTCTTCTATAAAAAGGTCTCGGTAACTCAACTTCTCCCCCTCCTACTAATTCACAAGTGACGGCAGCACAAGTCTCCCCGATGCCATAAAGGTAGAATAACCCCAATGCTACATACACATGGGTCTGATATACTTTGTGCTTCTTGTATGCAAAAAATAAAAAAAATTAAATAAAAGTGCACTATAAACGGATCTCAGATGCTACTTTTTGGTAGTGTAGCCTCTAAAAATAGAACGAGAGTTGTAGACATGTCACTAAGACAAAGACTTTGACAGGGGACACATGACTGGACTGACAGAAGCAGGATGGCCATGTAGACAGTTCTGACCAAGCTATAAGGAGGCATTTGGGAAATTGGTTACATGAGGGCACAGATGGTGAACAGGCTCTGGACAGCTCAGACAGACGAGAGACTTGCCCCCTGCAGTTGTAACGATGTAGGAACCATTGCATCATCCTGGTCCACCCTACTAGTGATAACAAGACACTAACAGCTCAGTGAAATGTACAGGACATCCTGCGGCCACATGCATTGTATCTCATGGCTTCCAGCCGCAGGGTAATGCAGGTTTCAAAGAACGTCTCCCCTAAATTGTAAAACGTCCATGTCTGCCTATCACATGATTTACCACCGATCCAAAATTTATGGTGAGCAGCGTCACAGTCTACAGTGTGCAGGATCTACAGGCCGAGCTGTCACATCTGTGGTGACTGTACCAGAGGAGGCCATACGGGACCTGTATCCATGTCTGAGTCCGCTTGTGAACTGAAACTTATTCTATCATCTCCTCCTTGGTGCATTACTCTTTTTGTCAGTGAGCGTATATTACTACCATTTCTACTCTTCTGACCATCCTGGATAACTTCTAGTTACTCAGCAGTTTTGTCAGAATAATGGCACCAGTGAGATAGTGGTAAATGGTGTATATTATTGTGAACCTTTGGGACACTGCAACCAGAAATCTGGAAGACCATGTGTAACAGAGAAGGGTCACACAACAAACCTCCTGTCTCTTTTTAGGACGGACCACCCTTTCCCTGATATAATGGCTCAGCTAGTAAGGATGCTTCATTGCCCTGAGCTCCTGAGGCTTGTGGAGGAAAGAGCAATAGACGACATAGAGATGACATTTCCTGGCATGGGAAAAATGTGTCATGATGATAAGTATGCTACAATGTGGAAGCTGCACTGTAAGCGCGAGTACTGATACCACACAGCCTGAACGACCAGCCTCACTTCTGTTATCCCGCCTATCCGTCCAGCCGCTTCAGGGTCCTGGGGCTGTGATGTTGCAGGCCTGCCAAGCCAATCAGCAACTGAGGTTGGACACAAATGTCCCTTGCCTGGACTACTCCTTTAAATAAAAGCCAGGACCCGCTTCCAAACCTTTCTACGTTGTACAGACCGTACATATTGTGTGCAGGTGCAAGATCTTGTACTTTAAGATATGCGCTGCCTCTATTGCATCAAGTTTTCTATGGGGATTTGCTACAGCCCTGCGCAGCGCCAATCAGACAGAGGTGGCAGCAGAGAGCACTGTGTCAGACTGGAAAGAATACACCACTTCCTGCAGGACATACAGCAGCTGATAAGTACTGGAAGACTTGGAGATTTTTTTTAATACAGAAATAAATTACAAATCTATATAACTTTCTGACACCAGTTGATTTGAAAACTTTTTTTTCCTCATCGAAGTACCCCTTTAACAGGACTCATACATGGAGCTTGATGGTCAGGTGACACTTACTCACACACCTAATGATCGCGGATCAGCAACCACGGACAATTTTAGGGCCGATTAAATCCTACACACCACAAAAAAGTATGACAGGTCATAGTGCAGAGACGGATCGCAGCAGATGCCCCAATAGACCTCTATGGGATACTGCTCCGGTCACCACTTCACCCCCGGACAAAACCAGCGCCTACCGACCCCCAGTATCCATTTAGTAGATATAGCTTGCGAACCCATCCTAAGAAGTTTAGCTGCCCCCTGTGAACAGTCAGGGGATCTAACTCTGTAAGTGCTTTAAAGCTCTATTCCACGGAACGATTACTGGCCCTATTCGGCCGCTACGGACGATAATCGTCCCGTGGAATAGAGTGCAACGATCAGCAGACATCGTTCATGTCGGCTGATCAATGCAGTCGCTTGTTTTTCAACATGCTGAAAAACAAGCGACTGATACAGCAACGATCTGCTGCCATCGCTCCGTTGAATAGGAGCATCGGCAGCAGACGCTTCTGTATCCTATGGGCTGTCCGGACGATCAGCAATCACCCGGGCAGCCCCCCCCCCCCGCCCCTCTTGCACTCACCCGCTCGCTGCAGCCGCGTTGAATAGCCGTGGCAGCGAGCGGGGAACAAGGAGCAAACAAGCGCTTAGAGCGCTCATTTGCTCCTTTAGACTGCCTGTGGAATAGGGCCATTATACACACTACTGCACTCAGGACCTGCGTGATACGGGCTGCAAACACAATGGTTATTTCTAGGAAGAGAGGGGATCTGCATTCCTACTTTAACCTGGCTCTCATAGCGGCTGAAAGACAAGCACACACCGCATGCCTTTTCATAGAAAGGTCTGGTAAATAGCTGCCAAATACTAGGGCCAAGATTTTTGGGGAAAAAACAGTTCAATTCACATGTGTGCATTAGCCAAAAAGCAACACGAAAATAAAAAGATTTTATCATTATATGTAGATTTACACAGTGAGATGAGGTTCCATGCATAAAACACAAAGAAAGCCAGGAAAGTGAACAGACATGCGGATAGCAGTAGGTGGGAGCGATCGGCAGGATGGGCAGCTAGGCCGATTTGCTTGCAGAGCAGCTGGCATTGTTATGTAAAGCGTTCTGCACAAGGTAGAGAGTCTTGTGAATGAAAATCTACTGCCATATAAGGCCCGCGTCCTCGGATGACTCCGCAGACGCAGTGTCGCTCACAATACAGATCACCATGTGAAAGGCACAACAAACAGTCCAGCCTCCCGTGTGGCCCCTATTGCAGAGGACACAGATCACTGGAGTGGGGGGCGCTCCTATAACCAGCAGCGCCAACCCCAGTCCGTCTCACATGGAGAAAGAATTATAAAGCCCCAAACACAGAGTCCAAGTAGCAACAACAGGCCTCAGTACATGTGATAGCTGAACACAGGCTCATGCAGTCACATGCAGACCCTCGGCTGCTACTTTAAGAGGGGATAAATCTCACGAGACGTCTATATATGCCGGATTTTGGCAAAGTCAGGACGTGACTGTAAGACCAGCAAATTACTAAGTGTTAATACAGTCTGTTATAGGGATTTCAACAACAAACTAATGGCCTGTGAATGATTACAGCAGCAGACTATGGAACCATAGACATGTAGACTCCCACATTACTAGTATGTGAGGTTGCTCCTGGTGTATGCCTTCTTAATTATCAATCTATCTATGCTAGTCAATCTATCTTCTGTTAAAACTAGTGTGTTATCTTACAGGGTGAATGCAGTCTATTGTTTCCTATTATCAACTACTGCAGCCTAATCTACAGGAGGCAACATGGAGCTGTACAGGCCTCTGATATCAGACCCGTGATAACACCGCACAGAGACCAGAAACATGCAGGGGAGCAGCTGCGTATAGAGGTAGCTTCACCGCTGACCACCATCTTACATATACATTACAGCTACTTACTGCCACACCTATACTCCAGAGCCGCACTCACTATTCTGCTGGTGAGGTCACTGTGTACATACATTACATTACTGATCCTGAGTTACATCCTGTATTATACCCCAGAGCTGCACTCACTATTCTGCTGGTGGGGTCACTGTGTACATTACATTACTGATCCTGAGTTACATCCTGTATTATACCCCAGAGCTGCACTCACTATTCTGCTGGTGGGGTCACTGTGTACATACATTACATTACTGATCCTGAGTTACATCCTGTATTATACCCCAGAGCTGCACTCACTATTCTGCTGGTGGGGTCACTGTGTACATACATTACTGATCCTGAGTTAAATCCTGTATTATACCCCAGAGCTGCACTCACTATTCTGCTGGTGGGGTCACTGTGTACTAGGGCTGGGCGATTAATCGAATTAATTCGATTAATCGCCCAGGCAGTTAGAATAGATTTGATTTTTTGTGAAAATCGTAAATTCGATTTTCACAAAAAATCATTGCGGGCGGCGCGGTAAAGTGTCGGGTCCGGAGAGAGTTGCAGGACGGCGCGGTGAGGTGCAGGGCCGGCGGTCAGGAGAGATGTGGTATCGGCGGCTCCAGCCTCTTCACAGAGCCGCGGCTGACCGCTGTACAGCTCCAGGACCCGCAGCGACGTTCTCTCCTTCTGCTGCGATCCCTGCCGCCTCCTCCACAGAACAGGACCTGCACGTGTGACAGTAAGAGAGCGGGACGCAGCTCAGCGCGGCACTAACGTGTAAGGGGCGGGAGAGGTCAGCCGCGGCTCTGTGAAGAGGCTGGAGCCGCCGGTACCACATCTCTCCTGACTGCCGGCCCTGCACCTCACCGCGCAGTCCTGACACTTTACCACGCCTGCCTAGTCCCCCTCAGCTGCCCCATACCCCCTCAGTGTCCCCTCAGCTGCCCCATACCCCCTCAGTGTCCCCTCAGCTGCCCCATACCCCCTCAGTGTCCCCTCAGCTGCCCCATACCCCCTCAGTGTCCCCTCAGCTGCCCCATACCCCCTCAGTGTCCCCTCAGCTGCCCCATACCCCCTCAGTGTCCCCTCAGCTGCCCCATACCCCCTCAGTGTCCCCTCAGCTGCCCCATACCCCCTCAGCTGCCCCATACCCCTCAGTGTCCCCTCAGCTGCCCCATACCCCTGAGTGACCCCCAGCCGGCTTCATATCCCTCAGTGACCCCCAGCCTGCCCCATACCCCTCAGTGACCCCCAGCCTGCCCCATACCCCTCAGTGACCCCCAGCCTGCCCCATACCCCTCAGTGACCCCCAGCCTGCCCCATACCCCTCAGTGACCCCCAGCCTGCCTCATACCCCTCAGTGACCCCCAGCCTGCCCCATACCCCTCAGTGTCCCCTCAGCTGCCCCATACCCCTCAGTGACCCCCAGCCTGCCCCATACCCCTCAGTGACCCCCAGCCTGCCCCATACCCCTCAGTGACCCCCAGCCTGCCCCATACCCCTCAGTGTCCCCTCAGCTGCCCCATACCCCTCAGTGACCCCCAGCCTGCCTCATACCCCTCAGTGACCCCCAGCCTGCCCCATACCCCTCAGTGACCCTTAGCCTGCCCCATACCCCTCAGTGACCCCCAGCCTGCCCCATACCCCTCAGTGACCCCCAGCCTGCCTCATACCCCTCAGTGACCCCCAGCCTGCCTCATACCCCTCAGTGACCCCCAGCCTGCCCCATACCCCTCAGTGACCCTTAGCCTGCTTCATACCCCTCAGTGACCCCCAACCTGCCTCATACCCCTCAGTGACCCCCAGCCTGCCCCATACCCACTCAGTGACCCCCAGTCCACCCCATACCCCCTCAGTAGTACTACTACACCCATCATCTATACCCGTACTACTACCACACTCCTCATCTTTACCTGTACTATTACACCCCTTATCCACTATACCCTCACTACTACTCCCTACCTAGATGAAGGCACAAAGAAGATCGCCTATACTATATGGGGGCACAGAGTACATAGGGCACATATTTGGGAAAACTACTTATATGGGGCACACAATGTGTTTGTCTACTACATGGGGGCACAGGAGGAGCACTGTTACACTGGGAAACAATATAGTTGTCTCAAACGTCAATAAAATCGTATCTGATGCTGCAGGGAGAAAAATGTCCTATTTATTTAGCAAAAACAAAAAAAATCGAGATTTAAATCGAGAATCGTCCAAAATTTTTTAAAAATCGAGATTTTATTTTTTGGCCATATCGCCCAGCCCTACTGTGTACATACATTACTGATCCTGAGTTACATCCTGTATTATACCCCAGAGCTGCATTCACTATTCTGCTGGCGGGGTCACTGTGTACATACATTACTGATCCCGAGTTACATCCTGTATTACAGTGCTTCTCAAACTTTTTCTACTGGAGCCTCACCCAAAAGATTAAAGGGGTTATCCAGCACTACAAAAACATGGCCACTTTTCCCCCTACTGTTGTCTCCAGTTCAGGTGTGGTTTGCAATTAAGCTCCATTTACTTCAAAGTGGCCATGTTTTTGTAACGCTGGATAACCCCTTTAAGGCAATGCCTGGGCCTCACCAGACTGACCAAGAGGGTGCCTGGGCCTCATTATCTGTGGTTGAAGTCCATTTAAATAATGCTAGAGCTACCTTTTACCCATCACCCAAGCTCTAGATAGTAATAAAGCAAATCCAGAACTGCACTCACTACTCTGCTGGTGGTGACACTCTGTACATACATTACATTACTGATCCTGACACTACTAGTTAAAGTGGTGCTCCAGCATGGGGGCACTTTCTGGGGGGGACTGGGGAGGAGGTGGCTGAAATAAAAGACGTCCACTCACCTCCCCGGTTCCAGCGGCGGGTCACTCATCGCGGCGCTCCGGTCCCCGGCCGCTTCCTGGTGTCTGACGCCGCCCGAGACGCTACGTCTCAGAGCCGCGTCAGTCACCAGGATACGGGCGGGAACAGAGTACCGGAGCGCCGCGATGAGTGACCCGCCGCTGGAACCGGGGAGGTGAGTGGACGTCTTTTATTTCAGCCACCCCCACAATGGATAACCCCTTTAACTACTGTCACAACCACTAATAATAATGATACCACAACTTGATCCGTGGTACACGCCAACTTAGCGATCAGCTGCATTGGTAAATTGCTTAACCCTAATACCTGCCAGTCATGCGGCCAAACACTTTCATTAACTGACAGACAATCAGATCATATTAGGTGTATGGAGATCTTAAACACAACATTTTTTTCCCCCTTTCAAATCAATTGGTTTCAGAAAGTTATACAGATATGTAATTTACTTCTACTTAAAACTCTCCAATCTTCCAATACTTAACAGATGCTGTATGATTTGCAGGAAGTGGTGTATTCTCTCCAGTCTGACACAGTGCTCTCTGCTGCCACCTCTGTCCATGTCCAGAGCAGCAGAAAATCTCCATAGAAAACCTCTCCTGCTCTGGACAGTTCCTGACATGGACAGAGGTGGCAGCAGAGAGCACTGTGTCAGACTGGAGAGAATTCACCACTTCCTGCAGAACATACAGCAGCTGATATGTACTGGGAGACTGGAGATTTTTAAACAGAACTGTATTAGTCATATAATCATGGAAACTTCTGCTCATTCTGCTTTGTAGTCACAATGGCAGTAATACTCAGTGACTGACAGCTGTGTTTAAGTGTTTATACAGAGAGCTGTCAATCACTCAGTAGGACCTTGCACTTGACTTCCTAGCCCACAAAGAGCAAAGATCCACATTAATAAATTATTCTGGCAATGTTCCCATAGGACTCTATATCAATCATCTCAGCTCCACTGGCTCTATCTATACAACATGCCGCCGGCAGATTGGGAAGCATTCTTAACATGACAGGTTCCCCAAAACAAACGCCATATCTAGCAGAATCTTTTCTTTCAGCCAGGGCATTATGTATGTCCCATATGCATCCATCAGATGCTGCTTCAGCATTACCCATAAAGGCACAGGAACCATGGAGTCTGTACTGACCTGACAGCTACACAACCACCTATGAGAGACAGAAGTTCACATGCACCAGTGTCTATGAGGCGTCACCTTTAGGAAGTGAACAAAATAAATGTAGCCTTGTGTGGTGGTTTGTGGCATCTGTGGCTTTCTGCATTGTGTGACAGTGACACGTGCCACGTGGGATACTGGATGTGGAAACAAGCCCTATGTCAGCCAGAGAGCTCTACAACTCCCTGGCCAGCACAATGAACAATATACACACACATATATAGATATAGATAGATACATCTATCTATCTATCTATCTATCTATCTCAGTGTAGTAGCTGAACAGGACATGGGAAGCATAATCTACCAGCGCCATGTGACGCTCTGCGCCCCGGAGTCACGTCACATCACATGATTTCATTAAATGCAACATGATCAGCCTTCTAAAAATTTGCGCTTTAGTAAAGTAACCGAGGCGTACACCATGAAATAAAGAGATTTTGCCACCATGGTCTTCAACCTGTGGCCCTCTGGCTGTTAATAACTACTAATTCCAGGCAAGCCAACTGGGAGTTGTAGTTTAGCAAAACAGCTGGAAGGCCAAAGGTTGAAGATGACTGATCTAACGTCCCTGACTGTCCTCCTGACAGAGGGAAGGATTGGGCAAGCTGAATTACAACATGCTTGATCCTTTTGTTCTTGGGGAAGACAAGCCAATCTCCGAGTCCATGGAAGTGGCTTGCTGCCCTCTTTCTATTCAGAACACCTGCAAACTTCACCAAGCCGGGTGTGCACGTCTATGTGGAGCTATATGATAAGTATAACCAGACGCAGACTGGGCAGGCAGTGACTTTTTTTTGTCTACACAGAACATAAAGTATATAATAAAGCTGCTTGACAAGCAAACCTCCATAACAATCAGATTTGTTTGAACCAGAGTGTGTAGCATCTGAATCCCCACTGCTGCAGAAGACTGATGCCGTCCTAGGGAGTCCTGGTGTATCCATATTTTACAGGACTTGATCCAACTTCTGTAGCCCGGCAAATCTAACACCAAGCTTTCGGCTTTGGAGAACATTGCCAAACCCAAACACTTATGGTGCGTTTACACGTAACGATCATTGTGTAAATTTGCGCAATAACAATAGAATTCGAACGAAAATCGTATGTGTAAACGCAGCAAATGATCACACAACGAACGAGAAATTGTTCATTTTGATCTTTGAACATGTTCTCAAATTGTCGTTGATCGTTCGCAAAAAATTCGCAGATCGTTCAGTGTGAACAGTCATTAGCCGATTTAACCAATGTGTGAGATAGGCTTAAGCGATCGCAAAACAAATTTTCTGTACGATATATTGTACCGTCTAAGCACTGATCGTTACTCCGACATTGTTAATCGTACGATCGGGCAAATTATCGTTTCGTGTAAAAGCAGCATTAGACAAATCCATTAAACACCAATCATAGGTTTTAATAATTGGTGTTCAATGTGATGCTAAAATGGAGGGGCTAAAGTGCTCAGCCGAGTGTCGATCACCTGACCTGACCTTTCCATGGAGAGAATATGGGGCCGAATACAGCAAAATACTTCTATCTCTTTTGCTTAGCACAAGGTTGGTAACTACATGGGCACAAGTGTAGTGGGTGCAGTTTTAGGGACAGTGCACCATCACAGATCAGTGTTGCATTGTGACATCTAGTGACTGTAAACGCGGCTGCATTGTGATCCTCAGTCCGATGCAACTGCAACGCAAAAAATACAAGGCAGCGGAATTTATGTTACAGGTTGGATGCAACTTTACCAGCACTGACCTCAACCCAAAGCCTGGAAAACATCAACCTCCTATAGCAATGATAAGTGCAGCATGTAGCGGTATCTATACTATCAAATCTCAGGGCATTTTCTCCTAGAAGTGTGTGAACAGAGACTTTACACTTTCTCTGAAGTTTTTTTTTTTAGGGTCAAGCAGAATTCGTTTCAATGAGGCCTGCAGAAATCGGTGCACCTGCTGCTGTTTGGACGGGATTGATCAGGTGAGGAATCTGCTGTGTGTGAATTTACCCTTAGGCCTTATTCCCACGCACAGTCTGTATATACCAGTGGTGTGCAACGGATTATCGGAAACCCAAAACAGTTGAAGTCTTTGCGGTACTGTACTTACACAGCCGAGCAGCTGCCCACGGAACGTCTTCGGTCTTAGGCTATATTCATACATCCAAAGTTCTGCCTGCAATCGTGGACAGAACTTTGTGTATCCATAGTGGTCTGCAAATCACGGACCACTACAATATAGACAGTAACCTGTTCTGCAATTACGTGTCCGCTTTATAACATGTCCTGTTTTTTTCTGGCACACACCACAGCCTGAACAGCAGAAATTGCGTGTGTGAATAAACACACAGCAACTAGAGATGAGCGAATTTACAGTAATAGTGAAGCGCTCTTATATCCGCTCATCAGCCGGCTTCCATTTAATTGACTGCTGCTCCTCCCTGGTTGCTGGGAAAAACTGGATCCAATCCTGGAAAACTTCTCCCAGTTCCCCAGGACTGGACCCAGCTTTAGGGTGCATTCACACATACAGGATCCGAAGCAGATTTCATGCTCTGTCCAGTTGTTTAGATTAAATCTGCCGTTATGAATGCACTCTAACACAGCATCCGGGGAGGAGCAGCAGTCAATTAAATGGAAGTCGGCCGATGAGCGGATTGGGGATATAAAAAAGCGCTTCGCTATTAATGTAATTTGCTATCTCTAATAGAAACCTATGGCACTTAAAGAGCAACTATCAGTATGTTAGACAAATCTAACCTGCTGCTAGACCCTAATGCGCACGGGGCCATTCCCGTGTAGTTAGTAGTTGAAGCACTGTCCCGCCCCCATCACGCTGACCCAGCCCACTCATTCTAATGATAATGAATGGAGCGGACAGGACGGCTGGGCTCTGGGGACGGGAAGTGCTCCAGATATTACACTGCTAACTGCACAGGAACGGCGCCGAAGAGGAAGGTAAGAGACATACCTTCCACCTTGGTGCCACGTGCACATTAGGGGGCTATGAGCAGGTTAGAGTCATTTAACCCGCTGATAGTTTTCCTTTAAGTTTTCGCAATTACATAGATTTTGCAGACGTGTGAATGAGGCCTAAACTGTATATTTAAATGGTATCTGTCACGATGTGTGCACACCCGATGCTTGTGAAATCCAGCTGAAGGTTGTGCATCTGTGGACACAACTAAGCCGGGTCGGTACTGTGCATGAGCCCATTTGTATCATAATAGAGGGCACACACAGTAACAACCTGGCGTGGTAGTTAACCATGGATGCCCAACCTTCTGGCAGGCGAATGGATTTCCCATGCATCGGGTCTGCACATGTGCAACAAGTGTAAGGGTCCTATTACACGGAGCGATTTTTAACCATTAACGACTAACGATTGCAAACGACATTGTTTATTGTTAACCTAAAATCGTTCACCATATTACACAGAACGATGGTCGTTAGATACAATCGTTATTGCGATCGTTACTATGATCGTTTGCTCCTCCTGATCCCAGCAAAACAATGGACAATGTGCTATTACACTGAACGATTCGTGAACAAATGCGGAGCTTGAGCGAACGAATGTGGAATTACAGCAAACGATTAAGGATAATTTTAGGGTTCAGATCTAAATCAACGATCAACGACATACGACCGATTTTTCGATCGTTGCCTGCAATTACACAGAACAATTATCATTTAAATTTAAAATGATAACAATTTTTCGCACAACAATCGTCTTGTGTAATGGGCCCTAAGGCCACATTCACACAACGGATTCGGCGCAGAGATTCTGGGTGGACTCGGCGCTGACTCCTGCCTTCTATCAATTACAATGGGAGAGCGTGTGCGGCTCGGCGCCGATTCCACAGTGTGAACGGGGCCTAAGGGAGCATTCACATGTTCCTAATCCCAGACCATATGCAGCTAAAGGGACTTCCAAGCATCATCACTCACTATGCTGCCAGGAGCTGTGAAACCAAAGAATTAAACAATTTCGGAGCTCCCAGCATGATGATAAACTTTGATGCCACAACCACTGAAATCTGGTAGACATCATCTGTGCACGGACTGTAACTACGGAACGCGTGAAAGCCCCCTAAGGATTGCGCCTGTTTCAGCATGTTTGAGTGAATAAAAAAAAACAAAAGAAAAAAAAAAACACGTGACACAAACATGATGGACACAGTAAGAATCGCCTTCTGTTTACATCCTTTACCATAGAGCTCAATGTAAAACATAGCTTCACTTTCCGTTTATAACAATGCACTTTATTTCCCACTCAAAAAAAAAAAAAAAAGCCAGAAGTTCTTATTCCATCAATGTAGCTGTAATTGCGAGAACATTGATTTATTGGGCTATTCACACTATGCGTAATTTTAAAGGGGTTATATCAAGCTCTACAAAAACATGGCCACTTTCTTCCAGAGACAGCACCGCTTTTGTCTCAACAGTTTTGTTATGGTGCGTTTACACAGAACGATTATCGTTTGAATTTTCGCAATAACGATCACATTTGAGTGATTATCGGCTCGTGTAAACACAGCAAACGATCAAGTGACGAGCGAGAATTTGTTCATTTTGATCTTTTAACATGTTCTCAAATCGCCATCGGTCGTACACTAAATATTTGCAGATCGCTTCCTGTAAACAGTCTTTCATCTATTTACCCCTGTGTGTGAGATGGGCTTCAGCAATATTAAAATGATTATAATAACGATTTTTCCAGACGATATACTGTTCAGTCTAAACGCTGATCGTTATAAAAAACACATCAATACTTTTAAATCGTTAATCGTTTAATTGGGCAAAATAGCGCTCTGTGTAAACGCAGCATAACTCAGTCCTGTTGAAGTGAATGAAGCTTAATTGCAAACCACACCTGACCTGGAGACAAGAGTGGTGCTGTCTCTGGAAGAAAGTGGACAAGTTTGTAAAGCTGGAGAACCCATTTAAAGAAGTCTGGCCATATTTAAAGTGACTGTACCACCAGGCCCAGGCTGAAGCACTGGAGGCGGGCCGACCCACCCTTAGTGGGAAGAAACCCCAGCCCCTCCATAACGTGACTCCATTAGAATCAATGGAACTCTATCATAAGAGGGGCAGGGGTTTCCTTCCACTAAGGGTGGTCGGCCCGCCTCCAGTGCTTCAGCCTGGGCCTGGTGGTACAGTCACTTTAAAATTCAGCAGTCGGCAGGGGGAAATTTAATAATGAGTAGGAACTTACCTCTCCTCGCGCCTACAGCGAGAGGCAGGACCGGTCTCTGTATGGTTGAGCGGCCAATCATGACGTGTGCAGTGCCAAGATCCCGGCAGGGGTCCCTTGGACAGGCAACCCGCTCACCGCTGGCACAGGGTGAGGCAAGCTTAAACTTGTTATCAAATTCCCCCCCCCCCCCGGTGCAGAATTGTAAAAATGGCCGGACTTCTCCTTTAAACATCCGCAATTCACACCGCAAAAAAAATAGGACGTGTTCTATTCTAATCCAGGTTGTAATCGTTGTAGATTCACCCTTGGAGGTCAGATAGGCAATTTTTTAGCGGATCGTGGACATAAACATTCCTGAAAACCCACTAAACGTGTAGATGAGGCCTAAACGTTAACAGGGGGGAGTACAGATGCTGAAATCAATAGCGCCCGTTTTTTCCGTGGGTATAATGCGTTCAGGCACCAAACAGAAAGCAGGCGAATAAATCTAAACGCCGATATAAACCTGGCCTAATGGTCCGTTTACATGAAGCGACAATTCGCCCAATAGATCGTTTAACGATTTCGAAGCAACGATTTGGTGTTCATAACGATCAACGAAAAAAATCGTTTGAAAAATCGCTATTGCGATCGTTTTTAAGATCGCTTAAGCCCATTTTACACATAGGGTGGATCTTTGAAAGACTGTTTACATAAAGCGATCTGCAAATTTTTAGCGAAAGACCAAAGACGTCGCTCGATCGTTCGCTGTGTTTACACGAGCCGCTTATCGATCAAATTTGATCGTTACTGCGAAAATTCGAACGATAAACGTTCTGTGTAAACGCACCATTAGACTCTGCTCACACCTGTTTCCAGATTTCCACTTGTTGGTTCCATCATTTGAATACCCCATCAGCCAATCGCAAGATGGACCCCAACAGCCAATCGCAAGATGGACCCCAACAGCCACCAGCACAGTATGACTATTGGAGGGTCTCTGAGAGTTCCATCATCTAGCAGGAAGCATGCGGCACTCACCCAGCCCATAAAGTTCCCTTTCACACACACAAGAAGCAGAGATCTGGAAGAAATAACAGCATACTACCTCCATATAATATATACAAACACCTATGCAGATCTCCCTACACTACACAGATCGAACTTACACAAATTGCGAAGGAAAGGAACAAAAACCCGTCTACAGGTCGCCTGGCCCTTTAAGACGGGTTTACCCAGCATACCTCGGGACGCCTGGCACGTGACCAAAAAAAAAGCTCCTCAAGCGGGACTTCGCGCGCCGCGACCGTTACGAAGAGCTATTAAAAATCTATATCAAACAAAACTACTTAGGTCGCCTGCTTCAAGATGGCGCCGAGGAGGCCCGGTAACGGCCGGGGGAGGAGAGAAATAGAGCGAAACACCGGCAGCCCCCCCGAGTATGTACCGGAGACCCCGTAACCCTCCGCACAGCACTCACCAGGGCCGGCTCCGGCGTACATCTTGATTCCACCAGTCAGTCTCACAGAAGGGAGAATATAAAAGAAATAAAGTTCCCAACGAGTCGGTAATGGCGGCTCCCGGCGGGTGAACTCTCCTCAGTCAGGTCTCCATCAAGCTCCGCGCACTCCGCCGCCGCCGTCTCTACACCGTACGCGACATGAACTGAGGGGAGAAAGGCGGGGGGCGGGGCGACGACGTCACAGGGCAGGATTCCAACTCCCATTCGCTACGTCCTCTCTACAGGGCGGAGCCACCAACCGGACTCACTGATGTCATCTGAGGGGAAAAAAAGGGCGGGTAAACATGAGGGGCGGGGCCAGAGTGGCGGTTATGGTTACTCAGTCAACAGCTACAACAACTGCTTTTTTTTGTTTTCTTTTACCTCCGCCGCCATCTTTGATGTGGGCAAACTGTCCTGTGAGGGAAAACCTGTGGGATTTTTGGAGTGTTTTTTAAGACCCAGGAGTGTTTTTTTAAGACCCTGTTCACATATTTGCTGCAACATCTCATTAATTACGACAGCCTTGGCCCACAAGTGGTAAAAGGGGTAGGTCACTTCTTAAAGGGGGTATCCAAAGAATGTAAATATCCAGTGGAAGGGCGTTAACATATCAGTAGTGGTCTGACTATTGGAACGGCCAAAGATTAGGGAAGTGCGGAACTCTTAAACTGTCCCATAAAGAATGAATAGTTTGGTACTCTTCAGAACTAGAGACAATCGTTCTCGTGATTGGTGGGGGTCCCAGGGGTCAGACCACCATCAATCAAACACCTATTAACTATGCTGTAGACAAGTAATGATTTAAACTGTTGCCAGGTAATGATTTAAATCCCTTTAAGGAGGTCATCTACAACCAATATGATTTTTCCTCAGGAAAATATATTGAAGGATCCTTTGAGATGAGCGTGTGCGGCCATCTTTACAACACTCAGCCCCGGAAACACGATGTAGGTTGTTGAATGACATCCGATGAGGGATTTGGAGTGTAAAACTTTTCCCAGCGTCCCACTGTATGGTTTATATTGGTTTCTATTGGTTGCCGGACGTTGCTTCTCAGGACTGTGGGGTTTTTGCACCTATGTACCATTTTGTGTGTTCTTGCACCTTTTTGTTGAGCCCATAGACTTGCACTGTTCCATACACTCACATAGGTAACGTGGTGGGAGGAGCCTATTTTAGCCCAGCCTCTCTATCCCCAGAGAGTGAGAGAGAGAGAGAGAGAGAGGAAGAGAGAGGAGCGTCCTATCCCCCTCCTCACACAGAGTTTGACCTTAGACCCTGGAAATACCTGGAGTGTGGATCGAATTCCAGTGGACACTTCTTAGACTTTTTAGTCCATCCCGAAGTCAAAGATATATTAAAGGGGGTCTCTGATAGAAAAAAAAATTTTTCAAATCAAATGTCAAAAAGATATATATATATATATATATATATATATATATTACTTTGCTTTTATTTAAAAAAAAAACTCCAGTCTTCAAGTATTTGTCAGCTGCTGTATGTCCTGCAGGAAGTGCTGTTTTCTCTCCAATCTGACACAGTGCTCTCTGCTGCCACCTCTGTCCATGTCAGGAACTGTCCAGAGCAGGAGAGGTTTTCTATTGGGGTTTGCTGCTGCTCTGGACAGTTCCTGACATAGACAGAGGTGGCAGCAGAGAGCACTGTGTCAGATTGGAGAGAAAACAACACTTCCTGCAGGACATACAGCAGCTGATAAGTACTGGAAGACTGGAGATTTTTAAATAAAAGTAAATTACAAATATATATAACTTTCTGACACTAATTAATTTGATTTTTTTTTTAGTTGTCCGGTATCTTGACCCCTCGCTAGAGTCCCTCATACTTACCGCTAATATGGATACGTCGCACATAGAGAATGAATGGTGAGTCTGACGCTTCATTCATTCTCTATGAGCAACGGACTGTTCTCAGCGGCGCGCGCACCGGGCTTCCCATGTGGATATCTCCGTCCCGGGATCGGCGCGATCAAGTAAGGATGAGGGGCTCTAGTGGGGGTCAGGAGCCTGTCACCCCGGCACCGGGGGTGACAGTTCCTCTTTAAGTGATCATTCAAATACAGTATATGACCGGGTTCACACTACGTAAAAAACACGGCAATATTTCATAACAACAGCCATTGTGTGCGCAAGTACGGCCGTTTTTATGAAATACGGACGTGTTTTTTATGTAGTGTGAACATAGCCTATAAAAAGAAAGGGTAAACCTATCGCTTTCTCTCCATAGCTTCTTTATTGCCTTTGAAAGACATTGTATATATCTAGGAGCCATTGTCGCTGTTGCAGATGGCTCTGCTTTATAGAGTCTTCTGATACTGAAGCTTTTTTGCACTGAGAAATACCCACACACACACACACATCAATGTTGCAAATGATGGGGGGCAGAGGTTCCTACGGGACATACAGCAGCTGATATGTACTGGAAAACTGGAAAGCAATTTACAAATCTGTAAAACTTTCTGACAGTTGATTTGAAAACAGTTTTTTGTAACCCGAGTTCCCCTTTAAATGAGGGAAAAAATACTGAAATCAGTTTGTAATTTGTATTCCTGAAACAAAAAATGTGCAAGTATAAGACTTTAGCAGGTTAGCTGCAAGAACACCTGACCCCTACAAGGGAGCTGTCAGCATTAGGAAAGGATTGTAACAAATATAGGACCCACCCACTAAGCCAATCAGTGAACAAAGCAGTGTCCCGCCTCCATCACTGATTGGTAAAGTGGGCGGGTCTTGTAGTACAGGAGATGGCACACAGTCCAGAAAGCAAATAAAAGCAGGAAAGCAGGAGCATTAGTGCAGCAGAGGTGAGGGACTGGAGGAGGTGAGTATAGTGAGTTTATTATTTTCATATAAACGCTGTCTGAAGTGTACGGTCACCTTTAGAGGTTTGCCACTTCAGGTATAATATCTCCAAGAGAGTTTGGAACAGTAATATCAGCGGCTTACTAATATATTTAAGTACTGTCATCAACTAGCGTCACCTTCTCATCTTGACAGCACATCACTCCATCCATGAGAAGGCTGCAGACAGAGGGGAGGGGCTGCCCGCTTAGCCAATCAGTGATTGATGCAGGACACTGCAGAGGCCAGTGATTGGCTGAGCAGGCAGCTCCTGAGCAGGGCTCAACTTGGAAGGCCCCAGATGACGTCAGGTGGGGAGGCGATCATGACTTTTATTTTTTACACCACCCTCAGCTAAATGGAAACTATTATGTCCCTGGACAACCCCTTTAAGCATATCCCTGAGAATATGACTTACAGCAGCTTTGGTTTGTGCATCTATTTATACACCCTGGTATATATTTATCAGTCAGCAGATCAAGCAAAGGCTTTCAGCATAATGGAGACTAAATACCATATATACGCTGGAAGGGGAACAGCTGTTGTGTAATGACTTGTACTGCACAGGCCAGAAGAGAGCACAAAATACTGAGCCATCTCTATCTATCTATCTATCTATCTATCTATCTATCTATCTATCTATCTATCTATCTATCTCCTATCTATCTATCTATCTATCTATCTCCTATCTATCTATCTATCTATCTATCTATCTATCTCCTATTTATCTATCTCCTATCTATCTATCTATCTATCTATCTATTTATCTATCTATCTCCTATCTATCTATCTATCTATCTATCTATCTATCTATCTATCTATCTCCTATCTATCTATCTCCTATCTATCTATTTATCTATCTATCTCCTATCTATCTATCTATCTATCTATCTATCTATCTATCTATCTATCTCCTATCTATCTATCTCCTATCTATCTATCTATCTATCTATCTATCTATCTATCTATCTATCTCCTACCTATCTATCTATCTCCTATCTATCTATCTATCTCCTACCTATCTATCTATCTCCTATCTATCTATCTATCTATCTATCTATCTATCTATCTATCTATCTATCTATCTATCTATCTATCTCCTATCTATCTATCTCCTATCTATCTATCTCCTATCTATCTATCTATCTATCTCCTGTCTGTCTATCTATCTATCTATCTATCTATCTATCTATCTATCTATCTATCTATCTACTGTCTGTCTGTCTATCTATCTCCTATGTATATACAGTGGTGCCTTGGATTACGAGCATTTTTCGTTCCGGGACGGCGTTTGTAATCCGCATCCACTCTTAAACCAAAGCAAAGTTTCCCATAAGAAATCATAGAAATGCAGACAATTGGTTCCACACCCCAAAAATAATGATTAATTATTCTGAATAACATGTAAAACAGATGAAACAAACATTCAGAAACAGCAGAATCTGTGATATTATAAGTTACTGTACAGTAATGGAGAGGATGGGAAACACAAGGGCGGACAGAGACTGCAGGGAGCATGAAGGAATGAGCAGGGCAGATGTGGGCACATACATGCAGCGCTCTCTGTCTGGGGAGAGAGGGGTTACAGCTATGGAGAGATTACCTCCACAGTCCTGTCCCCTGATGTAAGCCCCAGCCTGAAGTGGATCTGCTATGATTTGGAAGGTGAGGGAGACTTCCTGGGTCAGAGTACAGGGCTGTAGACCCGCTATGCAGACCGTGCCCCTCCTCCACTCCCCCCTCCCACCCAGTACAGGGAGCTCTTACACCAAGTCACAATTTTGAAAAACTGTAAGCTCTTAAACCAAAATGCTCTTAAACCAAGTTACTCTTAAACCAAGGTACCACTGTATTATCTATCTATCTATCTATCTATCTATCTATCTATCTATCTATCTATCTATCTATCTATCTATCGGCTTAGGATCTGGGGACTCTGAAGATCAGGATGGCGGGCACAACTTACTGAAGCCAGTCCATGACTACATGATATGACCCTTATGGATGGTGCATTGTCCTGCTGACAGTCTACTTCTGCACTAGGGGAAACAGCCACTATCGAGGGTAAAAAATGGGATGACGACAATGCTTAGATACATCCAAATATCTATCCACAGGTATGAGAGGACACAGGGTGCGCCAACAACACCTTCCCCCCACCATTACACCTCCTCCACAAGACTATTCACACCTAACAGGATACCTGATACCTGTGTAAACAGCCATCAGTGATGGAAGTCCAGGGTCTTAGGGGCCACTGGGGAACTTGTTGGCTCCCCCACTGGCCAATCTGAGCGTACTCTTAAATTAAAATATATAGATGTACAACTAAGGGGTCTATTCCATGGAGCGATAATTGGCGGAATGCGCCGCGGGACCCGGGGAGGAAGACGGAGCGGAGGAGAAGCCCTGCTAGATAATGTATACTGCAAGGGCTGCAAGGACATCGGTAACGATCATCGGGCCGTGGAATAGGCCCAGTAAACGACCGGCGATCTAGCAGATCGGCGCTCGTTTACATCATTGATCGGGCCCTACTTTGTGTATACAGCTCCCATGCTGACCTATGTGTCTCCATGGCTACAGACTACAAACCAGTTGTAGTCTGACTCTGCAGTCACATGTTACTCCTCTCCTTCTATTGTCTGTAGATTAGCAGGTAAGCCTCCGTTGTTTATTGTATTATTGAGTCACGGCTCCAAAAGAATCAACATGTGAAGAGAAGACAAAGACCAGAGGTGATTATCAATAGTGTCAGGAACAATGAGGAGGCCACGGGGCCCCTGAGACCGCCTGCCGGGAGCCCACACACCTACAATGGATCCTTACACTGCGCACACATCACCTTAACCCTGTGAGGGCCTCCAGGCCACCAAGTTTTATTATTTACGCAACGCATTTTCCACATCCATCATTTTTTTTTTAGCCTTTTTTTTATCCAATAAAATCCCTTTTTAGTAAACAAAAACATGTTTTGTGCCATTATATTTGAGGAGCCACAAGTCTTATTTACAGACAACGATTTATTACGGTTTATTACATGGAACGATAATCGGCCGGATAGGGACGATTATCATTCCGTGTAATAGTACCCTAAGGGTATGTTCACACTGAGTAAATGTGGCAGAATCCCACCTACCTTGGGGGCCCATAGTTTGTCTATGGAAGGGCTCACACGCCTACCCTCCAGCTGCTCTCCACGCATAGAATTGACATGCCAGAAGCCCCGCCTCCGAGACCCCATATAGGCCAATCTTCTTAGGCCGGGTTTACATATGTCTGGCGGTGCAGCGGCATTTCCCTCCGGCACAGGAGAAAAGCGCCGGAGGGAAACGCATCATTGAACTTTTCAATGGGATCGTTCAAAATGTGTGGTGGTGAAATAGTGCCGCTGCATCGCCGGACCGTCGGTGCGTTAGGACACATCTTGCAGCGTCCTGGCGGGCCGCCGCTCCAGTGCCGCACCAATTCAATCGAGTATAGCGCCGGATGCCTCGCTGGGCAGGACGCATGCCGTTCAGCTCTGGCATTCGGCGTTCAAGCTAATAGCAGCACAGTGTAAAGAAATAAACATATCCCTCCCCTATAGTCCCCCCCCTTGTGCCCCCAGTACTATATCGCCCCCCCTGTTGCTCCTCCAGTAGTATATGGCCCCCCTGTTGCCCTCCCAGTAGTATTTAGCTTCCCTGTGCACTCTCCCCCAGTAGTATATAGCCCTGCTGTGTGCTCTCCCCCAGTAGTATATAGCCCCCCATGTGCGTTCTCCCCCTCCCAATTAGCCCCCCTGTGCGCTCTCCCCCTCCCAATAAGCCCCCTGTGCGCTCTCCCCCTCCCATATAGCCCCCCTGTGCGCCCTGCCCTTGTAGTATATAGCCCCCTGTGAGCTCCCCCAATTAGTATATAGCCCCCCCTGTGCGCTCCACCGCAAATCCCATTGAAAAGGACAGGAAAACATACTTGGAAAAAAAATGTCAACTGATGAGAGCAACTGATGGGAACTGATGGGAACTGATGGTTTTTAATGAAAAGAAGGATAGAAAAACTGATGGCAACTTATATATGTAAACCCAGCCTTACACAGACACATAGCTCTGCAGAGGAGCTGTATACAAAAAAACACTCACTGCCGAGTAGTCCAAGAACGTCCCACAGAAGACGTCTATAAAGAAATTTATTGGGAGAAAGAAGGAAACATTATAAAAAAGTACAAAAATAAATCTACAATGAAGAAAAGTCTCTAAACCGTCCACAATGTTAATCATCTTCCTCTTCCTCATCATCATCATCCTCATTATCATCCTGCTGGTAATCCTTATCTTCTGCATCAGAGTCATCACTCTCTTCTTCCTCCTCATCATCTTCATCCTCCTCCTCTTGTTCTTCTTCTTCCTCCTCCTCCTCTTCCTCATCTTCCTCCTCCCCTTCTTCCTCCTCCTCCTCATCCTCGAGGTCATCATGGATGCCTTCTTCTTCCTTCACCAACATCTTTATGTAATCACTGGCCAGGATTTTCTTGGGCAAAATATCTGAGAAAGAAACAATGAGTATATGATGTAACTCAGGATCAGTACAGGATATAACTCAGGATCAGTAATGTAATGTATGTACACAGTGACCCCACCAGCAGAATAGTGAGTGCAGCTCTGGAGTATAATACAGGATGTAACTCAGGATCAGTAATGTAATATATGTACACAGTGACCCCACCAGCAGAATAGTGAGTGCAGCTCTGGAGTATAATACAGGATGTAGCTCAGGATCAGTAATGTATGTACATAGTGACCCCACCAGCAGAATAGTGAGTGCAGCTCTGGAGTATAATACAGGATATAACTCAGGATCAGTACATGATAAGTAATGTAATGTATGTACACAGTGACCCCACCAGCAGAATAGTGAGTGCAGCTCTGGAGTATAATACAGGATATAACTCAGGATCAGTAATGTAATGCATATACACAGTGACCCCACCAGCAGAATAGTGAGTGCAGCTCTGGAGTATAATACAGGATGTAACTCAGGATCAGTAATGTAATGTATGTACACAGTGACCCCACCAGCAGAATAGTGAGTGCAGCTCTGGGGTATAAAACAGGATGTAACTCAGGATCAGTAATGTAATGTATGTACACAGTGACCCCACCAGCAGAATAGTGAGTGCAGCTCTGGAGTATAATACAGGATGTAGCTCAGGATCAGTAATGTATGTACACAGTGACCCCACCAGCAGAAAAGTGAGTGCAGCTCTGGGGTATAAAACAGGATGTAACTCAGGATCAGTAATGTATGTACACAGTGACCTCAGCAGCAGAATAGTGAGTGCAGCTCTGGAGTATAATACAGGATGTAACTCAGGATCAGTAATGTAATGTATGTACACAGTGACCCCACCAGCAGAATAGTGAGTGCAGCTCTGGGGTATATTACAGGATATAAGTTACCAGAAAGAAACTGGAAAGTCTCGGACTCCTCTGCGGTGTGTGACAGGTCGTCGTATGTCAGGGTGTTGGTCTCTTTGCCGGTACCGTGTTTATATGAGTACATCGCCAGGTATTTCACGAACAGCTCCTGCCGGAGGGGAGAGACGGACGCATAAAAACAAGAGAAGGAGTGAATACAGGCTGCTGAGGGACTCCAATCCCTTCATTCACTGTAGAAGCCATTTCATGTGTTAGCTAGAGCTCTGCTTGCTGTCAGTGAATAGTAACATCCATGCAGGCCTACTCCCCCCACAGCTGATGGTTTGTTACAGTTGCATCCTGGATTTTGTGGATTAGATGTAGAGATGCCATATACTGCCCCACTCCTGTATTATCCCTTCCCCAGTCACCCCTATCCTGCATCTTCCCAGTGACGTCACCTGCCCCATGGCGTCACTCCCTGCCCCCTCCTGTGACGTCACGTTACCGTAGCTTTGGCGGTGATGAGCAGCGCGTCCTGGTTGATGCTGGACACATCGGGGGAACTCTTCATGATCAGTTTGATCCGGGACAAAGGCAGAGACACCAGCCGGCTCTCAGTCCCCGCCATCTCCCCTGTGTGAGCGGAAACAATAAAGCTTTATGTATTCAAAACAACACAGACAGCGTGCAGCGGCCCGAACTACATCTCCCACGATCCTTCGCGGCGGGAGTGGCGCTTGGGCTCCGTTTCTAGAAGACCTGGGGCCCCATAGGATCCTGGCCCGGCAGGACTCAGAGTCCAGAGCTACCAGCAGGGGCAGTAAGCAGCTGCCGGAGCGCCACACAAGGCTGGGAGGCGGCCATTACAGCGAGGGATCATGGGAGTTGTAGTTCTTTGTACAGTCTAGCTGTTTGCTCTTTTGTATTGGGGACATAATAGACCTAGCATATGTACAATGGGTTTGTGGCCTGAGGCAACCAATCGGGCAGAAGCTTTAGTTTTCCAGCGGACTTATGGGAAATCATAGCTGTAATCTAGTTGCTATAGGTTACAGACAAAGAGGGGCACGCAGTATGGTGAATGTAAAAAAAACCACCCAAGTAAAATTACCCAACCAGGTGCCCTGGAGACTGTATCAGTGATTACAGTGCAGTTACATCCAGTCACTACAGGGGGCATCTTCTCTGCCTGGAGGTGGTCACCTTCCACATCTTTTCCATCTGGACCAGACCGCAATGATAATTTCTCTCATTATTCCTTTCTGAAGAATCCCCTGTACCTTATATTACTAGCTCCCTCCCCCATACATGTATAATGCCCCCCTTATGCCCCCAGACATTTATAATGCCCCCTATGTGCCCCCATACATGTATAATGCCCCCTCTATGCCCCCAGACATTTATTATGCCCCCACTGTGCACACCCATACATGTATTATGCCCCCAGACATTTATAATGCCCCCTATGTGCCCCCATACATGTATAATGCCCCCTCTATGCCCCCAGACATTTATTATGCCCCCACTGTGCACACCCATACATGTATTATGCCCCCAGACATTTATAATGCCCCCTATGTGCCCCCATACATGTATAATGCCCCCTCTATGCCCCCAGACATTTATTATGCCCCCACTGCCTCCAAGACATTTATAATGCCCCCTATGTGTCCCCAGACACATATAATGCCCCCTCTATGCCCCCAAGACATTCATAATGCCCCCTCTGTGACCCTAGCCATTTATAATGTCCCCTCTGCCCCCATTTATAATGCCCCTTCTCTGTCCCGACATTTATAATGCCCCCTCTGTAACCCACAAACATTTATAATAACCCCTCTGTGACCCCCAGACATTTATAATGGCCCCCTCTGCCCCCATTTATATTGCCCCCTATATGTCTACCACACATCAGTAATACCCCACAAATAATTATGCCCCCTCTGTGCCCTCTCCATTCCCCTCTATGTAAACCGCACATTAGGAATGCCCCATGGGTGAGTAAGGGTCCTTTTACAAAGACAGATTTTCAAAGCCAAAGCCAGGAACATATTATAAACAGGGAACAGGTCATAAAGGAAATGCTGAGGTTTCTTCTCACATCCCTTTCTGGCTTTGGCTTCAATAATAAATAAAATAATAAATAGGTGGGAGGGCTGCAGTAAGGGACATGACCACAGCTACACTGCAATGTGGAATTCAGGGAACCAGGAGGCCCCCACAGCCCCCACTAATCTAATGTTTCCTGTCCAGTGATGATTTTTTAGTTTTCTTAGTTTTTCAAGTCATTGCAAGTTTTTAATTTTCCACCAACATCTCCATATAAACCTTGTTGTTTTTGCGAGAGAAGTTGCTGTTATTATTGGCAGCACTATGAGGCCTGTGTGACTATTAACTTTTATTGATTTTATGCCACTCATCATGCAGTATCAAGACCAAATTTATGTTTTTTTTATTTATTTTTTTTTTTATATATTTTTTTCTACAATTCCACAATAAAAATAATATTTTTAATATATATATATTTTTTTTTTTCAGAGAAACAAAAACAACAGGGACCACCCAGGTGACTCAGGATCTCATTCCCGGCAAGATCCAAGGGCTACTCCAGCAAATATATTTTTCTTTCAAATCAACTGGGTTCAGAAAGTTATATGAATATGTAATTTACTTTTATTTAAAAATCTCCAGTCTTCCAGTACTTATCAGCTGCTGTATGTCTTGCAGAAATTCATGTATTCTCTCCAGTCTGACACAGTGCTCTCTGCTGCCCCCTCTGCCCGGTCCCGTCGCAGAGAAATCCCCGTCCGAAGCTGTGCGCTCGCTCACCAGAGATGAGTCTGACGTCCATAGAGAATAACTGGAGCCGTCATTCTTTATGGGCGTCGGACTCATTTCTGATGAGCGCGCGCACAGCTTCGGACGGGGATTTCTCTGCGACGGGACCGGGACTTTGTGGAAGTGGTAAGTATATGGGTCTGCACCGGGGGGGTCGGCCAGGCTCTGCCCCAGCACAGGGGGTTATAGGTTCCCTTTAAGAACAAAGGCCACTGAGTGCGGCTGCACCTGCTGAGGGATGTCCTGTAAATCACACAGTCCGGTCGTAAGTAAGGGACCATAAATGTCCCATACATACACGGCTCTTTTTAGGACACCTGCTGCTTCCTGTGACATCTAATTTGTACTCATTTGTATCCAGTCTATTGACAATGCTCTGTGAGCTCTACAGCTTGGACCCCAGACTGATACATTGTACACAGCTATTCCTGCTCTCAGCTGTATCCAGTGTAGACAATGCTCTGTGAGCTCCAGACTGATACATTGTACATAGCTAGTCCTGCTCTCAGCTGTATCCAGTGTAGACAATGCTCTGTGAGCTCCAGACTGATACATTGTACATAGCTAGTCCTGCTCTCAGCTGTATCCAGCGTAGACAATGCTCTGTGAGCTCCAGACTGATACATTGTACATAGCTAGTCCTGCTCTCAGCTGTATCCAGTGTAGACAATGCTCTGTGAGCTCCAGACTGATACATTGTACATAGCTAGTCCTGCTCTCAGCTGTATCCAGTGTAGACAATGCTCTGTGAGCTCCAGACTGATACATTGTACATAGCTAGTCCTGCTCTCAGCTTTATCCAATGTAGACAATGCTCTGTGAGCTGCAGACTGATACATTGTACATAGCTAGTCCTGCTCCCAGCTGTATCCAGTGTAGACAATGCTCTGTGAGCTCTATAGCCTGGACCCCAGACTGATACATTGTACATAACGTGTGCTGTTCTCTACTACTAGAGAGATTTAGAATTTTACAGAGCTAAGAGGCCTCCTGAAGAAGCTGTGCTGTGGAGAAACATGTCGGAGGGCTAAAGTTTCTGTTTTGTTTGCATAAACTGCTTTGGTGGACTAGTTAGATAGTAGATGATGATATAAGAGGGTAATGGCCACGACTGGTGACTAGGGTATATTCATATGGTTAGGTATGCAGTATACAGATCCTGCCTGGATTCTACAGACAATCCACAGCATAAATCCCTGGCTGACGCTTGGACTGCCCGGAGATCACGGTGCAGCACAGACATTATTTTGCGTGAATTTTTTCCCCCCTATGTGGGCGGGGAATGTGATGTGATGAAGGATCGTATGTGAAATCCACTGAAAATAACATCAGCAAAGAATATAAAAAAAAACGCTTCATTACAGTCAGCTACACAAGAGCCAACACAGGCCATGCTGACTCCATCCCACTCTCCTCACACCCTCTGGGTCACTATGGGACTTTTTTTTTCTTTCAAATCAGCCGCAGCCAGTGCTGGAGATTTGTACTTTACTTCTACTAAAAAAACTCCAATATTCCAGTACTTATCAGCTGCTGTATGTCCTGCAGGAAGTGGTGTATTCTTTCTAGTCTGACACAGTGCTCTCTGCTGCCACCTCTGTCCATGTCAGGAACTGTCCAGAGCAGGAGAGGTTTTCTATGGGGATTTGCTGCTGCTCTGGACAGTTCCGGACATGGACAGAGGTGGCAGCAGAGAGCACTGTGTCAGACTGGAAAGAATACTCCACTTCCTGCAGGACATACGATAGCTGATAAGTACTGGAAGACTGGAGACTTTTTAAAAGAAATAAATGACAAATTTCTGGCACTTGCTAAGTCCAGTTGTCTATAAACATTATTATTATTATTATTATTACTATTATTATTATTTTATGTACAGAGTGGGAGGGGGCTCGTCTTGTTGCGCCCTGATCTGTAGTTTTTATTGGTAAATACGAATTCTTAACTTTTTATTTTTTTTTTTTTTTTTCAAAAACAGGATCTGACGATTTTTTTTTGCCATTGACCCAGTGGGATGATATTGATTTTTTTTGTACTTTTTATATAATAAATGAGAAAGTAGGGAGACTTTTATTATGGGAATTTTTTTAAAACATTTGTTTTACTTTAAGGGTATAAACCCACACACCATATACGCAGCAGATATGCAACAAATACGCAGCAGATTTGTTGGTACAGATTTGATGCTGTGTTCAGTTATTTAGATCTAATCTGCTGCGAGTTTGCTGCGAGTTTGCTGCGAGTTTGCTGCGTATCGCAGCAGTAAATACGCTGCATATGCGGTGTGTGGGTTTATACCCTGAGGGTAGCTTCACACGGGCGGGCTCGCAGCGAGATTCTCGCTGCGAGCCCGGCAGGTCCTGTCAGTTTCCATAAACTACATACTTGCTGCGGACCGCAGCGAGTATGTAATTGTACCGCGCTTAACTCCTTCTACTCCCGCCGGCTCCCCCGCTGTAAGCAGCATACATTACCTGTCCTTGCTGCTCGGGTCCGGCGTCCTGCTCTCCCGCCCGGCCAATCAGTGGCTGCGGCTGGGCAACACACTAATTGGCCGGACGGGAGAGCAGGACGCCGGACCCGAGCAGCAAGGACAGGTAATGTATGCTGCTTACAGCGGGGGAGCCGGGCGGGAGTAGAAGGAGTTAAGCGCGGAACAATTACATACTCGCTGCGGTCCGCAGCAAGTATGTAGTTTATGGGAACTGCCAGGACCTGCCGGGCTCGCAGCGAGAATCTCGCTGCGAGCCCGCCCGTGTGAAGCTACCCTAAAAATGAATAATCTTTTAGTAATTTTGACGCATTTCGGCGCATTCTCCTTCCTGCATTGACCTACAGCGCCATCTAGCGTCCATGGCGGCATCTGCTCCTTTATTCGGCCTATTAAAACTTTCTGCCTTCTCAGTCCTAGTAACTAGTGACGCGTCCACCCGGCTAAAATCTGATTGGCTAGTCGTCAAAACAAAGAGGCTGGGAGCGAAACGCTCTACGCCAATCGTCGCGCTGTGGAACGTACCAACCTTTCAGGCCCCCGAGGGGGAGCCGAGATATATGATGTGATTCTCGTTTATAATAATACAGGTATCTCGTTTCAGGTTAATTAATCGATAGCTTTCACACACGTGACCGCGGTTGGTGAAGGTCGTCGTTTTATGGGCGCTGTTTCTATAACGACACCCCCCCTCTCAGCTGAGTTGTGTGCGCGCCCTCGAGGCTCCTCCTCCTGAGGAAACAGGAAGTGGCAGCAGAGTTGGGAGAGAGGAGCTGGGAGACAGGTGGGTGATTGGCGGCTGCTGTGTGCTGCCCCCTGCTGTTCTTATCCCCTCTGTGCATGGTGTGTGGGGCGTCACTGGGGCCCCTCTCTCCCTCCATAATCCGCACATTATTATCATCCTGGTTTTCTATAGGACACGGACACCTGTCACTGCTGATAGGTGGCCCTATATCCTCTATTCTATTACTGTGCAGGTGCCTTGTTGTATCCTATCTACATTACATTGTGGGGCCCCTGACTGTGCCATATACATAGGGTTCCATTTATCTTATGTGCATTCCTTATATCTAGCGCAATAGGAATTTTCCTTCAGGGATTTCCTCCTTCTTCTGTATATATAATGGCTGCATCCCTTCATCAGCATACCATGCATGGCCATTGTCCAGGGGGCTATCATTCTTGGGGTAGGGAACCTTGTTCTCACGCTACAGCTTTGGCTGTCATGGCATGATGGGAGTTGTAGTTTTGCAACGGCTGGAGAGCCAAGGTTCCCTGCCCTTGGAATAGGGCATTATAGTGCTGCAGAGGGCCCAGTCCTCAGTTGCTATGCACCGTGTGACCCTGCAGGGGGCAGCCATGGGCCATGTATAATAAAGGCTACAACCTTGTGACATCTGTGGTCCTGTATAGTTAGGGGCCCCCCATAGTGTAGGTATAGATCAGTCTTCCTCAGGCTGTGGCTGTCTAGGCATGATGGGCAGAGCTCCATTCTGGGGAATCCTCATCTAGATGATAGCGTTTTACATGGTAACATAGTTAATAAGGTTGAAAGAAGACAAGAGTCCATCAGGTTCAACCTAGGAGAATCCTACTGTGTTGATCCAGGGAAGGCGAAAACCCCTGTGAGGCAGACGACAACCGCCCCATCACAGGGAGAAAACTCCCTCCCGACTCCAATGGCGATCAGAATAATCCCTGGATCAACGTATCACCGGAAATCTAATGCCCATAACTTGTAATATTATATTTATCAAGAAAAGCATCCAGGCCTCCCTTGAACTTATTTATTGAATCGGCCATGACACCATCATGTGGCAGAGTGTCCCACAGTCTTACCCCTCGTACAGTAAAGAACCCGCGTCGATGCTGATGATGAAATCTTTTCCTCTAGACGTAGAGGATGCCCCCTTGTCATGGTTACAGACCTAGGAGTAAAAAGACTACTACAAAAATCTCTGTACTGTCCATTTATATATTTGTACATTGTGATCAGATCGCCCCTAAGACGTCTTTTTTCTAGTGTAAATAACCCCAAGCTTGATAACCTGTCCTGGTACTGTAACCCACCCATTCCCTTAATGACCTTTGTTGCCCTCCTCTGCACCCGCTCCAGTTCAGCTGTGTCCTTCTTATATACCGGTGCCCAAAACTGTACACAGTATTCCATGTGTGGTCTGACCAGTGATTTATAAAGAGGTAAAACTATGTTCTCATCTTTAGCATCTATACCTCTTTTGATGCACCCCATTATTTTATTAGCCTTGGCAGCTGCTGCCTGGCACTGATCACTAAAGTTGAGTTTACTGTCCACCAATACCCCCAGGTCCTTTTCGGAAGTAGTTTTACCCAGTGTTTTATTATTTAGCACATAACTGTACTTATTATTTCTACGGCCCAAGTGCATAACCTTACATTTATCCACATTAAACTTCATTTGCCATTTCTCTGCCCAGGCCTCCAGCTTCTCCAAATCCCTCTGTAATATGATATTACCCTCCTCTGTGGTGATTACTTTACCCAGTTTAGTATCATCTGCAAAAATGGAGATTCTACTCTGTAGCCCCTCTACAAGATCATTAATAAAAATATTAAAAAGAAGTGGTCCCCCACTAATAACTAAAACCCAATCTGAATATGTTCCATCAATGCCTACGCTGTTTTCCCCAAGTCCCAGCACCCTCATTTTGTAGACCAACCTTTCATGCGGCACAGTATCAAATGCCTTTGAAAAGTCCAGATACACAACATCCACAGCCTCCCCCATGTCCAGTCTATAACTTACCTCTTCATAGAAGCCGATCAGATTAGTCTGACAGGACCGATCCCTTATTAGTCCACGCTGGTGCTCTGTTATAAGATCATTTTCATTAAAGTGTCACTGTTTCATTTTTTTGCAGAAATCAATCCACTGCTCATTATCAGGAAATTTCGACTCTTTTACATCAGTCGGGCCCTGTGTAACCTATGGAGAGGGGAGGAGGGAGGAGGAAGGAGGCAAATTAGTCTCCAGCAGAGAGCAGAGAACAAAGGATTACACAGCGGGACCTGTGTGAAAGCCAGTGTTCAGAGGTCAGAGAGGTCAGTGCTGACTTCAGAGGAGATAGCCCGGTGATGTAGCTGTAAATACACTCTTTGTTGTCCTGTTTTGGTGCCTCATCTCCCTCCACCCCTCCCCTCTCCATAAGAAAACCATGAAGACAGGGGGGAGAGCTTCAAACTGCCTTTTAATGATAAAAATGCATTATTCGACTAATAAACCAAATACTAATTTTCTTAAAATCACCTGTACTATTGATTTCTGCAAAAAAAAAAAATTTAAACGCCAGTGACATTCTTTTTGCCGGAGTACCCCTTTAACCAAGAAAAGAGAATACTCCTTTAGATGCTTGGAGCAATGTCTGTGTTGATCCTTCTAGTCTTATCTTCTCAGGGTCTTCTCGTGTCAGAATGAGTGTCCCAGACTACATGCAATGTGCCGAGGACCACCAGACCCTCCTGGTGGTCGTCCAGTATGTGGGGGTCATGAAAAGTGAGAACTTCTTCAAGATCTACAAACGCATCTCCTCAGTGTCTCAGGTGAACGTGGCCAGCTCCCAGCGCACCTTGTACATCCGTTACCGCCATCAGTATCCGGTAGAGAACAACGACTGGGGAGACTTCCAGACCCATCGGAAAGTGGTCGGTCTCATCTGTGTGGCAGAGTGCGGCGCCCCCAGCGAACTGTCCTCCATATTCCGGAAATTTGAGCAGAACAAGGAAGTTTACAGCTCCACATTGTACGACTCCCGTCTCTTTGTGTTTGGTCTGAAGGAAGAGCTGGCAGATAAGTCTCGTCCTGAAGTAGCCCTGTACCCCAGCTATGAGGACTGCGAGTCACTAGAGAAACGGGTGGAGGAATTCATCCAGTCCTTCTTATTCACCGTATTGGAGAGCAAAAGACTGGACAGGACCAGCGAGAAGTCCGGGGAGAAGATCCCCCTGCTGTATGTACCATTTGAGAAGAAAGACTTTGTGGGCCTGGATCCAGACAGCAGGTTTGTGCACAGATCCTGAGTTACATCCTGTATTATACTCCAGAGCTGCACTCACTATTCTGCTGGCGGGGTCACTGTGTACATACATTACATTACTGATCCTGAGTTACATCCTGTATTATACTCCAGAGCTGCACTCACTATTCTGCTGGCGGGGTCACTGTGTACATACATTACATTACTGATCCTGAGTTACATCCTGTATTATACTCCAGAGCTGCACTCACTATTCTGCTGGTGAGATCACTGCGTACGTACATACATTACATTGCTGATCCTGAGTTACATCCTGTATTATACTCCAGAGCTGCACTCACTATTCTGCTGGTGGGGTCACTGTGTACATACATTACATTACTGATCCTGAGTTACATCCTGTATTATACCCCAGAGCTGCGCTCACTGTTCTGCTGGTGGGGTCACTGTGTACATACATTACTGATCCTGAGTTACATCCTGTATTATACCCCAGAGCTGCACTCACTATTCTGCTGGTGTGGTCACTGTGTACATACATTACATTGCTGATCCTGAGTTACATCCTGTATTATGACACTAGTCTCTATGTAACCTGTCCCGCTCTTCGCTCAGGCATTATAAGAAGCGATGTCAGGGACGGATGAGGAAGCATGTGGGGGACCTCAGTCTGCAGGCCGGGATGCTGCAGGACGCCCTCATCCATTACCACATGGCTGTAGAGCTGCTGCGAGCCGTCAATGACTTTGTGTGGCTGGGAGGTAAGAGACGATGTATAGTCGATGCTCCGGAATATTCCAGGCTGTCCATGTAGGAGAATCATGGTGGTTCTGGCTTCTTTACCATCTGAGTCATAGAATCACAGAGGATGATGGTTTTATATAGGATGAGAGAAACACAGCACCACCCCTGCTGTCAGGCTGTGTGTGGTATTGCAGTTCATCTCTGTTCAATGAATTAGAACTGAACTCAACTCCCCGCACCCAACCTGAGAAAGGGAGGCGCTTTCCATGGACATAAGGAACCCCTTTACCCCCTTAAGGACCACGGGCGTACATTTACGCCCCCACTGCCTAGGCCTTAAAGAGTCACTGTCGTATTTTTTTTTTTTGCAGAAATCAATAGTCCAGGCGATTTTAAGAAACTTTGTAATTGGGTTTATTAGCCAAATCTGCCATTATCTGCATGTAAAAAGCCTTTTCCCAGGTCCCCCCCTCCTTCCTCTTTTTCATCCACTCTGAAAAATCTGAAAATTGTGACTTGTTGCAGGAGACGTCCCCTGTCTGCTCTATGGAGAGGGGAGGGGGGAGGAGGAAGGAGGGAGTTAGCCGGCAGCAGAAAGCAGATAACAGAGGATTACAGGCACGGAGCTGGGTGACAGCTGTAATCCGAGCTCAGACAGGTCACTGGTGACTGTCACAGGAGATATCCCGTGAGGGATTTGTAGATTAACTCTTTGTTGTCCTGTTTTGGTCTTTTCTTTAGCTCTCTCCATAGGAGAACAATGAAGACAGGGGGGAGAGCTTCAAACTGCTTTTTCATGATAAAAATGCATTTTTCGGATAATAAACCCAATTACAAAGTTTCTTAAAATCGCCTGGACTATTGATTTCTGCAAAAAAAAAATTCACGACAGTGACACTTTAAAGCAGGAGGGCGTAAATCTACACCCTGCCGGGATACCAGGCTATGGAGCGTGCTCCTGAGCTGAGCTCGCCCCATAGCTGGTGAGGACTGGCTGCTGGCCTCCCCCAATAAAAGTGAAAATCACCCCCCCCATCCCATTTTGTACATAAAACACATACAAATAATAAATTTAATTAACATATAATATACCGTAGCGTGCGTAATCGTCCGATCTATTAAAATAAAACAATTTTGTTCCTGTACAGTCACCTGTGTGAATAAAAAGCGGTAAAAAAAACACAGGCGTTGCTTTTTTAAAATTTTTATGTATAAAAAAAATTAATAAAATGTGATCAATACGATATAGAAAAAAAGTTACAAAAAAAAACTAGAGATCATGTCGAAAAAAATGATGCCCCATACGACCCTGTAGGTGGAAAAATAAAAGCGCTATAGGAGTCTGCAAAAAAAAAAAAAAAAGTTTTACTGCTAATAAAAATAGTAAAACGTTAGAAAACCTAGTAAACCTGCATATGGCCGTGTTCAGACCGACCTGTAGAATAAAGTAGAAATGTCAGTTATACCATAAAGTGCATTACGTAAACAAGGAACCCTCCAAAATTAGCGGAATCACATTTTTTGACCCCAATTCACCCCATAAATGATATTTTTGGGCTTCCATTATTCATTTTAGGGCAGATTGAAATAAGTAATTACGAAGTACACCTGTTCCTGAAAAAAACAAGCCCTCACATGGCCCTGTAGGTGGAAAAATAAGAGTTATGGGGCTTAGAAGGCGAGGAGGAAAAAACGAAAACGCAAAGGTGACAATTGGCCTGGTCCTTAAGGGGTTAAGGCACGACCAGCAGAGGTTCCTGTGCTATGCACGTGCTGTAAACACACATATCAGGTTAGGATATACTCTTATCGCTCCCCCACATGTGAGTTATGTGTACCACCAGATTCAGGGACCCCCAAGACCCTCACAGATTGGGCGATAGTCAGTCATGTGATGTGATGGAGTGATCGGCCGCTCTGTTACAGGGCACATTATAATAGACGTTTCCCCTTGTGCTGTTACAGCCGCATTGGAGGGATTGTGCTCGGCATCCGTCATCCATCACTACCCAGCCGGGACAGGAGGGAAGATGGGGGCCCGCCGCACACAGAGCGCTGCCCTGTCCGCTGATGCTGGTAAAAGGCACAGACCAGGTATGGGGATCAGGGAGAGCAGGGGTTACACTCTACACTGGATACAGCTGAGAGCAGCACTAGCTATATACTATGTATCAGTCTGGAGTCCAGGCTGTAGAGTTCACAGAGCATTGTCTACACTGGATACAGCTGAGAGCAGGACTAGCTATGTACAATGTATCAGTCTGCAGCTCACAGAGCATTGTCTACACTGGATACAGCTGAGAGCAGGACTAGCTGTGTACAATGTATCAGTCTGCAGCTCACAGAGCATTGTCTACACTGGATACAGCTGAGAGCAGGACTGGCTATGTACAATGTATCAGTCTATAGAGTTCACAGAGCATTGTCTACACTGGATATATCTGGGAGCAGGACTAGCTGTGTACAATGTATCAGTCTACAGCTCACAGAGCATTGTCTACACTGGATACAGCTGAGAGCAGGACTAGCTATGTACAATGTATCAGTCTGGAGTCCAGGCTGTAGAGCTCACAGAGCATTGTCTACACTGGATACAGCTGAGAGCATGACTAGCTATGTACAATGTATCAGTCTGGAGTCCAGGCTGTAGAGCTCATAGAGCATTGTCTACACTGGATGCATAAACACAAGCTCACCATTCTGGAGAGCCGATTCTATACTAAATGTGTCTACAAGACTATAAAGTGCATCAGATTATTAGATATCCAGCTACAATCTAGACAAAAGTAATGGATCCTGGATAAGGGTCAGGAGATCGGTGATGATCAGTTATGTGTTTGTTACTGATCTTTGACGTCTCACTCTTAATCTATCTTTCCTTTTTTCTTCTTTGCATGGGACCAGGAGCTCAGGAGGTTCTCATAGACCCAGGTAAGGAGACACAGCCTGCTCTCACTGCTGCCCCCTGCTGAGATTTGTGATGTTTGCGCCTCCAGGTGGTGTGGGAGGTGACAACTACGCTGATCTCATTTCACAAAAATTGTTTGTTGTCCGTGTCCTCAACTTTTAGAAAAAGGTGTGAATAGTGGGGGTCTCGCTGCAGAGCCCCCCACCTCCAGGAGAACCTGTTTCTCTGGACTTACTTATTTGGTGTCTATGGAGCCGTCCAGAGAAACAGGAGATAGATGGCTGTGAGCCAGGGACCCAAAGGCTTTACCCCACCCGGTGTAATGATCCCTGCAGCGACCCAGACCAATCCGAATTTTTGACATGTCAAAACATATTCTCAATGACCGCAACATTTTATGAACATACTTTCCTGGAATGACAAGATACAGCACAGTGGGAGTTACACAACAGCTGCTGGACCACAGGTCGGGGGATGCTAGGTTAAAGGGTCTTAGGATATTAATTTAAGGTCATCTTATGGCATTAGGGGAGGTCCTGAGACCAGCAACTGATCCTGGTCCACTAGTACGGTCACAGTAGGGCCCATAGTAGGGATTACCGGCATAGTAGGGATCTCCAGCAAAATAGTTTTCTTTCAGATCAGCTGGTTTCAGAAAGTAAAATAGATTTGTCATTTAATTATATTTTTAATACCTCCAGTCTTCCAGTACTTATCAGCTACTGTATGTCCTGCAGAAAGTGGTGTATTCTCCCCAGTCTGACACAGTGCTCTCTGCTGCCACCTCTGTCCATGTCAGGAACTGTCCAGAGCAGCAGCAAATCCTCATAGAAAACCTCTCCTGCTCTGGACAGTTCCTGACATGGACAGAGGTGGCAGCAGAGAGCACTGTGTCAGACTGGAAAGAATACACCACATCCTCCAGGACATACAGCAGCTGATAAGTACTGGAAGGCTGGAGATTTTTAAACAGAAGTAAATCAAAAATGTATATAACTTTCTGATACCAATTGATTTAAAAGAAAACAAAAAAGGAATCAATGGAGTACCCCTTTAATCAGACAACAGCTCCAAGGGAAATAATTGGAGATATAGGACATACCGCTGTGATTGTGGTTTTGCAGGGATTTCCTATCCCATCCTATTTCAGAGTGGCTGATACCAGGGTATGACAGATTTGATAAGACTACAGGCTTTATGTCGCTATATAATCTCCATGTTCCTTCCTTCCTCACTGCCTGGGAAGAGGACTTGAATACCTCTTTCTCCGCGGCACAAGTGGACCAAGTGTTCACATGCACACACTCCTCCTCGATCTCTTCTCGTCTCCAGGAAGCTGGGTAAAAGCTACTCTCCCGGTGGTACCGGGTTCCTACCCGCCTACATTGGATTTTCCTTGAAGTGTCCCCACAATGTTGGAGGAATTGCGGCGGAGAAGGATCCCTTTTACATATATTTTGGAGCTGTCCCTTCTGGAGGCAAGTGTGGCGTATTACCTCCACTTTCACTGACCGCCAGCTCCCTTTCTCTCCTGCGCTATTCCTCCTACATCTGTCCGACATTCCACCCAGAAGCTTCCGTCTCTCAGTTCTCCGACACCTGATCAACGCTGCCCGGGCCTGTATTCCCGCCCTGTGGCGCCAACCCGACCCACCTAGCCTCTCCATGTGGATCCGGAAAGTAGAAGAGATCAAACGCATGGAGGACCTCACTGCACAACTGCACGATTGGAATTCCCGGTTCTATCGGACTGTGTTTTACTGGGATTAATTCACCGACACCGTCGAATATAGATCTTTACTGGTTCAGTGAGGAACCATCCATTCCCCCCACTCTATGGACGCTGTGCTCCCCTCTCGCCCTCTCGTCTCCCTTTCCTCCTTCTCCCCTCTTTCTCCCCTTTCCATCCTTCCCCTTGGTTTTGCATTGAGCGCTAGCTCACTCCCTACCCTTACTGATGGTAAAAGCTAGTTTTGTATGGGAGCCGTGGATTGTTTCCATCGGCTCGTTTTCCCGGTCATGGGCCTATGTTTGCATTTCTGATGTTTTCTGTTTGTATGAGTGCCTTTGCGCCCGTAAGGACACCAGATGTTTCTCTTCTCGCCCTATGACGGCACCCCTGGAGAGGACCACCTCCTATTCCCATTGGACAGGAAACAGAACACTGGACCTTAAAAGAATCGCCTCCTCTCACCACACCAGTTACTGTTTCCTGTCCCATGGGAGAAGGACATGGAGGGTCTCCTCCAGGGACCTTCATAGGGCTGAGGGATCACCGGCAGACGGGTACCGGCTCCCGAGGTATTTATACCTGAAGACTGAGGCCCGTCCAGCACCTCCAGATGATCGGGCCCCGCGCGTCTCCCGGCCCCTCTGGCGTCCGTCCCGGTGAGTAGGACGGCGGGGATGCGCATGCGCGAACTGGGGGACGCAAGAACGCAATGACGCAGTGGCGCGATGACGTAATGACGTCGGCGCAGCGTCCCCACGTGTCGCGGCGCGCTCCCGGAAGCCGTGATGACACGGGACGGGCTTCCGGAGGGGGGATGTCCCTATAGGCCTTGCTCTATAGGCCCAGGCCACGGCTTGCCGGGGGTGACGGCGGGAGGGTGTGCCGCATCAGCGCCGCGGCGGGGGCGGGGTCAGCCGGCCCTAGGTGCATTGGCGCCATATTTAAAGCAGCAGAGCTCAGAGTGCCTTGCACCTGCATAAAGAGCCTGCTGCTAGGAAGACGGTTACTGTGTGCTGTGCTGTGCTTTGCTGTGCTTTGCTGTGACAGCTGTGGGGACCTGAGACCAATCCTGGGTCAGATGGAGTCCCAAGGCGCTGAACAATCCCAGACCTCTGCTACAGATAATCCAGCGGTATGGTGTGGTAAGAGGGGTTCTCCCCATATATGTATTTTAAACACACTATCTTATCAGGATGTTATGGTTTGTATTTTAGGAGGGATCCTCTAAAAAGGAGCGTACTAAGATTAAGGAGTGTCCGGTCTGCAGAAAGAGGCTTAGTAGTTCATACAATAAGACCTTGTGTGGGGGGTGCATGAACCGAGTATTAGAAGATCAAGGACCATCCTTCATTAGAAACATGAGAGACATGGTTAGGCAAGAAATCAGGGTAGGTAGAAGTATCTTGTTTCATCATTTAAATTTCGCTTTAGCTCCCCTCTACGAGTGTACTTATTGTTGTATTTCTGCAGGCCTCCCTACCCTCTCGCCCAACTTCCTCTGAGACGCCTGGAGTCAGCATTAACCCACCTCCTGACTCTCAGCCACTGGTCATTGCAGGACCAAGTCAGCAGATGGATCCCTCTCCTATAAATGAGGAAGATCAGGATCTATCACTAGAGGTGGACGATCAGGGTGAATTAGCCTCTGATCCAGAGGAGATCTCAGGGGAGGACTCTGCAGGGTCACTGTTACCAATTGAATCCATAGACGCTCTCATTAAAAATGTCAGACTAACTATGGAGATTGACGATACCCCTCAACCCAGATCCGTACAGGACATTATGTTTGAGGGGTTAGCCCCAAAAAAGAGACTGGTGTTTCCAGTACACCAGAGTATTAAGACTCTTATCTGTCACGAGTGGGCTAATCCAGACCGGAAATTCTTTATCCCACGGGCTGTAAGTCTGGTATTACATCTATCTTTGAAGAAAACTATGTAATATGACACTTATATTGATTCTAACCTTTTCCTATTTTTAGTACAAAAGGAAATATCCCTTCGGTCAGGAGGACTGTGAATCCTGGGAGGGGGCCCCTAAGATAGATCATCCAGTGGCGAAGATCTCAAAAAAGAATGCACTGCCCTTCGAGGACACAGCAGTGCTTAAAGACCCTCTAGATAAGAGAGCCGATATATATTTAAAGAAGTCTTGGGAAGCATCCACATCCGCATTCAAGCCTTTGATTGCGACGACTTCAGTAGCTAGGTCACTAAAAATGTGGATGACTGAACTTAAAGATAAGGTCAAGGAGAGTAATCCAAATCAGGACTTTAATCAGGCATTTACTACGATTGACAATGCTGTGTCATTTATTTCAGAAGCATCAGCAGATGCCCTAAAGCTGTCAGCCCGATCAGCGGCCCTTTCAAACTCAGCCCGAAGATCTATATGGGTAAAGGAGTGGAAGGGTGATACCACATCAAAGGCCAAGCTATGTGGAGTCCCATGTGAAGGGAAGCTTCTATTTGGGTCTGCCCTGGAGTCTATCCTAGAGAAGGCCTCTGACAGAAAGAAGGGATTCCCCCTTATACCCCAACAGACCAGTAGACCATTCAGGGGAAGAGGTAGGAGACCTAGGGGGGGAAATGTCAGTAGTAGGAAAGATTGGCGACCTCAGAAGAAGAATAAGGGTTTTCTCTTTCCTTCTTCTGACAAAAAGGCCCCTCAATGACATGAGGTCCCTGTGGGAGGGCGTTTAGCTTGTTATTTTTCACAGTGGTGTACAATTTCTGGTAGCACTTTTGTGTTGGATACAATAAAATTTGGCCTTAAAATTTCTTTTTCGTCCTCCCCAGGGGAAAGATTTGTATGTACTGACCTGTCATCAGACCCTGACAAACACATGGCTCTTCTAGCTGAGATCCATTCCCTTCTAAATAAAAAAGTGCTTATCCCGGTTCCCGGGGAACAGAGGGGAGTGGGATTCTACTCCACTTTGTTTCTTGTGAAAAAGCCCAATGGTTCATACAGAACAATAATTAATCTCAAGCCACTAAACAGGGCCCTTACTTACGAGAGGTTCAGAATGGAGTCAATATCTTCTGCTATTCTGAATCTCTCGGAAAACTGCTTTATGGCCACCATCGATCTCAGGGATGCTTATTATCATATTCCTATGCATCCTGACCATTACAGATTTCTGAGAGTGGCGGTGAACATGGGCTCAGAGTTTTCTCATTTCCAGTTTACAGCCATGCCATTTGGTATCTCTCAAGCTCCCAGAGCATTCACCAAGGTAATGGCAGAAGTCATGGCACATGTGAGAGAAAGGAATATCATCATTGTCCCCTACCTTGATGACTTTCTGATTATTAACAATTCACAGACGGCCCTAGAGACAGATATTAGATTCATAGAGTCAGTTTTTTTCTCTCTGGGATGGGAGGTCAATGAGGAAAAATCCAACAAAACGCCTAGCCAGCGGTGTAAATTCCTGGGGATCTACCTAGACTCCAGGGTTCAAAGATCCTTTCTCCCAGAGAATAAGATCTTACAGGTCCAGACAAGAATCAGGCAGCTCTCGGCTGATCCCCTTACTACTATGAGGTCAGCCATGTCATTGTTAGGACTCTTGACTTCTTGTATCCAGGCAGTACCGTGGGCACAGTATCACACCAGAAGGCTCCAGTGTCAAATTCTGTCTGAATGGGATGGCGTAACTGATTCCCTAGATTCCCCTTTTTCTCTATCTCCACAGACTTTAAGATCCCTGTCCTGGTGGGAGCAACGGGAACATCTAGACAAGGGCCTTCCATGGAACATCACGGAAGTAAAGACTATTACAACAGACGCCAGTCCTTCTGGATGGGGGGCTCATACGGGACCTCTTCTTCTACAAGGGAAATGGAGCCCGGAAGAAGCCAGAGAATCCCAAAACGTACGGGAGTTAAAGGCAGTTTTTCTCTCTTTAATACAGGCACTACCAGAGCTTCAGGGGAGAAACGTAAGGGTACTGTCGGACAACGCGGCGGCAGTAGCCTACCTAAATCACCAAGGTGGAACCAGATCAACCGACCTGATGAGGATCACACACCATATCTTCAGGTTGGCAGAACCTCATTTTCTTTCTCTGACAGCACTACACCTAAAAGGATCAGACAATACAACAGCGGACTTCCTCAGCAGGAACAAGCTAAAACAAGGAGAATGGGAGCTATCCCAGGAGGTTTTCCATCAAATCTGCAGTCTCTGGGGGACCCCGAAAGCAGACCTGTTCGCCACCAGGACGAACAGAAAAGTAAGAGAATTTTATTCCCTGTCTCAGAAGGACAACCCCGCTGCCATAGACGCACTAGCACAGAATTGGGACAGCGGCCTCCTTTACGCCTTCCCACCGATCAGGCTTCTATCTCGGGTAATACGCAAGATCAGGCAGGACAAAGCAGACGTCATTCTGGTTGCTCCCTTCTGGCCCAGAAGGGTGTGGTTCGCCTGGTTGAGGAGACTGTCGATAGCAGACCCCTGGGTGCTTCCGGAGAGACGGGATCTCCTACACCAGGGACCAGTACTTCACCCGACAGCACAGAACCTTCACTTAACAGCCTGGCGTGTGAAAGGCAGCTTCTGATTGACAGAGGACTATCCCCTCAGGTGATATCCACACTTTTAGCCAGCCGAAAGAGGGTTACATCAGCCATTTACCTGAGAACTTGGAAGGCCTTTTGTAGGTACGTGAACCAGCCAATCAATGTAATTGCTCCTCCTAATATTCCACTAATTCTGGACTTTCTGCAGGAGGGTCTTAACATGAACTTGAGACCAAGCACTATAAAAGTTCAAATTTCAGCCCTTAGTGCACTTTTTGATTTCAGATTGGCTGAACATCCATGGGTAAAAAGGTTCACAAAAGCTGCAACTAGACTGGCTCCCAGTATAAAATCAAGACTCCCTCCTTGGGACTTAAATATAGTGTTATCAGGACTGACCATTTCTCCATTCGAGCCAATGTTAGAATTACCTATCAGGCTGCTATCCTGGAAACTTGCCTTCTTGCTCGCTATCACATCAGCCCGAAGGGTTAGCGAGATCAGAGCCTTCTCCATCAACCCTCCATACATGACAATTAGGGATGATAGAATTATCTTATCTCCTGACCCTGCCTTTCTCCCAAAGGTGGTATCCAATTTCCACAGGTCCCAGGAGGTAGTTCTTCCCTCATTTTGCACTAATCCATCCAACGATAGAGAGGCAGCCTTTCATACATTGGACGTTAGGCGTATTCTGTTACACTATCTGGAGGTCACTAGGGATTGGAGACAGACTGATAATCTCTTAGTATCCTTCCAGGGAAAGAACAAGGGTAAAGCAGCTACCTCACAAACCATCGCTAGATGGGTAAAACAGGCCATAGGGGAATGCTATAGATCCAGTGGAAAGGATATCCCCGTAGGGTTTGGGGCACACTCCACCAGAGCAGTAGCCACTTCCTGGGCAGAGAGGGCATCAGTCACATTAGAGCAGATCTGTAGGACCGCTACTTGGAGCACTCCACACACCTTCTTTAGACATTACAGATTACAACTATCGTCAACAGAGGACTTGACGTTTGGTAGAAGGGTACTGCACGCAGTGGTCCCTCCCTAGGCGGGGGAAATTCCTAATCTAATCTCCAGGGGTGCCGTCATAGGGCGAGAAGAGAAAACAAGAATTACTAACCGGTAATGTCTTTTCTTTGAGCCCATGACGGCACCCCGCCTAATACCCGCCCTTGAAAGAGATATGACATACCTTGACGTAGTTAATGTATGTTTAGATGTATATACTTTATTTAAAAAAAAAAAAAAAGAAAAAAAAAAGCATATATATATATATATATATATATATAGATATATAAAGATGTATATAGAGGTAGATATATACATATGGATATATGCAGATATTATATAACACAGTTAGTATGCTATGTTGTGTTTGTTAAAAAGATTCGCTCCTAGGATCCTTGCAAAGAACTGGTGTGGTGAGAGGAGGCGATTCTTTTAAGGTCCAGTGTTCTGTTTCCTGTCCAATGGGAATAGGAGGTGGTCCTCTCCAGGGGTGCCGTCATGGGCTCAAAGAAAAGACATTACCGGTTAGTAATTCTTGTTTTCTTGTTTCCTTTTACTGTAAAATGTGAAAATTGAATAAAAATTTAGAATAAAAAAAAATAAAAAATCTCTGTTTCCAGGTGCTCTGTCCACCAACGGGATAAACATGGACGCCAGCACAGAGATCGGGCGCGCAAAGAACTGTCTGAGCCCAGAAGATATCATCGAGAAGTTCAAGGAGGCCATCTCCTACTATGGGAAGGTAAGTGACCCGTACTGTACCTAGTGGTCATCACTATGTGACCTGTACCATACACGGTGGTCATCAGTATGTGACCCGTACTATACACGGTGGTGATCAGTATGTGACCCGTACCGTACCCAGTGGTCATCAGTATGTGACCCGTACTATACAAAGTGGTCATCAGTATGTGAGCTGTACCATACACGGTGGTCATCAGTATGTTACCCGTACCGTACCTGGTGGTCATCAGTATGTTACCCGTACCGTACCTGGTGGTCATCAGTATGTTACCCGTACCGTACTTGGTGGTCATCAGCATGTGACCCGTACTGTACCCAGTGATCATCAGTATGTTACCCGTACCGTACCTAGTGGTCATCAGTATGTTACCCGTACCGTACCTGGTGGTCATCAGCATGTGACCCGTACCGTACCTAGTGGTCATCAGTATGTGAGCCGTACCATACACGGTGCTTATCAGTATGTGAACTGTACTGCACCTGGTGGTCATCAGTATGTGAGCTGTACCATACACGGTGGTCATCAGTGTGTAAGCCGTACCGTACACGGGGGTCATCAGTATATGTCCTGTACTATACCCGATGGTCATAAGTATATTTCCTGTACTATACCCGATGGTCATAAGTATATTTCCTGTACTATACCCGATGGTCATAAGTATATTTCCTGTACTATACCCGATGGTCATAAGTATATTTCCTGTACTATACCCAATGGTCATTAGTAAATGTCCTGTACCGCACCTGGTGGTCATCAGTATGTGACCCGTACTGTACCCGGGGGTCATTAGCATGTGACCCGTACCGTACCCGATGATCATTAGTATGTGATCCGTACCGTACCCGGTGGTCATCAGTATGTGATCCGTACCGTACCCGGTGGTCATCAGTATGTGATCCGTACCGTACCCGGGGATCATCAGTATGTGATCCGTACCGTACCCGGGGATCATCAGTATGTGATCCGTACCGTACCCGGGGATCATCAGTATGTGATCCGTACCGTACCCGGGGATCATCAGGACATGTGGGTCCAGGGTCTGCAGATTAGATGTTACCTGTCTTGTTGGAGATTCCTCAGTTAACCCTGTCTCTTCTCTTCAGTCCAAGGCGGCCGGAGTGATTGAACTTGAGGCCTGCGTGAAGGCCGTCCGGGTCCTGGCCATACAGAAGAGGAGCATGGAGGCCTCTGAGTTTCTGCAGAACGTGGTTTACATCAACCTGCGCCAGGTGAGCTCATACTGAGACCATTCCTCAGCATTATGCCCAGGATTAGAAAAACTACTTCCTTCTTAAAGCAGTACTGCCCCCCTCCTCAGGTGGTGTGGGGTATTAGCCCTAATTCAATCCACTAGCGCTGAGCTATAATACCATTCACAACCTGAGGACAAGAGTGGTGCTGTTTTTTGAAGAAAACCGCCATGATATTAACACAGAGGGGGACATTTGTAAACATTACGCCAAAGGCGTATGCCAGGGAGAAGGTGCAGATTCGCCCCTTCTCCCTGGCGTACGCCATCTGTAGGCCCTGCTCGCTCGATGGGCGGGCTGGCGGAGCTTGGGGGCACGCCTCATTTATCATGATTTACGCCTGCTCGCAGGTGTAAATCATGACGCAAGATTTACTACGCCGGGCGCATATTCGGGCGCCTGACTGGCCGGATTCACTTAGTGTATCTTGCCGCGAAAAAGGGGGCGGGGCTTAATAGAAGTTCAGCATACTTGTACGCTTGTCTTCATAAATCCCCTCAGAAACTTCTCATGCAGGTTGGAGCCAGAGCCTTAAAGGGAACCAATCACGCTAAAATTGGCCATAAAGCTAAGGAAACTGGCTGGTACATCACCCAGCATGCTTCCCAAACATCCCCCTGTAGCCTGCGTCCCCTGTACATATAGACCGCAAAGTTAGTTTAACAATCTCCCATGCTGTATGTAAATTACCAGCTAAGTAGTCACGATGGGCGTGTGGCCCATGACGTCACCCGGGGGGGGCGGCATTGCTGAATCTTTACTATGCTGCGCATGCCCAGTACAGCAGCAGAAGCCACTGCTGTACTACGCCGCGCAGGCGCAGTACAGCAGCATCTTTTTTAGCTGCACTGCGCATGCGCAGCATAGTAAAGACTATGGCATTGCAGATGTGCAATGCCGGCCCCCCGGGTGACGTCAGCATGCGGCGCTTTCCAACACGCCCAGAGGGGCGTGATTACAGCGCCGGAACCCGCCCAGGACTGTGACTAGAAGACCAGCCACACGCCCATCGTGACTACTTAGCTGGTAATTTACATACAGCTTGGGAGGTTGTTAAACTAACTTTGCGGTCTGTATGTACAGGGGACGCAGGCTACAGGGGGATGTTTGGGAAGCGTGTTGGGTGATGTACCAGCACATTTCCTTAGCTTTATGGCCAATTTTAGCAAAATTGGTTCCCTTAAAGCTTTGCAATCAGCACCATGAACAGCACGACAAATAGCTGTGCCTTATAGGAAACATTCCGGTTGTTGTTTCTGTGTTGATAACTCTTCATTTGCAAATCTGATTGCCGGGAATGATTTCTGAGACAATTCCCATCTTCTCTGATGAGTTACATGACCGCCTCCCTATTGGAACAACATGCCCTCAATCCAATATGGCTGCTTATAAGATGGTGGCAGGGTTCTGGACGTAGCCCCCCTCACCCAACATTGCTGGGGTATCTGATATGTCATTTTTTATTTAATTTCTAAAATAAAAGGGGGAGAGGGAGCTTTTGACTTGCCCTGTATATCTGCCTTTATGGCTGGGTTCACACACAGTATTTTGGTCAGGATCTTCACCAAGGCTAGAAGTGGGTCCAAAACACAGATAATGGTTCCGCTCGTGGTTTGGATATTAATACAGCACTTAAGGATTCCAGATGAATAATAATCTGCTTGTTGTTAAGTTTTCTCGACTTCAGCGAGTATCAGTCAGCTCCTCTTAGATCAGCAGTCTGGTCTCTGCAGCTGCTGTGCCCACAGTGGTCACTAGGTGGCAGTAGAGCTTTATACTTGTGTTATTATACAGCATCTACATTGACTTCTCTGCTCTCATATATGTCTGCTTATAGTTTACCATAAAGTATGTTAGTGAAACAGAAGATGAAAACATAAAGTAACAACATTTATAGAGAAAGTAGCGGCATAGCGGAGAAATACACGGCTGCTGCCAGACTCTTATGGTACCGGATTATCTTCTGTAGGAACAAAGAGTCTGAAATATTATAACCAATATGATATGATAACCAACCCCGGCCACCTTTTTTGGGGGGGAGATTCTGGACATCACCATTCAAAGTATATAGTCACAGGGTTCAGGATTATATATTCTCCTTAAAGGAGGACTCTGATGTCAGGTAAGACTACTACAGCAGCATCTAGAATTGCTTTGAGGGACAGAGGGTTAAAGGGATTATCCAGCATTGGAAAAACGTGGACACTTTATATTTTTTTTCCGCTTTGCAGCTCAATTCCATTAAATTGAATGGAAGTTAAATACAAACCACACCTGAACTGGAGACAAGTGTGATGCTGTCTCTGGGAGAAAGTGGCCATGTTTGTCTAACGCTGAATAACCCCTTTACTAGAAAATAGGTTTTGTGGACCTTTAATGCAAGGATAGAGATGGGTGACGCTCCTGGATAAGGGTCCGCATCTTGTGGTGCTCTCATATCTTTGCCGCCATGTGTCAGTCCAGCCCCCGGGCTCTTGTACATCAAAGTGATCTAGTTCTTCTGCCTTTAGCACTGAGCATGGCGGCCGGGGACGATGACACCGATATGACAGTGTGCAATGAATTACTATTCACTCCTGCCACAAAATACATGTGTAACATAAACTATACATCAGGGGGGAGAAGAGGGGGGGGGGGGGGGAAGTCCTAACCATAGGAGGTTACACTGCATAAGGCATTAGAGGAGGAGGTGGAGTCCTGACCATAGGAGCTTACACTCTATGAGGGATAAGAGGAGGAGGAGTCCTGACCATAGGAGCTTACACTCTATGAGGGATAAGAGGAGGAGGAGTCCTGACCATAGGAGCTTACACTCTATGAGGGATAAGAGGAGGAGGAGTCCTGACCATAGGAGCTTACACTCTATGAGGGATAAGAGGAGGAGGAGTCCTGACCATAGGAGCTTACACTCTATGAGGGATAAGAGGAGGAGGAGTCCTGACCATAGGAGCTTACACTCCATAAGGCATAAGAGGAGGAGGAGGAGTCCTGACCATAGGAGCTTACACTCCATAAGGAGAAGGAGGAGGAGTCCTGACCATAGGAGCTTACATTCTATAGAGAATACGAGGAGGAGGAGTAACAGTCCTGACCGTAGGAGCGTACACTCTATAGGGAATAAAAGGAGGAGTCATGAGCTTAGGAGCTTACACTCTATAACGGATAAGAGGAAGAGAAGTCCTGGCCATAGGAACTTAAACTCTATAAGGAATAAGAGGAAGAGGAGGAGGAGTCCTGAACATAGGAGCTTAAACTCCATAAGGAGGAGGAGGTGGAGTCCTGACCATAGGAGCTTACACTCAGTAAAGCATAAGAGGAGGAGTCCTGGTCAGAGGAGCTTACATTCTATAGAGAATATGAGGAGGAGGAGTAAGAGTCCTGACTAGAGGAGCTTACACTCTATAAGGGATAAGAGGAGGAGGAGTCCTGACCATAGGAGCTTACACTACATAAGGAAGAGGAGGAGGAGTCCTGACCATAGGAGCTTACACTACATAAGGAAGAGGAGGAGGAGTCCTGACTAGAGCGAAAAGGGCTCAGGTTCAAGTCGATCCGAACCCGATCGTTCGGCATTTGATTAGCGGGGGCTGCTGAACTTGGATAAAGCTCTAAGGTTGTCTGGAAAACATGGATACACCCAATGACTATATCCATGTTTTCCACATAGCTTTAGAGCTTTATCCAACTTCAGCAGCCACCGCTAATCAAATGCCGAACGATCGGGTTCGGATGGACTCCAGCATGCTCCAGGTTCGCTCATCTCTAGTCCTGACCATAGGAGCTTACACTCCATAAGGAGGAGGAGGAGGAGGAGTCCTGACCATAGGAGCTTACACTCTATAAGGAGGAGGAGGAGTCCTGACCAAAGGAGCTTACACTCCATAAGGGATAAGAGCAGGAGGAGTCCTGACCATAGGAGCTTACACTCCATAAGGGATAAGAGCAGGAGGAGTCCTGACCATAGGAGCTTACACTCCATAAGAAATAAGAGGAGGAGGAGTCCTGACCATAGGAGCTTACACTCCATAAGGGATAAGAGCAGGAGGAGTCCTGACCATAGGAGCTTACACTCCATAAGGGATAAGAGCAGGAGGAGTCCTGACCATAGGAGCTTACACTCCATAAGAAATAAGAGGAGGAGGAGTCCTGACCATAGGAGCTTACACTCCATAAGGGATAAGAGCAGGAGGAGTCCTGACCATAGGAGCTTACACTCCATAAGGGATAAGAGCAGGAGGAGTCCTGACCATAGGAGCTTACACTCCATAAGGGATAAGAGCAGGAGGAGTCCTGACCATAGGAGCTTACACTCCATAAGGGATAAGAGCAGGAGGAGTCCTGACCATAGGAGCTTACACTCCATAAGGGATAAGAGCAGGAGGAGTCCTGACCATAGGAGCTTACACTCCATAAGGGATAAGAGCAGGAGGAGTCCTGACCATAGGAGCTTACACTCCATAAGGGATAAGAGCAGGAGGAGTCCTGACCATAGGAGCTTACACTCCATAAGGGATAAGAGCAGGAGGAGTCCTGACCATAGGAGCTTACACTCCATAAGGGATAAGAGCAGGAGGAGTCCTGACCATAGGAGCTTACACTCCATAAGGGATAAGAGCAGGAGGAGTCCTGACCATAGGAGCTTACACTCCATAAGGGATAAGAGCAGGAGGAGTCCTGACCATAGGAGCTTACACTCCATAAGGGATAAGAGCAGGAGGAGTCCTGACCATAGGAGCTTACACTCCATAAGGGATAAGAGCAGGAGGAGTCCTGACCATAGGAGCTTACACTCCATAAGGGATAAGAGCAGGAGGAGTCCTGACCATAGGAGCTTACACTCTATAAGGAGGAGGAGGAGTCCTGACCATAGCAGATTACACTCTATAAGGAGGAGGAGGAGTCCTGACCATAGGAGCTTACAATCCATAAGGCATAAGAGGAGGAGTCCTGATCAGAGGAGCTTACACTCTATAAGGGATAACAGTACTGGATATGACAGAATCTTAATGTGTTTTTTCTTTTTTGTAGCTCTCGGAAGAGGAGAAGATCCAGCGGTACAGCGTTCTCTCTGAACTTTATGAACTCATTGGTTTCCACCGTAAATCTGCTTTCTTCAAGCGGGTGGCAGCCATGCAGTGTGTGGCCCCTACAATCCCGGAGCCCGGCTGGAAGGCCTGCTATAAGCTCCTCCTGGAGACGCTACCTGGTTACAGCTTATCCCTGGACCCTAAAGACTTCAGTAAAGGTAAAACCTCATCTCTCACATATACCGATCCTTCCATCACACTTTACTCAGCACACATCCAGAGCTGCGTGGTGTTTGGGATGCCCTTGTTGTTAAAGGGGCACTCTGACGAAAAATCTTTCATGTCAACTGGTGTCAAAAAGTTAGATAGATTTCTAATTTACTTCTATTTAAAAAGCTCCTGCCTTACAGTACTCATCAGCTGCTGTATGTCCTGCAGGAAGTGGTGTGTTCTCTCCAGTCTGACACAGTGCTCTCTGCTGCCACCTCTGTCCATGTCAGGAACTGTCCAGAGCAGGAGAGGTTTTCTATGGGGATTTACTGCTGCTTTTGACAGTTCCTGACATGGACAGAGGTGGCAGCAGAGAGCACTGTGTAAGACTGGAAAGATAGATATATACACACACACACCACTTCCTGCAGGACACGCAGCAGCTGATAAGTACAAAAAATTGGAAATTATTAAATAGAAGTAATATACAAATCTATATAACTTTCTGAAACCAGTTGATTTGAAACAAAAAGACTTTCACCGCAGTACCCCTTTGATGTGCAGAAAGTGTGCACCATTCATCTCCACTGCTGAGGGTGGGAGATAACAACAGAATGGAACTCTGGCTCCTGGGTCACATGGTGCATTGCGGCATCCCGCCCACAAGAGACTTTTAAAAAAGAAATCACCAGGGTTTGGGATCACAGGCAGTTTTGCAATATACTCACTTTATTTTTATTTTTATTTTCTCTCTTCACTATGCAGCATGTGTAAACTTGCTGTGCATGCACATTCAGTAGCTGATAATCCTGGGGGCGCTCGCATTGTATGGTCAGCTCTCCTGTCACAAAGCACCAAAACCTCTGTTAAACAGTGACATTATACTGATTGAATTGTTACATAACAAAGAGCATTGTCTCCTGGTAATCTGCAGAGCTGATAATAGAATTAGCCAAAAGTAATAATGTAATTAGTGTAAATTAATGACACCTGCATGATGAACAGGTGCGCACAAAGGACTGTGTTTTGTTTTTTTTTTTCTCCGACACGGAGGGGGCATGGACCACAGGGAGACACTGAGTAGCCATATATATAGTGTTGATTTAAACATAGAAAACAAGTATATTGCTTGTGATTCCAACCCCTGTTTGTTTTCGCAACAGGTGCGCTTTAAAGGGGAAAAAAAACCTAATGAATAAAAATCTAGATATGAAAAAATAGAAAAAAAACTTAAAAAATTCAAAAGAAAAAACTTTATACTTAAAAAAAAACGTAAACAACCAGTGATGTCAATAAAAAATAAATAAGAATAAATGTAAATATAGAGAACTCCTGTTGGAATGTCAGAACTCGGGCTCGTTCCGCCGGTGGTTTGTTCGTAGGATCCTGAGCGCACACGGATGTTTTGTCGCCGTTCTCCGCGCTTTGTGATCTCACTTAGTAATATTTAATGTTCTCCTTTGTCAGCGACATGAAAGCCTCGTCCACGCTTGCGTTCCCTTTATTTTTATATTTTTTAGGCAGCGGTCGCTGAAGTATAAAAGCTTTTTATAAATCTGTGTTTAATATTTTAATTTCATTTCGTGGTCGCCGGCAGCAAAGCTTCCAGTGACTGCAGAGCGGCGGCGGCGGCAGCGGCTCCTAATCTGTCTAAGAAGCAAAACAAAAGCGAGAAAGAGAAAAGTGTGACTCTGCCTACAAGAGAGCGCAGCTCTGGAGAATTAATTCTGGATTATTGGGGGGGGAGAGAAGCCGGATGGATGTTATTAAGATGTTCAGTCCGGTGGAACTGAGCCAAGGTGCGGGAGGCTCCAGGAGTCGTCGTCTGACAAACTCAAATTTGGGGGAAACAATTGAAATTTTTAAATTTTAATTTTTTTGCTATTTTTACATTTTTATTTGCAGAATTTAATTAAACGCGTCTCGGTGTCTGATAATATGTAAATGTAATTTATAGGCTGCAGATCACTGACGCTGCACTACAACTCCCAGTAAAGCCTACTTAAAGTGGATCATAGAAAAACAGTGTAATAAAAAACTAACACAGCATTTTGTTGGTCGGGTCCCCCACCATGCTGTAGGACAAGTGGGGAGCTCTATACATTTAACCCTTTACTACACAGCCATTACTGTTTATGCTGTTCTTACTGACATTGAAGGATTTATTCTGGATTTGAAATATAGCGCCACCTCTGTGCATAGGTTGTGTGTGGTATTGCAGCTCCATTGGTATTCATGGAGTTAAGCTGCAAGGACATATGCAACCTGTGGTCAGGGGGGATGCTGTTTTTGGAGGAAAGCAGCCACCTTATTCTGTTTGTATACAATCTGTCTCATATATATACTGAGCTCAGCAGTTTAGACTGAACTTTCTCCCCCTTTCTAGGTGCACACAGAGGTTGGGCAGCCGTGCAGATGCGACTATTGCATGAACTCGTCTACGCCTCCCGGAGGATGGGCAACCCTGCGCTATGTGTCCGCCATCTGTCATTTCTCCTGCAGACCATGCTGGACTTCTTGTCTGACCAGGGTAAGTGTCCTATATTGTGTACAGGATGTTGGTATGTCCTAAACTTTGGAACTCTGCAAAAAAGTATTTTTTTTCCATATCAACTGGTGCCAGAAAGTTATACAGATTTGTAATTTACTGCTATTTGAAAGTTTCAAGTCTTCCAGTTCTTATAATCTGCTGTATGTGCTGCAGGAAGTGGTGTATTCTTTCCAGTCTTGCACAGTGCTCTCTTCTGCCACCTTTGTCCATGTCAGGAACTGTCCAGAGCAGCAGCAAATCCCCATAGAACACTTCTCCTGCTCTGGACAGTTCCTGACATGGACAGAGGTGGCAGCAGAGAGCACTGTGTCAGACTGAAAAAAATACACCACTTCCTGCAGGACATACAGCAACTGAAAGACTGGATATTTTTTAATGAAGTATTATACAAATATGTATAACTCTAACACCAGTCAAAACAATTAAAAACAATTTCTTTTTTGCCACAGTACTCCTTTAATTCTTTATCAATCATATAAAAAGCATCAATCACATCCGATTATGGATTACTATTAACAGTGTCCTTCTTCAGAGACAAGCAGTTGATCTTGCCCCTAGAAGCTGTAGTCAATCACATATTCTCCCAGGCAATAACTGTATTATATGACAGCGGCCCATGTCAGTGGGTACGAGACCCCTGATCAGGTGACCCCTGTACAAGATGTCTGTATGTCCTAAAAAGACTAGGACATCAGGATGTGAGCTCTAGTTATTGGAGAACCCCTTAAAAGCAGACCCTTAAAGATGAGAATAGTTTTAGTGTCGTCTTCTCCTGATGATCTGCTCAGTTTTCTTTAGTAGATTAAGACGTTGCAAGTGTTTGGTGCATGAAATTAAAGCGCTCGGCTCAGTGAGGCCTCGATTCATCAGCAACGCATGTCTCTTATTGTGAGGGCCCGGGCTTGTTCACGCCAGGATGAATTAAGTCACCAATTCCTCATGTTAAATTAAAAACTATAATTGGGGCAATCGCAACCTTTCTCATCGCTTCATTTGTGAGTCCACGAGTACAGAGCTTCAGGGCACGTCTTGGGACCGGTTCTATGATGTGTGGTTCTCTATAAAACTGCCCCCATGTACAAGACTATAATGACTATAATACTGCTCCTATATACAAGACAATAACGACTATAATACTGTTCCTATATACAAGAATATAACTACTATAATACTTCCCCTTTATACAGGAATATAACTACTATAATACTGCTCCTATATACAGGAATATAACTACTATAATACTGCTCCTATATACAGGAATATAACTACTATAATACTGCTCTCTATATACAGGAATACAACTACTATAATACTGCTCCTATATACAAGAATATAACTACTATCATACGGCACCCTGTATACAGGAATATAACTACTATAATACTGCTCCTATATACAAGAATATAACTACTATAATACTGCCCCTATATACAGGAATATAACTACTATAATACTGTTCCTATATACAAGAATATAACTACTATAATACTGTTCCTATATACAAGAATATAACTACTATAATACTGCCCTCTATATACAAGAATATAACTACTATAATACTGCTCCTATATACAAGAATATAACTACTATAATACTGCTCCTATATACAAGAATATAACTACTATAATACTGCTCCTATATACAAGAATATAACTACTATAATACTGCTCCTATATACAGGAATATAACTACTATAATACTGTTCCTATATACAAGAATATAACTACTATAATACTGCTTCCTATATACAAGAATATAACTACTATAATACTGCTCCTATATACAAGAATATAACTACTATAATACTGCTCCTATATACAGGGATATAACTACTATAATACTGCTCCTATATACAGGAATATAAATACTATAATACTGTTCCTATATACAAGAATATAACTACTATAATACTTCCCCTTTATACAGGAATATAACTACTATAATACTGCTCCTATATACAAGAATATAACTACTATAATACTGCTCCTATATACAAGAATATAACTGCTATAATACTGCTCCTATATACAAGAATATAACTGCTATAATACTGCTCCTATATACAAGAATATAACTACTATAATACTGTTCCTATATACAAGAATATAACTACTATAATACTGCTCCCTATATACAAGAATATAACTACTATAATACTGTTCCTATATACAAGAATATAACTACTATAATACTTCCCCTTTATACAGGAATATAACCACTATAATATGCAGGAAGATGAATGAATCCAGAACTCACCGTGATTCTGATGACAGGTGGACTTCTTTATTTCTTATCAGTTCATGTGCAGGGAGAGGAGGGGTGTGTGGCGTGTCTCAAGGGCGACGACCGTTTCTGGCCACTAGGGCCTGTCGTCAAGCCGAGCATGCGCCATGTATCAGGAGGGGGCGTTAAATAGAGTGCAGGTAAGTAACACGTGATCAGTGAAACATAGAATCCAACATAGCAAAACAAAACTTCATAGAAACACAGTCAGGTCGTTCCTCTCATTGAGGCCCGGAGGACCTGTTGCCTCTAGACCTGAAATCCATGATTCCTTTCTTAGCAGAACCTGGTTCCTGGGAAAGGTGGTAACCCCATTACCTTACGTAATTTTGTCAAAGAGGCATTGTATTTTATTTTGAGGCACAACGTGTTCCAATTCGAGGGCAGATGGCATCGGCAGGAGATCGGCACTGCTATGGGCACGCCGGTCTCCTGCACGTATGCCAATCTGTTCCTCGCCAAGTTGGAACACGACCTGGTATACTCTGCTCAGAATCCGTTTATCCGACATATCAGGGCATATCACCGATTTGTCGATGATATTTTCATCGCCTGGGGAGACTCCAAAGAATCTTTTGAGGGCTTCGTTCAGTTTTTGAATGACCAAAATAGGAGGAACATGTTTTTTACCTATAAGTATGGGGGTTCATCTCTTGAGTTCCTCGACGTGCTAGTTGAAGTTGATAACGACAAACTTATTACATCGATTTACAGAAAGCCGACTGCGTGCAACTCTCTTCTCCACTTCGCCAGCTCACACCCTCCCATTGTTAAACAGGCTATACCGTATGGACAAATGTTACGCCTGCGGCGCATTAATAATACTGATGATAATTTTAGGGCACAGGCTGGCGATCTGGAGAGGCGACTTGCACGCAGAGGCTACCCCAAAGGAATTGTACAGGATGCCTATGTCCGTGCGGCAAACCAGGACAGATCTGAGCTTTTACAGTCGGATAGTAAACGAAGAAGAAAAGACACAGAAAAAAGGTTCACGTTTATCTTTCAAAATTCTCCTTTGAATGAGATCATCAGAAAATCTATAAATCGGCATTGGTTCTTACTTGAGAACGATCCCGATTTGCAGGACATAGCGAGTCGAAAACCATGCATAACACACAGGAAAAATAAAACAATAGGGGATATGCTCAATAATAGCACAGACCAGTATAGGAAGTCCAACTGGCTGAACACGTCCCTCCCGAAAGGGAACCGAAAATGCGGGCAGTGTAACTATTGTTCCCAAATGGTTAATACCGCTTACATACACCTGGGAGGAAGAGATTGCTTTATCAAGGACTTCATAACATGTAGGTCCATGTATACAGTCTATGTAATCGTGTCTGTGTAAAAGGTATTATATAGGAAAAACAAAGCGCCCCCTCTGGACCAGGTACAAAGAACATATGTACCCTGTGCGTAAAGGGAAGGGGGTGCCACGTTTAATAGAACATATCCGCAAGGACCACGGAGGCGATACGAAGTGTATAAAATTCCTAGGCCTAGAAAGGGTTAATCTCAGATACAATGGTGAAGACCAACATCAGGTTCTGCTAAGAAAGGAATCATGGATTTCAGGTCTAGAAGCAACAGGTCCTCCGGGCCTCAATGAGAGGAACGACCTGACTGTGTTTCTATGAAGTCTTGTTTTGCTATGTTGTATTCTATGTTTCACTGATCACGTGTTACTTACCTGCACTCTATTTCACGCCCCCTCCTGATACATGGCGCATGCTCGGCTTGACGACAGGCCCTGGTGGCCAGAAACGGCCGTCGCCCTTGAGACACGCCACACACCCCTCCTCTCCCTGCACATGAACTGATAAGAAATAAAGAAGTCCACCTGTCATCAGAATCACGGTGAGTGCTGGATTCATTCATCTTCCTGCATAATATACCTTGACTGTACTCCGACCCGAGCACCACCGGACACAGGTTTTCTTTATCAGGAGCCGATCCTACACAGCTGTCATCACTGCTCCACGAGCACAGCGGTCCGGCTCATACTGCCTGGCAGGGCTGAGGTCTACGTTCTTCTGTTGATTGATAACTACTATAACACTGCTCCTATATACAGGAATATAACTAATATAATACTGCCCCCTATATACAAGAATATAACTACTATAATACTGCTCCTATGTACAAGAATATAACTACTATAATACTGCTCCTATGTACAAGAATATAACTATTATAATACTGCTCCTATATACAGAAATATAACTACTATAATACTGCTCCTATATACAAGAATATAACTACTATAATACTGCTCCTGTATACAGGAATATAACTACTATAATACTGCTCCTATATACAAGAGTATAACTACTATAATACTGCTCCTATATACAAGAATATAACTACTATAATACTGCTCCTATATACAAGAATATAACTACTATAATACTGCTCCTATATACAAGAATATAACTACTATAATACTGCTCCTATATACAGAAATATAACTACTATTATCTTGATCGGTTCACATACAGAATTCTGATGTTGTTAATGCAGCCGAGAGGTACTAGTATCAGCCATAGGTGTGAGGTGCAGCACTGTTTTTCTTCCCTGAACCGTATTTTGTTTCTCTCTTTTCTCCGTGTTTTGCACTCCTCCTGATGAGACCCACATGACCGCAATTAGCAGGAGACATCTGAGTGCTCATGGTTTTAATCCCTCCTGTCTGTCCCATTCTATCTTTGATAGCTATGGTGAGTGCAATACCTTATCCAGACTTGTGCTGTTTGGGGGCAGCTTCCTCCGCCGGTGGTGCTGGCTGGGTTTTGGTGTGGCATTTTTGGGTCTGGTCCTGTGGCATGGGGGTTGCAGGGCCGTTCCATGGCCTCCCTTCCCTGACTGTGCACGCCTGCGGGGGTGGTGGTCGCTGACCGGCACAGTGTGGACTTAGTGTAGGGACCCATGTGTGTCAGATGCCTGCACGCGGTGCGTGGGGCAGTGTGGCTTGATCGGTTCACATACAGAATTCTGATGTTGTTAATGCAGCCGAGAGGTACAAGTATCAGCCATAGGTGTGAGGTGCAGCACTCTTTTTCTTCCCTGAACCATAACTACTATTATACTGCTCCTATATACATGACTATAACTACTATAATACTGCTCCTATATACATGACTATAACTGCTATAATACTGCCCCCTATATACAGGAATATAACTACTATAATACTGCTCCTATATACATGACTATAACTGCTATAATACTGCCCCCTATATACAGGGATATAACTACTATAATACTGCCCCCTATATACAGGACTATAACTACTATAATACTGACCCCTATATACAAGAACATAACTACTATAATACTGCTCCTATATACAGGAATATAACTATTATAATACTGTTCCTATATACAGGAATATACTACTATAATACTGCTCCTATATAAAGGGATATAACTACATTTACAGTTAGTATTGCTCAGAAGGATGATGTGCACATTCAGGATCTATATCTGTGGTTGCAGACAGGGTATTAGTATTGCAGGGTTGCAGTGTGACCTCATGGTGGCGGTATGAGCTTTACACCTTTTCTGCATTGATGTTCATATTCTTGTTGATAGCTTTGCGTTAATTACTGTGGACGGATCAATGTTATATCTTTGTTCTATTATATGTAATCACTTGTTTAGTAATAATTGTATTGTATCTATCTATCTATCTATCTATCTATCTATCATCTCCAATAAGGTGTATATGTAACAGAGTACTTTAGGAATTCTCACTAGGTAGCAGTTAAAGGGGTACTCCAGCAAAAAAAATAAATAAAAATAAAATCTTTTAAATCATTTAGTGTCAGAAAGTGCCAGAGATTTGTAATTTGCTTCTATTAAAAAAATCACGAATCTTCCAGTACCTATCAGCTGCTTTATGTCCTGCAGGAAGTGATGTATTCTTTCCAGTTTAACTCAGTTCTCTCTGCTGCCACCTCTGTCCATGTCAGGAACTGGAGAGGTTTTCTATGGGGATTTGCTGCTGCTCTGGACAGTTCCTGACATGGATAGTGGCTTTCCTCCATTAGTGTTCCCCAACCTTTGGCACTCCAGCTGTTACAGAACTACAACTCCCATCATGCCCTGTCTGCCTGTGTGTCTGCACTGACTGCAGGTATGACCACCTGGGCAGTGACAGGCGTCTCAGTACTGATCAGCAGATCCTGAGATGGTCACACTGTCGCTGAGTATCTAAACAATTATTTCCCAGCAGACGCCGCCTGGTGATGTCGCTCCTCATACTTTATGGTGTGAAACGCCGGAGCGACAGGATCATCAATCTCCTCTCCGGCCGCTACTCCATGGTAATGATAGGACCCGTGCCACTAGCTGGAAGACTCGCCACCGCCAACTGCGGCCCTGACCAACCCGCCAGTAACCCTTTCACTGCCTATAGAGGCAATCCTGCTGTCTGTGAGCAGATACATTTTGTTTATACATAGAGAGTGAGAACCCCGTACAGTAGGGCTGGGCGATTAATCGAATTAATTCGATTAATCGTCCAGAACGTTGAAATCGATTAGATTTTTTGTGAAAATCGTAAATTCGATTTTCACAAAAAATCATTTCGGGCTGCGGTGCCGGGGAGAAGCTGAGAGAAGGGGGGTTGCGGTGCGGGCCGGCGGGAGAGCTGTGGAGGGGCGGTGTGGGTGAGCGGGGAGAAGATGCTGGAGAGGGGCGGTGCAGTGCCGGCGGCCTCCAGCCACTGACAGCGCCGCCGCTGACCTGCCCCCGCCCCTTCCACTGAGCGTCCCACTCCCCTCCCGGCCAGATATGGAGGTACCGGGTCTGTGGAGGAGGAGGCCCCCCCGTCCCCTCATTGTTCCCTCAGTGTCCCCCCCCCCAGTCCCCTCAGTGTCCCCCCAATCCCCTCATTGTTCCCTCAGTGTCCCCCCCCAGTCCCCTTCAGTGTCCCCCCCAGTCCCCTTCAGTGTCCCCCCCAGTCCCCTTCAGTGTCCCCCCCCCAGTCCCCTTCAGTGTCCCCCCCGTCCCCTCATTGTTCCCTCAGTGTCCCCCCCCCAGTCCCCTCAGTGTCCCCCCAATCCCCTCATTGTTCCCTCAGTGTCACCCCCAGTCCCCTTCAGTGTCCCCCCCAGTCCCCTTCAGTGTCCCCCCCCAGTCCCCTTCAGTGTCCCCCCCCAGTCCTCTTCAGTGTCCCCCCCCCCAGTCCCCTTCAGTGTCCCCCCCCAGTCCCCTTCAGTGTCCCCCCCCAGTCCCCTTCAGTGTCCCCCCCAGTCCCCTTCAGTGTGTCCCCCCCAGTCCCCTCATTGTTCCCTCAGTGTCCCCCCCAGTCCCCCCAGTCCCCTCAGTGTCCCCCCAGTCCCCTTTAGTGTCCCCCATTGTCCCTCCAGTCCCCCAGTGTCACCCCAGTCCCCTTTAGTGTCACCCCAGTCCCCTTTAGTGTCACCCCAGTCCCCTTTAGTGTCACCCCAGTCCCCTTTAGTGTCACCCCAGTCCCCTTTAGTGTCACCCCAGTCCCCTTTAGTGTCACCCCAGTCCCCTTTAGTGTCACCCCAGTCCCCTTTAGTGTCACCCCAGTCCCCTTCAGTTTTACCCCAGTCACCCCTCATCTATACCTGTACTACTACACCCCTTATCCACTATACCTCCACTCCTACACCCCCTATCCACTATACCTCCACTCCTACACCCCCTATCTACTATACCTCCACTCCTACACCCCCTATCTACTATACCTCCACTCCTACACCCCCTATCCACTATACCTCCACTCCTACACCCCCTATCTACTATACCTCCACTCCTACACCCCCTATCTACTATACCTCCACTCCTACACCCCCTATCCACTATACCTCCACTCCTACACCCCCTATCCACTATACCTCCACTCCTACACCCCCTATCCACTATACCTCCACTACTACACCCTACGTAGATGGAGGCACAAACATGATTTCCTATACTATATGGGGCCCCAGTCCCCTTTAGTGTCACCCCAGTCCCCTTTAGTGTCACCCCAGTCCCCTTTAGTGTCACCCCAGTCCCCTTTAGTGTCCCCCAGTGTCACCCCAGTCCCCTTTAGTGTCCCCCAGTGTCACCCCAGTCCCCTTTAGTGTCCCCCCAGTCCCCTTTAGTGTCCCCCCAGTCCCCTTTAGTGTCACCCCAGTCCCCTTTAGTGTCACCCCAGTCCCCTTTAGTGTCACCCCAGTCCCCTTTAGTGTCACCCCAGTCCCCTTTAGTGTCACCCCAGTCCCCTTTAGTGTCACCCCAGTCCCCTTTAGTGTCACCCCAGTCCCCTTTAGTGTCACCCCAGTCCCCTTTAGTGTCACCCCAGTCCCCTTTAGTGTCACCCCAGTCCCCTTTAGTGTCACCCCAGTCCCCTTTAGTGTCACCCCAGTCCCCGTTAGTGTCACCCCAGTCCCCTTTAGTGTCACCCCAGTCCCCTTTAGTGTCACCCCAGTCCCCTTTAGTGTCACCCCAGTCCCCTTTAGTGTCACCCCAGTCCCCTTTAGTGTCACCCCAGTCCCCTTTAGTGTCACCCCAGTCCCCTTTAGTGTCACCCCAGTCCCCTTTAGTGTCACCCCAGTCCCCTTTAGTGTCACCCCAGTCCCCTTTAGTGTCACCCCAGTCCCCTTTAGTGTCACCCCAGTCCCCTTTAGTGTCACCCCAGTCCCCTTTAGTGTCACCCCAGTCCCCTTTAGTGTCACCCCAGTCCCCTTTAGTGTCACCCCAGTCCCCTTTAGTGTCACCCCAGTCCCCTTTAGTGTCACCCCAGTCCCCTTTAGTGTCACCCCAGTCCCCTTTAGTGTCACCCCAGTCCCCTTTAGTGTCACCCCAGTCCCCTTTAGTGTCACCCCAGTCCCCTTTAGTGTCACCCCAGTCCCCTTTAGTGTCACCCCAGTCCCCTTTAGTGTCACCCCAGTCCCCTTTAGTGTCACCCCAGTCCCCTTTAGTGTCACCCCAGTCCCCTTTAGTGTCACCCCAGTCCCCTTTAGTGTCACCCCAGTCCCCTTTAGTGTCACCCCAGTCCCCTTTAGTGTCACCCCAGTCCCCTTTAGTGTCACCCCAGTCCCCTTTAGTGTCACCCCAGTCCCCTTTAGTGTCACCCCAGTCCCCTTTAGTGTCACCCCAGTCCCCTTTAGTGTCACCCCAGTCCCCTTTAGTGTCACCCCAGTCCCCTTTAGTGTCACCCCAGTCCCCTTTAGTGTCACCCCAGTCCCCTTTAGTGTCACCCCAGTCCCCTTTAGTGTCACCCCAGTCCCCTTTAGTGTCACCCCAGTCCCCTTTAGTGTCACCCCAGTCCCCTTTAGTGTCACCCCAGTCCCCTTTAGTGTCACCCCAGTCCCCTTTAGTGTCACCCCAGTCCCCTTTAGTGTCACCCCAGTCCCCTTTAGTGTCACCCCAGTCCCCTTTAGTGTCACCCCAGTCCCCTTTAGTGTCACCCCAGTCCCCTTTAGTGTCACCCCAGTCCCCTTTAGTGTCACCCCAGTCCCCTTTAGTGTCACCCCAGTCCCCTTTAGTGTCACCCCAGTCCCCTTTAGTGTCACCCCAGTCCCCTTTAGTGTCACCCCAGTCCCCTTTAGTGTCACCCCAGTCCCCTTTAGTGTCACCCCAGTCCCCTTTAGTGTCACCCCAGTCCCCTTTAGTGTCACCCCAGTCCCCTTCAGTTTTACCCCAGTCACCCCTCATCTATACCTGTACTACTACACCCCTCATCCACTATACCTCCACTCCTACACCCCCTATCCACTATACCTCCACTCCTACACCCCCTATCTACTATACCTCCACTCCTACACCCCCTATCTACTATACCTCCACTCCTACACCCCCTATCTACTATACCTCCACTCCTACACCCCCTATCCACTATACCTCCACTCCTACACCCCCTATCCACTATACCTCCACTCCTACACCCCCTATCCACTATACCTCCACTCCTACACCCCCTATCCACTATACCTCCACTACTACACCCTACGTAGATGGAGGCACAAACATGATTTCCTATACTATATGGGGCCTCTGTTACACTGGAAATCAATACAGTTGTTGTCTAAAATATTAAAATAGTATCTGATGCTGCAGGGAGAAAATGTTCTGTTTATTTAGCAAAAAAGGAAAAAAATCGAAATTTAAATCGAGAATCGTCAAAAAATTTAAAAAAATCGAGATTTTATTTTTTTGCCCATATCGCCCAGCCCTACCGTACAGAGTTAGGTGGTGTCACAGCTGAGGGTTTGTTACAGTGGCATTCAATCTAGATCTGTTGCTTTATCTATTGCCCAGGAGATCTACAATAACCATGGTAGACATGTAAGGGGGACAGTAAGAGATGCTCAGTAGTTTTCATAAACCTCATAGAGAATGAAATGGTTGCTTGCTGAGCATGCCCACTGACTGTCCATTCATTCTGGAGGCCCTTGTCCTCTGAGACTGGTGGAGGTCCCAGCGGTCAGACCCCCACTCATCAGCTATGGATGGGGGATAACTTTAATTTCTCATTTTGTGTGTGAACCAGGAAGCCCAGCATGAACTTTGCAGAGCTTGCTGTTATATAGGGGAACGCTTCAGTCTGTACAATTAAAGTGTAACCGTCATTGAACCCTTTAAGGACGGGGCCAATTTTCGTTTTTGCATTTTCGTTTTTTCCTCCTTTGTGCTTAAAAGGCCATAGCACTTGCATTCTTCCACCTATAAACCCACATGAGCCCTTATTTTTTGCGTCACTAATTGTACTTTGCAATGACAGGCTGAATTTTTGCATAAAGTACACTGCGAAACCAGAAAAAAATTCAAAGTGTAGTGAAATTGAACAAAAAAAACGCATTTCTTTTATTTGGGGGTACTGTGTTTCTACGCCATTCGCGTAAAACTGACTTGTTATGCATGTTCCTCAAGTCGTTGCGATTAAAACGATATATAACATGTATAACTTTTCTTTTATCTGATGGCCTGTAAAAAATTCAAACCATTGTTAACAAATATACGTTCCTTAAAATCGCTTCATTCCCAGGCTTATAGCGCTTTTATCCTTTGGTCCCAGTCATTTTTTGCGCCATGATGTGTTCTTTCTATCGGTACCTTGATTGCACATATACGACTTTTTGATCGCTTTTTATTACATTTTTTCTGGATTTGAGGCGACCAAAAATGCGCAATTTTGCACTTTGGGATTTTTTTGCGCTGACGCCGTTTACCGTGCGAGATCAGGAATGTGATTAATAGTTCGGGCGATTACGCACGCGGCGATAGCAAACATGTTTATTTATTTACTTTTACTTTTCACCCTGGGAAAAGGGGGGTGATTTTTTTTTTACACGTATACTAGAAGCCCCCCTGGGGTTAGGGTTATTCCCCCCCCCCCCCTGGGGTTAGGGTTCCCCCCCCCCCCTGGGGTTAGGGTTATTCCCCCTGGGGTTAGGGTTATTCCCCCTGGGGGACTTCTAGTATATACACTTTGATCTCTCATTGAGATCTTTGCTGTATACTTATACAGCAAAGATCAATGAGATCGGCACTCGTTTGCTTTCGGCTGCTGCATCCAAAACCAAACGAGTGCCGAGCCGGGGACGGCGCCATCTTGGAGAGGTCTCCGGCCGGCTGCAGACACGGAGATCGCTCCTCCGGGACAACGTCCCGGAGGAGCGATCTCACCCACTAGACACCAGGGATAAGCTGTGTCCGGTAATCGGATGCAGCTGTCATGTTTGACAGCTGCATCTGATTACTGTATTAGCGGGCACGGTCCGATAGCCGCTAATACCCGCGGTCCCGGGCTAAAAGGGGCACCCGGAACCATCACGCGTCCTTAAGAGGTTAAATGTCACTTTTCAGAAATCAATAAGTATCAATAGTACAAGTGATTGTAAGAAACTCTGTAATATGTTTCATTAAGCAAAAGGGTTTCCTTCTGTTCTCAAAAAGCTTCAGAAGAAGCAGGATTTCTGTGTCCATTATGCTCTATGGAGGGCGGAGGGGTCGAGGGGGAGGAGTGAGCATGGAGAAGAGAAAAGGCAGCCCTGAACAGCACATCATCCTGCAGTCATACCTCACCAAGATCCCATATATGCATTGACCTTTCTGACCTGTGAATCCAGTGGTTTGTGTGCCCAGACAGTCTCCAAACTGTACAGCTGCTTCTCTGCTCTTCCTGCTCACTCTCACCCTCGGCCCCTCCCCCTCCATAGGTTATAATGGAATCATCAAACCCGTCTTCACTTTGCTCCTCTATAATGAAGACGGCTTTGTCTGATGAGCAGATAAGAAGTAGGGGGGAGGAGGCTTTGAAACAGCTTTTTGAGTACAGAAAAAGGCTTTTATGCCTAATAAAACCTATTATAAAGTTTCTTAAAATTACTTGTACTAATATTTTAAATGACCGGTTATAGGTTATGCAGAATTAGTATTGTCCAAGAAACAGCGCCACTCTAGTACTCAGGTTGTGAATGGTGCTGAATTGTTATACCGCTCACAATCTGAGGACATGGGTGGCGCTGTTTTTTTTTAATTTTTTTTAAAAGCGCACAAGTTTTTCTAATCATGAATGACCCCGTTAAGAAGACTGTCAGGTTTATTCCCTATTGTTTCTGTGGGCCTCCTGGATCACCGGGGGAGGAGCTGGGGATCGTCTTCTCTCCATTGTAATGCAACACTTGACATTTCAGTAGGTCGCCTCTGGCGCAGCTCTTCTCTATCGGTATACACTTTTCTTTTGTCTTTAGCAGCTGGATTGTGCGTTGCATTGAGTTACACCCTTGTATTCTGTATAAAGAAGGATCCATATAACGGAGAAGTGTTGACGCGGGGGCAGAGGAGCCGACAATGAATGGGGCAGGTCTTCTCTATAGCTGTAGTGTAGTACATTGCCTCAGATGACTCCGTCAGGGATTGGGAAGTCTTCCCACTGAGGCACGGAAGAGACTATATATTCTATATATTTTGTCATTGATTCAGAAATCTGTGCAGTCATTTTCATCACCTTCATTCCTGCTTTTATCTTCTGACCCCTGACATGCAGCGTTTACTAATGTGGGGTTACCCCCCCCCCATGACATGGTTAGCGCTCAGTCCATATAACTGTAGGAGCCTGCCGCTAATATAGACCTATGGAGTCCAGGACCCGCATGCTGCACGCTTCTCTCAGCTGTATCTACAGATCAGTGAGGTCCTAAACCAGCAAGGGACAGTAGGGAGGTGTGAGGTTCTGAATTAGCAGGGACAGAAGGGAGGCGTGAGGTACTGAACCAGCAGAGACAGTAGGGAGGTGTGAGGTCCTGAATCAGCAGGGACAGTAGGGAGGTGTGAGGTCCTGAATCTGCAGGGACAGTAGGGAGGTGTGAGGTAGTGACCTGGCAGAGACAGTAGGGCGGTGTGAGGTCCTGAACTGACAGGGACAGTAGGGAGGTATGAGGTTCTGAACCAGCAGGGACAGTAGGGAGGTGTGAGGTCCTAAACCAGTGGGGAGGTGTGAGGTCCTGAACCAGCAGGGACAGTAGGGAGGTGTGAGGTCCTGAACCAGCAGAGACAGTAGGGAGGTGTGAGGTCCTGAACCAGCAGGGACAGTAGGGAAGTGTGAGGTCTTGAACCAGCAGGGACAGTAGGGAAGTGTGAGGTCCTGAACCACCAGGGACAGTAGGGAGGTGTGAGATCCTGAACCGACAGGGACAGTAGAGAGGTGTGAGGTCCTGAAGCGACAGGGACAGTAGAGAAATTTGAGAGGTCCTGAACCGACAGGGACAGTAGAGAGGTGTGAGGTCCTGAATCGGCAGGGACGGTAAGGGGATCCTAAAGCAGCATTCCCTCCCATTTAGGCATAAAGGGACTGGATAGGTGGGTTTGGTTGTTGGCTGATGCGGATTGGTCATAGTCCAGACCCAGGGGCCTCTGACACGTTGCAAGTTCTGAGTCCAGTTCTCTTAATTGGTGGCCCTGTCACTGATACGTGGCGTGCTACAACAGTGCCAAGGTGGCTGTCACCCATTAGTTCCTTAAATTTTCTCCTTCTAACAATGAAATAATGGGGGAGGGGGGCACATACTTTTCGCCACTATTATGGTTGCAAAACTGCTGAACATTAGAATATAAACCTGAAAAGACTACTTTATTCCAAAAACAGCGCCCCCCTCTCTTTGCAGGTTGTATGTAGTATTACAGCTTACGTCACCCCGTGGGCAGGTTTTGTGCGGTAGGCAGCTACATTTTTCTAGATGTTTTATGGACGTGATCTTTAAAGTGACTGAAATCGTCGTCCGGATATGAGGCTTCCAGCTTAATGCGCCGTTTCCCTTTATCTACCTGCCCTCCTAATTATTTCCTATTAGATGGAACGGCGTCGGCGTCACGTGACACTTCACTTCCTCGGCTCCTTGTCGCTTAAATCAATTGAGCCCATTAGGCTTCAGCGGCGTGTCCTTCCGAGCCGTCCTCTGACTGTCGTCCAAATGCCATTGTTATTTTTAGGCGTTATTAATCCTCATCTGGGACACGTGATGAAGTCTTCCGGGGGTGACGCGCTTCAGGACACGTTCGCGTTTGGCGAGGAATGCTTCTTGTTCGTGACCTTAATATCCCGCAGCGCGAAGATGCGATGAGCTATGAAAAGTGATGTCATCGGGAGAAAACTACAGACCATGCCCGCTCAGTTCCGGGAGAGAACTGCCACAATGGAATACTGAGAGCTGGGGTTTCCTGCAGCACAGAGGATTTAAGCAGCAGTGGGTTGATCTTGTCGGCGGTCACAAACTTAGTGTCATGTTTTATTATTAGAAGATCCCCAGCAGCACAGAGTATTTCAGCAGAGAAGTGCTGACACACAAGGACACAGACTGAGAGTCATATAGTGGAATGAGTAGGGCTGCAGCAGCACAGAGTATTTCAGGAAAGGAGTGGCGACTTACAGATTGAGAATTACGTAATGGAAGGAGCAGGATTTTAGCAGCACAGAGTATTTCAGAAGGGGCGTGTGCTGATCTTGTGGCAGGGCACAGACTGAGCGTTACATAATGGAAGGAGCAGAGACTGTCATAAAAAAAAAAACAACTTTTGACATATCTCTAGGACATGTCAAAAGTTTGGATCAGTGGATCACTGCTGCACTGATCAGGAGAAGCGTGCAGCAGAACACACCCCAGCCCGATCTCCGTCCAGGCTGCTTCATTATAAGTCTATAGGGAGACTGAGATGTGTCTGCTGATCGTTATTATGCTCATGCAGTTTCAGTCCCAGACTGTAACTTTTAGTCCCGGACTGTAACTTTTTTGCAATGTTACTGGATTAGTTTTTGCTTCTGATCTTAGTAAATACAGTAACTGCTACGAGCCATAATGGCCAGTCAGGGACCATGCTGCCCCCACAGCCGCCCATCACCAGATCCTCTCAGCTGGGATCTGATTCATCCCTGATATTTGTTTTGCCACCGCAGGAACCTTTTGCTCCAGCAATTGAAACGTTTATAATTCGCTAACCGCGCCGATCGTTCATGAATTGCGGCTCGAATGTCTCTTCTGTCTGCGGTGCCGGGCAGGCCCATTATTACCCTTATCCCAACCCCTTATCCTTTATAATTCCCCATTGTCTTATTTAGCTTCTGCAAAGACAATCCTGCTGAAATAAAGTTATTACACCCTGGTCCTGTCCTCCCTGTGCGCTGGGTTAGGACAATGCAGATGAAGGCGACTTCATTCCCCAAATTACACAGCTATATTAAAGGTGAAGGCGTCTGCTGGGAGCCCGGACCGCCAGGCCGCATCCACTCATGTAACCTTATCTGCTGAGCTTGCAGATTGTGCCGCCACCTTTGTTCTCTAAGATACATAAAGGCATGCAATTAATTTTAGCTGAGCAAATCCATCACATGGCGGCCCGGGCTCGAATAGAAGAGAAAAGCCGAGCAGGCAGCTATTCCGGCAAGTACATCTATAGCGTGCTGTACGAGAGATCGATACAAGCTTCACTATGAGGAGGCCAGCGAGGTCCCTGACCCTAACACAGCACCTGCTGACTGTTCTTATTGTTTAATGTCAACTCCATCCAAAATACTAATGTGACCGATTCTTTGCCCCACCATACTAGTTAGTCATGGGTGGGTTCAGACAAAGAGAAGCTCCTGGGTGTAACAGTGTTGGCTTAAAGGGATTGTTCACCAAAAATGTTTTTCTTTCAAATCAACTGGTGCCAGAAAGTGACAGAGATTTGTAATTTACTTCTATTAAAAAAATCTTCAGTCTTCCAGTACTTATCAGCTGCTATATGTCCTGCAGGACGTGGTGTATTCTTTCCAGTCTGACACAGTGCTCTCTGTTGCCACCTCTGTCCATGTCAGGAACTGTCCAGAGCAGCAGCAAATCTCCATAGAAAACCTCTCCTGCTCTGGACAGTTCCTGACATGGGCAGAGGTGGCAGCAGAGAGCACTGTGTCAGACTGCAAAGAATACACCACTGGGTCGGAGGTGCAGCTGTGGGAACAAAGAAGGGGAAATAAAAAGATATGTTTATTGTGATTGCTACCTGGTCTCCCGCTCCACTCATATATATATATATATATATATATATATATATTATAATATAATGTTGTGTAAAAGAAGTGACTTGCCTTTTGCTCAGCATCTGCTATTGGGGACTGGTATTCTTTGTATCTGATTTTTTTATTGTCTTAATTGCTCCCTATCTACAGAGAAGAAGGATGTGGCGCAGAGTCTGGAGAGTTACACCTCGAAATGTGCAGGAACGATGGAACCCATCCACTTACCTGAAGGCCTGACATTGCCCCCTGTGCCCTTCACCAAGCTGCCCATCGTGAGGTTTGTACCAAGTGATGACCTTTTTCTTCCTTAGCAATGTGTAATCCAATGTCAGGAAACTTTCTTTTCAAAGGAATTTGGATCACATTGTTTTTCTTTTTTCTTAAAGGGGAACTATGAGCAGGCTAGACCAATGTAACCTGCTGATAGCCCACGGGGTTCCGAGGAGGAAGGTGCGTCTCTTGTCTTCCTCCTCTGTGCCGCTCCAATGCTGTTAAGAGTGATATGCGAAATCTTTTGGCGCTATACAAATAAATAATTTAGAATCCTCGGTCTGTAGCATCTTTAGGAGCGCTGCCCCTAGAGCGCGAGCCGGCCCTTTCAACTAATAATCAATGGAGCGGGCGGCACTCTGGGGGGTTAGTGCTCCTAATGGTGCTCCAGACCGAGGATTACACTGCTAACAGCACAGGAATGGCGCAGAGGAGGAAGGTAAGAGACGTATCCTCAGCGCCTCCTGTGCAATAGGGTCGTATCAGCAGGTTTGATTCGTCTAACCTGCTGATAGTTCCCCTTTAAAAATGCCACATTCCTGCCCAGGCTGTGAGGCCCGGGGAATAGAGCTCCCTTAGACCTGACTAAAACTTCGCTTTTATTCAATTACTTTAAAAGTTTGCTGGAAAATTTCCCAAAAATATTAAAAACACCTATTCCAGTGTTCGTGCACAGGTGCATCAATTTTTTTTTATATATCTCACTTATTGTCACTGATTATGTATATAATATATCTGGAGCCCCTGTTGTTAAAGGAAAAAAAACATAAACATAGCCCTTAAAGAGTCACTGTCGTATTTTTTTTTTTTTGCAGAAATCAATAGTCCAGGCGATTTTAAGAAACTTTGTAATTGGGTTTATTAGCCAAATCTGCCATTATCTGCATGTAAAAAGCCTTTTCCCAGGTCCCCCCCTCCTTCCTCTTTTTCATCCACTCTGAAAAATCTGAAAATTGTGACTTGTTGCAGGAGACGTCCCCTGTCTGTTCTAGGGAGAGGGGAGGGGGGAGGAGGAAGGAGGGAGTTAGCCGGCAGCAGAAAGCAGATAACAGAGGATTACAGGCACGGAGCTGGGTGACAGCTGTAATCCGAGCTCAGACAGGTCACTGGTGATGGTCAGAACAGATAACGGGTGAGGGATTTGTAGATTAACTCTTTGTTGTCCTGTTTTGGTCTTTTCTTTAGCTCTCTCCATAGGAGAACAATGAAGACAGGGGGGAGAGCTTCAAACTGCTTTTTCATGATAAAAATGCATTTTTCGGATAATAAACCCAATTACAAAGTTTCTTAAAATCGCCTGGACTATTGATTTCTGCAAAAAAAAATTTCACGACAGTGACACTTTAAAGAATTATTCACAGACTAACACACATTACAAAGTTATACAACTTTGTAATGTATGTTATGTCTGTGAATGGCCCCGTTCCCAGTGTCCCCCCACCCCCACCCGTGTACCCGGAAGTGTGGAGCGCTATACTCGTGCCGACACCAGTCTTCTATCTTCAGCGAGTGACGTCTTCTTCGGGCGGACGGCGAACAGCTCCGACTGTTCCGAATGCCGGCCGCCCTCTGCAGCGTCATCCGATGCTCAGCTGCGATTGGCTGAGCATAACTGTGCTCAGCCAATCGCGGCTGAGCACAGTTGTGACGCGGTGGAGGGGGGATGGGCGGCAGCAACTCATCCGTCCGTCCGAAGATGACGTTTGGCACAAGATGGCGGACGGCCCTCGACGCGGATCAGGTATGTATAATGCACCACACTTCCGGGTACACGGGTGGGGGGACACTGGGAACGGGGTGATTCACAGACATAACATACATTACAAAGTTGTATAACTTTGTAATGTGTGTTATTCTGTGAATAATTTCTGAGCGCCGCACTACCCCTTTAAATTGCTACCCCTAGTGCTCCAGATACATCATATGCATAATCAGTGACACTAACTATATATATATATATATATATATATATATATATATATATATATATATATATATATATATATATAAAATATGGAGAAAAATTGGTGCACCTGTGCATGAGCACTGGAATATGTGTTTTTTAATATTTTTGGTAATATTTTCAGCAGATTTTTAAGTAATTGATTAAAGGCAAAGTTTTAGTCAGGTCCCTAAGGGGGCTCTATTCCCAGGCCTCACAGCCTGTGGGACAGGTGTTAGTGGTTATATTAGACCACCAACCTCCGACTAGGATTGTTGATTCTGCCACTTAGCTATTCTAACCCTATGGTCAATGCTTATTTCAATGTAGGGGAACTAAAGCTTTACCCAGGGACCCCTGAAATAACACCTTTCTAGTATGGATTGTGTATAGATAAGCACTGGACGCCTTTTAGCTCAAAATAAGGACGATGGTCTCCAAGAAAGTTTAAGATAAGAAATCAAACCTCTTTGGGTCGTCCCTGTAATAAGTTACACGTAACGTTTCTGACAGAAGAAGCTGCCTGTACTGTGATCCGTGACGGTCAAACTACGGCTTGTGTCCTACGAGGGGTTAATGTCCCCTCCCGGTGGCTGCTGAGCGATGCGATAAATGGACAGGCCGCTCTGCATCCCGTAAGGCGGATCTTTGATCTGATCATACACAAATGTTCTGTAACGGGGTCACCTCCTGCGGCGTGATTGTCACCCCTCTCTGCTTCTCATCTCTGCAACAAAGAGGGAACGTTCTCGGAAGGTGACAATCCGTGTTCAGGCGGCTGCCCCAGATTCCCTGGGTTCTCCATTATATTTCCATCGTCTCTTTCTTCTCACTAAATAAAGCCGAGTAGAATGGCAGCAATACCTAAATAAGAGATGGCAGAAAAGGTTTACACGGACTGAAGTCACCGTTTTAGTTGCATAATCCTGGGTTGATCACTTATTATAGAAGTCTTATACCCCCCCCCCCCCCCCCCCATTGTCCACTTATAAGGCTCTTTTCCGACTCCTCCTCTTGCACTGATCATTCTCAAGTCACTGGTAAGATCCATACACATAAGACAGAGAGGAGTGAAGTTCTTAGCTTCACTGAGAGATCGGGTTAAAATTGTCCATTGAAATCAATGCAGAGCGGACGAGGGGACAGTTGCGGTGAGAGAAGATATATTTGGCTGTACTTAGAGATCAGTTTATATGGGCTGCTCAGAAAAGTCTATGAGAGACAGTCACACAGAGAGAAGACGTATTTTTAGTTTTGCAAAGAGATTAGTTTACAGATGCTGCCCATACAAGTCTATGGAGGAGGAAGTGGCGGCAGCTGCAGAGGGAGAAGACCTATTGTTAACTTTTCTGGGATGTTAGCCAACAGGTGCTGCTGCCTATAGAAGTCTATGGAGAGTGAGAAGAAAGAGGATGGATCAGCTGCAGAGAGAGAGAAGAGGCCTGTTTGCTTTATTAACAAATCAGTTTAGAGGTGCTGCCCATAGAAATCTATGGAAAGACGAGGATGGAGCTGCTCCAGGGAAAAACAGCAGCATGGAGGACATTATACAGCAGTAAGGCTCCACACAGACTGTGCACCTTTTTCTTATTAGTGTCAGACCCGATACACTCATAACGCTCACCTATACCCTGGAGCTGTAGATAGTGCTTTGGTTTTGGACACAGTCTACAGTCTATGTCCTGACAGGCTGATGTAGAAGACGTGATTGTGTAAGAAGTCTTTTTTTTCCTGCCTGCAGATATACTAGACACTAGAAACAGCAGCATCTGTCTGTCTGGTTCTGCAGCTGCTCCTTCCTCCTCCCCCTCCTTTTTCCATTGACTTCTTTGAGCAGCAACTGCAACCTGATCTCTCAGTGATCTGATAATGCCTGTCCTGTTAAAGACAAATATGGGTGGCTAATGAAAGCAAAAAAAAAAAAAAAAACACAATTACTTCTATTTTGTTCCAGGTCGGTGAAGCTTCTCAACCTTCCAGTTAACTTGAGGCCTCAGAAAGTGAAAAATTTACTGGGTCAAAAACTTTCAACAAAAAGCCCCTTTATCTACTCCCCGATCATCGCCCACAACCGCAGCGAGGAGAAGAACAAGAAGATTGGTAAGTGACCCCCATCCTGGATGAACCTATTGTTATGGTCCCTGTGATAGTCTCTAGCAGTCTCCACTATAGAGGTGGCGACAGTACATCACCACCTAGTGGCGGGACTTGGCAACTAAGATTTTCACAACTAAGTGTGGAACTGGACAGAACGTTGCTTCATGCGAAAGTACTACAGAGCTTTGTAGACCCCCACAATTTTTAGAACGAGGCCTGACTTTGCTTTGAATAAAGTGGCGGGTCGGAAGTTTAAATAACCCTTAACAATGATATGGCGGCATTATTTGAGGAGTGAATGGTAGTGTTATTTAGACATTCAGTGGTAAGATGAGGGAAGATGAGGCAGTGTTATATAGAAAATATGTTAGTATTATGTAGATACTGTATGGAGGTTTTATTTTGGTATTGTATGGTGCCATTATTTGGGCACTGAATGGTAGTGTTATTTGGATGTTTATAAGAATTTTATGTAGGTATTGCGGTATGAGTTGGACACATGTATTATATGGCGGTATTGCAGTTTTATTTGGCAGTGTTATGTTGGAAGTGTATGTGACAGTGTTAAATAAAATGTATACGGGGAAATATGTGAGACTTTATATGTTAAAATTATTTGGATAATATATGGTAGTTTTATCTTGAGTATCATATAGCAGTATTATTCAGGCACATATATAGCAGTATTATTCAGGCACATATCATATAGCAGTATTATTCAGGCACAGAATGGCAGTTTTATTTGGATATTCAATGACATGGTATTGTGTGGGAAATATATGGCAGTGTTATAAATAGAAATTATATTATCTAGAATATATATGGATGTTTTATTCAGGTATTTTGTGGCGGTATTATTTGGGCATTGAATTGCGGTTGTATATGGATGCTCAGTGGCATTGTTGTATGAGAAGTATTAGATATGTGGACTCTATATATTAGAATTATTTGTTTTTTTTTTAAGGTTATTGCCTTGCGGTATTATTTGGGAACTTAATGGCAACCGTGATATGTAGGAAATATTTTGGCTCTATATATTAGAATTATTTGTATAATATATGGAAGTTTTGTTTAGGTTATTATATTGCAGTATTATTTGAACGCTTAATGGCGGTTTTATTTGGATATACAATGGCGGTGTTATATATATATATATATAGGTCAGAGTTTGATGTAACTTAGAACACACAACCTCTAAGTCAATAAGTGAGAATTCCGGCTCTAGTGCGTACAGTATGTTATATCTTTCCAACAAGCCGACAACTTCTGGCCATGAAGAACTTGTTATAAGCCTTGAAGGAGCTGCACAATCTTCCCTTCTAATTGAAAGCTGTGCGGTTTGTATTTCATCTTAACAACCCAGTGACAACCACGGCCGAGGAGAGTTGTAGTAGTGTCAGGGCTTTCATTAAGAATGGAAAATGGGATCAATATGGCGGCTCGGGAGTTTGCGGATTGATTGATTTGGCCGGATTCTATAGGCGCAGAGAGAACTCTTTTTCCAGAAAACCTGTTGATAGATATTAAAAGGCGGGGGTGTGCACTGAAATCGCAGCATGATGAGGATGTAGTCCCAGTGCTTGTTACCGCCCTCCCTATCCAGTGTTATTTCTGTCAGATAACATTATTTCCATGGGCGTAAAGCGCTGTCCGGGGACGCAGAGTCATTTACTGAAGGCTGAGATGGGAATCTCACGGCATAAATCGGCCATGATGAGTCCTCAGCGTCTTCTGGAGGGGCGTCTAATCATCGCCTTCAGTTCTACAGCCTTGTTAGTATAGAGGCAGGAGACGCACTGGGCCGTTGCGCAGCCGTTAATGTGTATTGTTTTCTATATATGTAAATTTGAGGGTCATGTTGCGACCCACAAGCTGCCGCGACCACTCAACAAGCAGGACTTCTGTGTGGTTATTTACCTGCACTAATACATTGCAACAAACTCTCAGAATTGATCAGTTTACACCAGGGGTGTAAATTTAATTTTTTTTTTCTTTTAGATTAACTGGAATTAGAAAGTTATACAGATTTGTAAATAATTTCTATTTAAAAATCTCCAATCTACTAGTACTTATCATCTGCTGTATGTCCTGCAGGAAATGGTGGGCTCTTTCCAGTCTGACACAGTGCTCTCTGCTGCCACCTCTGTCCATGTCAGGAACTGTCCAGAGCAGGAGAGGTTTTCTATGGGGATTTGCTACTGCTTTGGACAGTTCCTGACATGGACAGGTGGCAGCACAGAGCACTGTGTTAGACTGGAAAGGATACACCACCTCCTGCAGGACATACAGCAGCTGATAAGTATTGGAAGACAAGGTTTTTAAATATAAATAAATAATTAATCTCTATAACTTTATGACACCACACCAGTTAATGTGAAAGAAAATCATTTCACTGGAGTACCCCTTTAAGGCTATGTTCACACTACGTATATTTGAGGCTGTATGTTTGAGGCTGTATAGCAACCAAAACAAGGAGTGGATTGAAAACACAGAAAGGCTCTGTTCACATAATGGTGTAATTGAGTGGATGGCCGTCATTTTATGGCAAATATGTGCTGTTATTTTAAAACAACGGCTGTTGTATTGAAATAATGGCCGTTATTTACTGTTATATGGCGGCCATCCACTCAATTACAACATTATGTGAACAGAGCCTTTCTGTGTTTTCAATCCACTCCTGGTGTTGGTTGCTATGAGGACCTGACATGAGGACCAAATACAGCCTCAAATATACATAGTGTGAACCCAGCCTTAATATACACACAGTATACCGTGTCACAGAACGGCTGGTGTCAGTGAACTTCATCCCGACCGGTGCTGCAGTACCAGCTGGATGAGCTTCATTTCTTTAGAATTGGGATGCGGGCACGTTCGGGTGTGCCTGCATTCCAATTACCTATAGTATGCAATGTAAAGTGCGTCCGGAGCTGTACTTTAACTTGTCTGCTCTGTTAGTCTTGTGTGGCCGCTATTCAATGAATAGTGGCCACACAAAACTGACATGTCCGTTTTTTGTGCGGCCGTAAGGAATCCGGACGGGAGTGTTTACAGAGTGTATACACTCCGGCCTGGATTCCATTACAATTAATGCAATGTATTCATTCAATAACGGCTGGTGTTACAACGGCCGTTATTAAATAAAAAAATATGTTGTGTTGTGTGTAACTGTCATTTAAATGTCACTTTTAGAAACTTCGTAAAAGGTTCTATTAAGCAAAAGAGTTTTCTTCTGGGCTCCCTCCCTCACTTCAGAAAAAGTAGGATTTCTGTATCATTAATGGTCTACGGAAGGGGGAGGGGGATAAGGGAGCACAGAGAAGAACATAGGTGGCCCTGCACAGCACATCACCCTACAATGTTGCCTTACTAACTTCCCATACTAGCACTGAGCTTTCTAAGCAGTGAATCCAGTGTTTTATCTGCTCAGTCTCCAAACTGCAGGGCTGTTTGTCTGCTCTCCCTGCTCACTCATCCCCCTCGGCCCCTCCCCCCTACATAGGTTATAATGGACTCAGCAACCCTGTCTTCACTTTGCTTCTCTGTAATGTAGACGGCTGTGCCTGTCAATGAACATATAAGAAGTGAGGGGGAAGGGAGGCTAGGAAACAGCTTTTTAAGGACAGAAATAGATTTTTTTTTACTAATAAAACCTAAAGTTTCTTAAAAATTGCCTCTACTATTGATTTCTGCAAAAATATTTTAAATGACAGCTACACTTGGCAGATCTTGGAGGGGCTATGAGCTGAGACTCCCAAATAATTCAAAAGTTTAGCGGTCATATTACCTCTATGGTGAAGTTCAGAGACTCTCATTGCCAGCACATTGGTCACTATAGAGGTCTTTACTTTCAAGGTTTTTGGGTTTTTTTTGCTTTCTTTTCTTCATTTCTGACATTTCCATTTGTTTGATGGATGTGACCCCCGTGTGATAGAGACTGAACGATGCTCCAGTTACAGTTATAAGACTATGATATCAGATATGGTGTGATAGATGGAGTGTGTGGAGGTCGCGCAGCAGGAGGAAGGTTAGAAGGAATTATAGATAGTTAATATGAAGAGCGTCTTAAAAATCTCACAGGTGGAATATTCTGGGAGTTGTAGAACACGTCCCCCTTACAGGAAGAGCCTTGACTCGTCCTCTCCTGTCAGCTTGTTAGATATTCTCCTTTCTTATATCGGTCACCAGAGATTTCCTGGTAATGAGAAGACTCCCAAAAACCCCAAACTTCTTAGCTTTCACTTTAGTAAATCAGGGTCATCGTGTAAATCCAAGTAACCATCTTAAAACAGTGTTTTTTATGCATGTTTAAAATCAAGTTTTTTTTTGACTAATAGTTTTAATAAAGTAATAAAATGGAGGGTAAAAAAAGAGTATAGAGGTGTAATGGAAGGAGAGCTGGATGGACTAAGGAGGCGACATATGTGCTTCTTGTGGGAATCAGAGGTTGTTGGACATAGAAGTAGAGGTAGTTATATTAGCAGAGGGGGGTGGGGCTATGTGTAAAGTGAGCAGGGGTGGGGAAATAAGTAAGTAGAGCAGGGGCGGTGCTATGAGTAAGGGGAGCAGGGGTGGGGTTATGAGTGAGGTAAGCAGGGGCGGGGCAATTAGTAAGGAGAGCAGGGGCAGAGCTATGAGTAAGCTGAGCAGGGGTGGGGTTAGGAGTAAGGTAAGCAGGGGTGGGGCTAGGTATAAGATGTGCATGGGCGCAGCTATGAGTAAGGTAAGCATTGGTGGGTCTAAAAGCAAGAGGAGCAATGTTTAGTAGACTGCAGAGGTAGTACTGAGGTAAAAAAGCAGGAATAAAAGAAGGCTGAGCAGGAACCTTGAATGTGTTAAGATGAACATTAGAGAAACTGGAGATGAAACGTGGGGCTAGAATGGAAATACAATCAGCCTTAGAGACAAAGATGGTAGGACTAAGGGAAAAAGGAGACAGGAAAAGAAGAGGGCACGGTGGGAACCTACATTTTGCCAAGATAAACCTAAGAGAGCGCTGGGCTGTGTCTGCAGATGAAAGATGGAGGGGGAGAAGCGAGTTGAGGTAGGACTGTAGGTGGGGTTAGAAGTGAGTAGAGGTGGGCCTAACAGAGCAGAGGTGGGCCTAACAGAGCAAAGGTGGGACTGTAGGTGGGGTTAGAAGTGAGCAGAGGTGGGCCTAACAGAGCAGGGGTGGGACTGTAGGTGGGGTTAGAAGTGAGCAGAGGTGGGCCTAACAGAGCAGGGGTGGGACTGTAGGTGGGGTTAGAAGTGAGCAGAGGTGCGACCATGTAAGTACTGATGGGCTTAGAGATCAGAGACTGCACTGAGAGGCTGGAGGGGGGGGGGGGTGTTTGTCCTATTAATCAGTTGTTACTAGAGATGAGCGAACCTGGAGCATGCTCGAGTCTATCTGAACCCGAACTTTTGGCATTTGATTAGCGGTGGCTGCTGAACATGGATATAGTCATTGGCTGTATCCATGTTTTCCAGACAACCTTAGAGCTTTATCCAACTTCAGCAGCCCCTGCTAATCAAATACCGAACGTTCGGGTTCGGATCGACTCGAACCCGAACCCGGTTCGCTCATCTCTAGTTGTTACCACTGGAGTATGACGGTGCGTTTGTCACAATGTCTTCTGCTTCAAACTGAATCTCATTTTCCTCTGGTTATTTTGGGATCCGGCTTCTTGGTTATGTTCCCTCTGCTCCTTTTTGTGTTCCGCCGTTTACTCATGAACTTATAATAAATGCCCTGCTGCTGAGCATGCAACAAAAGATGGGGGCGCTGTGAGGACTTGTCCCTGCTGCTGAGCATGCAACAAAAGATGGGGGCGCTGTGAGGACTTGTCCCTGCTGCTGAGCATGCAACAAAAGATGGGGGCGCTGTGAGGACTCGTCCCTGCTGCAGAACAGACAACAAAAGATGGGGGCGCTGTGAGGACTTGTCCCTGCTGCGGAGCACGCTACAAAAGATGGGGGAGCTGAGAGGACTCGTCCCTGCTGCAGAACAGACAACAAAAGATGGGGGAGCTGAGAGGACTCGTCCCTGCTGCAGAACAGACAACAAAAGATGGGGGTACTGTGAGGACTTGTCCCTGCTGCGGAGCACGCTACAAAAGATGGGGGAGCTGAGAGGACTCGTCCCTGCTGCAGAACAGACAACAAAAGATGGGGGCGCTGTGAGGACTTGTCCCTGCTGCGGAGCACGCAACAAAAGATGAGGGCGCTGTGAGGACTCATCCCTGCTGCAGAACAGACAACAAAAGATGGGGGCGCTGTGAGGACTTGTCCCTGCTGCGGAGCACGCAACAAAAGATGAGGGCGCTGTGAGGACTCGTCCCTGCTGCAGAACAGACAACAAAAGATGGGGGCGCTGTGAGGACTTGTCCCTGCTGCGGAGCACGCAACAAAAGATGGGGGCGCTGTGAGGACTTGTCCCTGCTGCGGAGCACGCAACAAAAGATGGGGGCACTGTGAGGACTTGTCCCTGCTGCGGAGCACGCAACAAAAGATGGGGGCGCTGTGAGGACTTGTCCCTGCTGCGGAGCACGCAACAAAAGATGAGGGCGCTGTGAGGACTCGTCCCTGCTGCAGAACAGACAACAAGAGATGGGGGCACTGTGAGGACTCGTCCCTGCTGCGGAGCAGGCAACAAAAGATGGGGGCTCTGTGAGGACCCGTCCCTGCTGCGGAGCAGGCAACAAAAGATGGGGGCGCTGTGAGGACCCGTCCCTGCTGCGGAGCACGCAACAAAAGATGAGGGCGCTGTGAGGACTCGTCCCTGCTGCAGAACAGACAACAAAAGATGAGGGCGCTGTGAGGACCCGTCCCTGCTGCGGAGCAGGCAACAAAAGATGGGGGCGCTATATGGACTCGTCCCATAAAGCATGCAACCTGGTCTATAAGGAAGATGATGCGAAACATCAGTCTCAAAAGGAGCAAAGACCAAGGATGAAGCAGTTTCAGATTATTTGTTGCACACAGCATACGTTGAGACCCACATGTGGTCACACATCTGTCCCGAGAGGGTGCGGCACACTGCAACTTTTGTGCCTCGGCGCCTTGCAGTAAAAAAAACCAAAAAAAAAACCAAGCAACGTGAATCCTCTAGAAGTGAAAAATATATCTATGGTTCCAGAATATATCTTTATACTGGGTCAAAGCTTGAGTTTTTTTTTTTCCATTGGGTTTCACATTGTTGCCTCTGGACTAGTCTAGAACCCCTGCTGCTTTCCAGCCAATGAGTAGCACATAAGCATAAACGTTGCACCCTCCAGTGACTTTTCCAGAGCGAGCTGCTTTTGTAATGTATGTGAAGCAATTTGAGGTCATACACAATCCTAATGACATCCCTTCTACATTGTTCTATCACAATTATGGCCATGGTGCGGTAGACTGCAACTTTAACGCTTCTAGCTTGTGAGAAAGGGGAAAAAAAAATAAAAAATCAAGCTACCTAACCTGAACCCTACAGCTGTGTAAAGCTTATCTGTGGCTGTAAAATACGTCTTTATAGCTTGGATTTTTTTCAGGTAAATAATACATTGACTGGGGAAGGGTGCGTCTGACTGCAACTTTTACAAGAAGTCCCCAGGTTAATTGATTCTAGTAAAGAGACTGTATCATTGCCCTGCTGACACGTTATTGCTCCAGAACCACTGCTGCTGCTTCTCGGCCCGACTGGCGCTTTGCATTTAAATTGCACCCTCCAGCAACTTTTCTTTCTAAATTCCTCGTTGAGTTTCTGTATAATGCGTTTCTAGTAATTAGATGTGATCTACAATCCTAAGGACGTTACTCCTTTATTGTTCTTTCGTAATTACTCGCCATCATTTCACCTTTCAACCGGAGAGTAAATTTCTCGTTAGCGAAATTTTCAGCGTCGTTAATTATTTACGGTATTGCTCTCTTGGCCGCCCTTAGTAACGGAGAAATATGTTGCTACAAATAGGCTTTTTATTTTGGTCATAAAAGACCATGGTGCTCAGCGAAGCGGATTCCGTCAGCCCGGGACACCGCCGGCCATTCCAGAGATATATCACTCCAGAGTCTTTTCTCTCCGTACTCAAGAATTGCTCTACTTTTCTGCAAATAGATTCGGGTCTGACACAGAACGTTCCTCGCCGGCCTCTCGTCCACCTCTTGTTTTATACGTATCTGAACTATCTGAGGCATTCACGACTGAGGGGAACAAGGGAGAGCGGCGAGCCATGGGCACAGCCCCCAAGGTGTGCTGTACGGCCTGTAATTGCCTTTGTATCAGTGACCTTTAGCCTTCAGTCCATTGTGTTCCTATAATTTCTTTTATAAAGTTAAAAAAAAAGTAATTTCAGAGAAACTCTTTTAGGGTACGTTCACACTTACCGGATCCGCAGCGTATTTTCCGCTGCGGATCCGCAGCAGATTTCATTTAAATAACTGAACACAGCAACAAATCTGCACAATCAAATCTGCTGCGGATCTGCTGCGGATCCTGTAGGTGTGAACTTACCCTTAGGGTAGCTTCACACACACACACCGTATCACAACGGACTTTCTGCTGCAGATCTGATCTAAATAACTGAACACAGCATCAAATCTACACCATTAAATCTGCTGCAGATCCTGTACGTGTGAACGCACCCTCAGGGTACAAACACACTGGGCGGATCCGTAGTGGATTTCTCTCTGCAAATTTGCATCGAGACCCGCTGCGGTTCCCTGCCCTGTACACTGTAAGGCCCCGTTCCCACTGAGCAAAGGTAGCGGAATTCCGCGACGGAATTGTCCGCCGCGGAATGCCGTTAGCCTCCCGCTCATAATGGGACTCTATGGGAGGCGCGCGCTCCTGCCCTGTCCGCGCTGAAGAATGAACATGTTCATTCTTCAGCGCGTACAGAGCAGCAGCGCGCGCCTCCCATAGACTCCCATTATGAGCGGGAGGCTAACGGCATTCCGCGGCGGACAATTCCGTCGCGGAATTCCGCTAGCTTTGCTCAGTGGGAACGGGGCCTAAGGGCAGACCAACGGGGGTTGGTTAACGGGGCATCCTGCTGCGAGTTTGTCCGCAGCCTGCCCCGTTAACCCCCTGCCGCCGGAGCGTATACATCACCTTCGTCCCGCTCTGGCTTCAGGGGTTCCCGGCACGTCCCACTTAGCCAATCAGTGCGCTGCCCGGCCGCAGCGCACTGATTGGCTGAGTGGGCTGTGAAGACATCGGGAGCCCCCGAGCAGGGAGCAGTTGATGTATATGTTCCGGCGGCGGGGGGTTAACAAGGTGGGCTGCTGACCTACTCGCAGCGGGATGTGCATCCTGCTGCGAGTTTGTCTGCCCATAGACTGTACAGGACAGGGATCCACAGTGGGTCTCGATGCAAATTTGCAGCGAGAAATCCATTATGGATCTGCCCAGTGTGTTTGTACCCTTAATCCAGCATCTGATAACCCAGAAAATCTGATGATTTGGCAGCACATACTTGCAGTACTGCTCGGTGTGATACTGTCTGGTTACCTGTTGTATCTAAGCCTATCCTGTTTGATACTCTCAGTTTACCTACTATCCATAAGCCTATCATGTTTGAGACTGTCAGCAGAGCCAGCGTATCCAAGCCATAATGTGTGATACGGTCTGCTGAGCTGGTGTGACTAAGCTCTTATGTCTAATGCTGTCTACTCAGCTGGTGTATCTAAGCTGCTATATGTGATACGGCCTGCTAATGATTTCTCTTCTTGTCCACAGATTTCCAGTGGGTTCAGGGCGACGTGTGTGAGGTGCAGCTGATGGTCTACAACCCCATGCCCTTTGAACTTAGAGTGGAGACCATGGTGAGTCCTCAGGAGCTCCGTGCAGTGTTCTCGCTGTGATTGGCTGCCAGGGAGACCTAGCAGAGGGAGAATTGTATATGTGACCGGGTGACATGATAACAAAGATGGCCGACCATGGTAGACGTCAGACAGCTACTTCCTGTCCAAGAACCTCACTCACTTTTCCTCATGACAACACTTCTGACCTGTTCCCTTACAGCTCAGAGTTATCACAGGGACACTGATATTCGTATAGGGAGATATATCATAGGAGCATTCGTCCATAGCAACCAATCAGATCCCAGCTTTCATTTTTCAAAGACCAGAGTCTGATTGGTTGCTATGGTAACTTAATGAGTTATGAGAATTCTGCCACTACTGTAGGGGAGATGGATGGCGCCATGTTTTAGTAAGATTCTGCTTGCTGCTTGTTGCCAATAGCAACCAATCACATCTCCCATAGTAACCAATCAGAGCTCAGCTTTAATTTCTTATCTTGCTCTGGTAAAATGAAAATAAGGAGACTCTGCGCCCCAAAAAAATCCAAGGATAGCCTCAAATACTCTGAGACCACAGCTTGCCTTTAGGTCTATTATCCCTATGATAACACTGAACTGCCAAAGCCGAGGAAGTGTTGTAAGAGGGACGCAGAACCTCTGCCACAATCCGATTTTTAATTCGTCATTATAGGGTGACGCCACCGCTGTCGTCGCTTTGTGACATCTATATTTTCAGCTACAATTACAGCATAATAGATTTCACGCATTAACAACAAAAAAGTCCTTAGTAAGTAAAATGGGGAACAGCGCCGGTTAATAGATTGCCAAAAAACCGCAACGGCGACTTAAAACCGGCAATAAATAATGGTCCCGGCTAAGCTTCTATATCAGGAAGGTTAATTTCAAGCTCGGAGGCCTCCTGATAAAGCCGCCTGTCAGGTCTTTATGGTTTTAATGATAAGTGCAGAACAAGCAGCCTCCAGAGATGTCCCTGTGTGTGTGTGTGTGTGTGTATATGTGTATATATATATATATATATATATATATATATATATATATATATATATATATATATATATACACATATATACTGACTGTGTATGTAGGCCAGGGGAGCTGTTAATGTGATACTGATCATTGCAGCTTTTATTGGCCTCCTCTCATCCCGCCGTGACCTCCTCTATTCCTAGAACTCATAACAAATTTAAAGTAACGCTCCGCAAAGCGGATTAGTTACAGCAAGGCCACTTTATGGCTGACGGTCACCGGCCCCCGGGGGCGCTGCGCAGGGCCTCAGTACAAGCACGTCACCGGCGCTAATGGGCCTGTAATAGATGTCACCTGCCCCCCTCCCTGCTGCTTCTCCCTTTATAACATATATATAAGCACTTAACTTCCAGGCCAACCAGAGAAATAACCGAGAGGGTCACAATGACCAGGGAGCCGCTGCCGCTTCTTGGCCGTCATGACAATGTCACCGGAGTCCTCTGCCGCTAGATTGGTTGTTTTGTGTCTTCTCTGGTATTAATTGCCTGCAGGAGGGAGGGGGAGGAGAGGGCCTTTTTTCCGTTTTTTTTTTTTTTTTAATCGTTTGCTTTTTAACTATGTGATGTCCGGTGTAGGAATGGATCAAAATATAAATATAAAAAAAAATATATATATATATATATATATATATATATATATATATATATATATATATATATATGCAGATTCTCCACCAAAGAAATTAACTAAATCAATGTGCTTCAGATGCTGCAAAACTACAACTCCCATCATTCCCTGACAGCCTTGGTCTCTGTTCCAGGGATGGAGAACCTTTGGCCATCCAGCTGTTGCAAAACTAGCCAAAGTTAAAGCTTTGGCTGTCCAGGCATGATGGGAATTGTAGTTTTGTAACAGCTGGATGGCTTAAGGTTTCCCACCCATGCTATAGACCAGTGTTGCCAAACCAGTGCCCTTCAGTTGCTGTAAAACTACAACTCCCATCATGCACTAAGAGCTTTGTTTTCTGCAGAACAGTGTCCTCCAACCTGCGGCGCTCCAGCTTTTGTAAAATGACAACTCCCAGCATTCCCTGACAGTCACGGTCTGTATAGAACAGTGTTCTTCGACCTGTGACACTTCAGCTGTTGCAAAACTACAACTCCCATTATGCCATGACAGCCTTTGCCTCTATAGAGCAGTGATCTTTGATGCTGCAGCTGTTGTAAAAATATGTCTCCAATTAACCCCTCAGCTTTGGTCTCTACCCCAGCTGTTGGCCCTCCAGCTGTTAAAAAACTACATTTCCCATCATGCACTGACTTGGTGTCTGTAGACCAGTGTTCTCCAACCTGTGGCCTTGCAGCTTTAGCAAAACTACAACTCCCATCATACACTGGCAGCCCAGTGTTGTCCAATCTGTGGCTCTCTATGCCTTCAGCTTTGGTGTCTATAGACCCATGTTCCCCATACAATGGCTTTCCAGGTGTTGCAGAACAGTAGGACATCCCATAATAGTTGCTGGTCTCACTTTGTTCTTGGGGAGGTAAGCTTCTCCCAGCGGAGTCTGGCAGCTGCCTTTTCCCCATTGAGAATACAAGGAGGCTTGACATCTTTATTGGAAGATCATGAGAAATAGCAAGTAACTGAACTAGTTTTTTTGTTCTACAGCTTCCTTATGTGTATGGCCAGTCTAGGACATCTGCCTGTTGAGCAGTCTCTTTAAAGGGGTTCTCGAGAGGAATAATTAAACATTTTTTTTTTTTCAAAATAACTGATGCTAGTAATTTATATTCTTATGCCACCTCTGTCGATGTAAGCAACTGGCAGCAGAGAGCACTGTGTCAGACTGGAGAGAATACACCACTTCCTGCAGGACATACAGCAGCTGATGAGTACTGGAAGACTGGAGATTTTTTAAATAGACACCAGTTGAAATAAAAAAAAAAAAAAAAAAACCACATTCTCTGGAGTACCACTTTAAGAAGACTCCTTACTTCTCGAAACTGTGTATAGGGCTGTGCTTCAATCCAAGCAGTGCATTCTGTGTACCGTTTTAGGGGGGAATTACGCCCCTCATCAGCAGGTGGTGACTTTTGGAGAAGATTTTGGTTTGGTTGATAATTTATGTTTGAAGTAATCTCTAAGGGCTCTATTCCACAGAGCGATTATCGGCCGATTTTTGCTCCGTGTAATAAACACAACGATCAGCCGATGACAACGATAATCGGCTGATCATTGATGTAGGTTGGGACCTAGAATTGTCGGGCACAGACTGCGCATTGCTACATGTAATATCGGTGCGTGGCTGATGATTTGCAAAGTGCATACATTACCTATCCATGGTCCAGGGCTCCTCCTGCGCTCTGCTTCTCCCCCAGTACCGCACACTGCAGCTTCAGAGCGCCCTGTCTTAGCTGACAGGCTGCTCAGCCAATCACTGTACGGGACCGCCGTGGCTAGTAATTGGCTGAGCGGCCTGTCAGTTAAGACAGGGCGCTCTGAAGCTGCAGTGTGCGGTACCAGGGGAGAAGCAGAGCGCAGGAGGAGCCCTGGACCATAGATAGGTAATGTATGCAGTTTGAGCAGGGACATCGGTAACGATGTCCCTGCAGCCCTTGTTAAATATTATCGGGCCGTGTAATAGGCCCAGTAAACAAGCGCCGATCTAGCGGATCGGCGCTTGTTTACAGTTATTATCGGGCCATGTAATAGTACCCAAAGGGTTGGACATACAGGGTAGCTACCTCCAACAGGTGGCACTAGAGAGCCAACAATTTTCCCCCTGGAATAGATCTAATTTGCATATATCTCTAGTCATGTGTCACTGCCTCTTCATTTATGTAGGATGGGAGGTGGAAGACCCCCAGTATGAAGAAGGCGATAGCTGCAGATCCCCACTTGTTAGAACTTTAGGCTATGTTTGCACACTGTACTATTTTTTTTTAAATAAAAGAACGGACGTTGTTTTCCATTAAAACAGGGGCCGTTCTTTTCATTCTGCAATGAAATGCATTCAAGTCAATGCTTTGAACAACGGCCGTTGTTTTGAGTGCCAACCAATGGTGAACATAGCCGTAAAGAGTTAAAATGTATCTCTAGCCTCTTATTTTGATCAGACTTATTTTTACGTTCTGAACTGTTTTTGAAAAAGGAAAAAGAAATTAATAAAAAGAGACGAGATCAAAGTAAAGGCGGATGTATTTATTTCTGTAATTATCATTAGGGAGACAATGTACAACGTTCAATATACAAACAGGGAGTGAAGGCGCCGCTGATTAGAAGAGACCGAAATCTCAGTAATTAGGAATTGTAACAATCGTGATGAATAAAACATCGAGATAATCTGCGCTCAGATCAAACCATACAAATCAATTAAAGTCGTTTTCATGAAGAAGATGTGAGGGCTCAGCAGTGTGGGCAACATGGAGGCCGATCCTGCGGGGGCCCCACATTGGGGAAATTGATGGAGGGGGTCCCAGCTCTCTGCATGGTGCCTCAAAAGGTACATTTATGTGGTATTTCCCTTTGATTTTTCTCCATGAGCTGAAATCCCTGTTGCTTTTCTCTGTATTATAGTAGTTATTTTCCTGTATATATGGGCAGTATTATAGTAGTTATATTCTTGTATATAGGAGCAGTATTATAGTTGTTATATTCCTGTATATAGGAGCAGTATTATAGTAGTTATATTCCTGTATATAGGGGCAGTATTATAGTAGTTATATTCCTGTATATAGGAGCAGTATTATAGTAGTTATATTCCTGTATATAGGGGACAGTATTATAGTAGTTATACGTAGCAATAAAGAAAAAAGACCGGCCCTTTAGGAGATTTCTTGCCCGATTTCAACATGTTAGATACTTATAATTAGATTTGTATCCTTTTTAGTATCTTACTAGATCTTGCTGCATTGTACTAGGAGGTAGCGCGGTGCATCGCATCTTCTCGTCTCCGCCGTGACATTCTCATTGCTGTTCTCATCCCGCTCAGTGCTTTTCTATACATCTCTCGCTGTACAGTGACAAGCGGCTGAACAATTGCCAGATCTCGCCGAGTCCTCATCTCACCCGCTCGCTGATTGTCAGACACAAGTGGAGTTTTATCTGCTGTTTTTTTTTGTTGTGTTTAATTAGAAGGAATAATCTGTCTTGTTCTCTATCTGGACGAGTTGTATTAATAACATCTCACAATTTCTGCTGGGACAGAGACTGAGAGAGGGAAGAGAAGAGAACAAAGGGAAAATTAAGTGATCTCAAAAAAGTGAAGGAACAGTAATAAAGTAGTTATATTCTTGTATATAGGGGCAGTATTATAGTAGTTATATTCTTGTATATATAGGAGCAGTATTATAGTAGTTATATTCTTGTATATAGGAGCAGTATTATCGTAGTTATATTCCTGTATATAGGAGCAGTATTATAGTAGTTATATTCCTGTATATAGGGGCAGTATTATAGTAGTTATATTCCTGTATATAGGAGCAGTATTATAGTAGTTATATTCCTGTATATAGGAGCAGTATTATAGTAGTTATATTCCTGTATATAGGAGCAGTATTATAGTAGTTATATTCTTGTATATAGGAGCAGTATTATCGTAATTATATTCTTGTATATAGGAGGCAGTATTATAGTAGTTATATTCTTGTATATAGGAGCAGCATTATAGTAGTTATATTCCTGTATATAGGAGCAGTATTATAGTAGTTATATTCTTGTATATAGGGAGCAGTATTATAGTAGTTATATTCTTATATATAGGAGCAGTATTATAGTACTTATATTCTTGTATATAGGAGCAGCATTATAGTAGTTATATTCCTGTATATAGGGGCAGTATTATAGTAGTTATATTCCTGTATATAGGAGCAGTATTATAGTACTAATATTCTTGTATATAGGGGGCAGTACTATAGTAGTTATATTCTTGTATATAGGAGCAGTATTATAGTAGTTATATTCTTGTATAAGGGAGCAGTATTATAGTATACGACATGGAGAGAGAGGAGCGGCTGCACATCCCACCTATGGCTGACACTAGTGCCGCTAGGCCTATTTTAAAAACCAACCCCAGGATGTTGGTATATAATTTGATCAAACCATATTGCCCCACATGCAGGTCCCCTGGTTTACACGGGGCCGAACGCTAACTCCACACTGTTTCGGTCAGCGACCACCAACCCCGCAAAGCGTGCACATGCAGGGAAGGGAGGCCATGGAACGGCCCTGCAACCGCAATGTCACAGGACTAAACCCAAAATGCCCCTCCAAAACCCATCCGGCACCACCGGCGGGGAAGGCTGCCCCCAAACACCACAAGTATGAATATGGTATTGCCCTCACCACTGCTGCTGCAGACTGAATGGGAAGGGCATGAGGTACTGACATGTGAACACAGGTATATCCTGCCAATTTGTGTCTTATGAAGGGAAGTGACAGCTGCTCAGAAAAGGGAGAACTGTAAAATACGACTTGAAGAGAGATGAGCAGCTGCACATCCCATCTATGGCTGATACTAATGCCGCCAGGCCTATTTTAAAAACCAACCCCAGGATGTTGGTATATAATTTGATCAAACCATATTGCCCTGTGTACCACGTGCCGGTCCCCTGGTTCACACAGGTCCCCACGTTAACTCCACACCGTGTCGGTCATCCTGGAATTGGTTTTTAAAATAGGCCTGGCGGCATTAGTTTCAGCCATCGGCGGGATGAGCAGCTGCTCCTTTCTCTCCATGTCGTGTATTATAGTAGTTCTATTCTTGTATATAGGAGCAGTATTATAGTAGTTATATTCCTGTATATAGGAGCAGTATAATAGTAGTTATATTTTTGTATATAGGTGCAGTATTAAAGTAGATATATTCTTGTGTGTGTGTATATATATATATATATATATATATATATATCTCCCATTACCCATTACTTTTCACAAGATGCTGTTGTGATGTTACATTAACCCAAATAATGCACACAATTATAAGCACTCTCTACTGCATAAAGAAATCACATTCCCTTCCTCTGATGAGTTAAACTCTCATGGCTTTTGCATTCTATGGATCTATAATTTTCTACTTTTATCATTAAGTAGTATATAGTATAGTATTCTACCTCTTCTTCATCTGACATATGATCTGTATAGATCATATATATATATATTTGAGCGTTCTCCTCTGTGTTTGCAGGGTCTCCTGACCAGTGGGGTGGACTTTGAATCTCTCCCAGCAGCGCTGTCTCTTCCTGCAGAATCGGGTCTGTATCCTGTGACCTTAGTTGGTGTACCTAGAACCACCGGGCAGATTACTGTCAATGGTAAGTTCTCCGGAGGGTTTAGTCCATGTGTATATTATTTATATTCCTAAGACTTCTGTTCAGTCACCACTGAATGTAAATCCACGATTTATGAAAGGGGTTTTCTGCAACACGTTCATAGGGTTCTAAACTCAACCTTTACTATCATCTTGTTTTATTCTTTGTGTTTACTTTGTGGATTATTTTTATTAAAAAATCTTGTTTGGTTTCTCCAGCTTCATTGTATTCCTGTGTGTTGTTATAGTAACATAGTACTAGTACTACTGTAGTAGTAACAGTAACATAGTAATTAACAAATACAATGTGGTCTAATTCTACAGTTAGGCAAGGTTCACACCACACGTTTTTCATCCATTTTTTGTTATAATGGATAAAAAACGGATGCATTTGGGTGCATCCTTTTCAAACCATTTTCCCATTGACCTCCATGAAAGAAAAAAAAGAACAAAACGCATCCTTTGTTTTGTTTTTTTTTGTACACAAAAATGTGGTCAAACACATTTTTGTATCGACTGAAAAAATGTATGCTTTTTGATCTTTTTTATAATGAAAGTCAATGGGAAAATGGATTTTCCATTCGTTTTTTTGTAAAAACAGATGAAGAAATCATAGCATGATCCCAGCCTTATAGTCTCTTCTGTCATAGTGGCAGATATAGCTGGAGAATTTGAGTATATAAGACTTTTTATAGTTTGTTCATGGATTGTGGCCTCCATGGTCACAGAAATAACATTGATCAACATTCTTTATTCCACATTTTAGCTGGAGTGTTGCAGAGTAAAAGTTATTAGAAGTCTCAAGACTACAAAAGAACGCTGCATAGGCCCCTGCTCATAGACTGCAGTGCAAAATGTAAGGGGTCGCTGTTTTTCACCCTTACATCCTACATGAAGGTGTGACATTTTCTTTAGGAGGATCCCCGGGTCACTGTGCCCAGCAAAGTCCAGACAGGAACTAGATCAGATGTGGAGCAGGACAGAAGACCTGGAAGGCCAGTCATGGAACATGTGTTGGGAGCAGAAGGACTAGTCATGAAGCAGAGGAAATAGTCGTATTGTTTGTCCGGAGTCTTACTTCTTGGCACATAGGTCTTACTTTACCCTTATAAATCTCTTTTTGTGTCCGTAACAAACTGGACAATGTGTCCTACACCAGAGCTATGTGCCCACGTCTTGGCCCTCCTAGAATTAAAGAAGCAATGCTACTGAAGACCCTTCTGTCAGACTTTGTTGAGTCATCATGGAGAGAAGATCAACTCCAGAATATATTTTATGGTGATGATCACTCATATTCTGTGAGTTAGCTAACATTTACAAAGTTTATAAAAACTTTTGCTTGATGGCACATAAAATAGACTTGCCCTGGCTCCATAAGAACGTTACGCAGCTCCTGGAAAAGCTGATTCCCCCCCCCAGGATGTCGTATCAATATATGAATGTGCCTCTCTGAGTCTGAATTAATTTTTTTAAGTAATCGCTGTGAAACGAGCGATCGATCGAGAGAAGATAACATGTTTTGCTATTAGTAGAGAAGGTAAAACCTTTTACTGAAAGTGGGAAACCACAAAGAGATCTAATGGTAATGAAAAACGGTCAAGTTTGTGTTTTCATCTTTGGCTCTTTATGCACTGGACAATATAGGAGGAGGAGGACTGGGGCATTGATGTGTTTGGTCTTCAGGTTGATGATGGAGTATGGAGATCTGCATGGTTTATAAGGAAGAAGCAAGCGGTAAATCTTTTGCCAGGTTAAATCCGTTGTTCCGCTTGAAGCCCCGCTGTCCATCGGGATATTCTTCTGTACTCTGGACACTTTGAGAAGACTTTCGGTAAAGTAGAGGATGATGATGAAAATGGATTGGTGAAGTTGACGTTCTGCCCTGCCTTATGGTGCAATGTCTCCATCTTATTGAAGGCCCAGCCATCGGGGATTTTTGGCAAGGTTGCTAAAAATACTGTTATAGACCAGTCCATTAGTCTTGCTTTTTGTGTCCCCAAACTTTAGTCCTGATATTTTGTCCATTTTTTATCCCATTGAGAGATCTGATATCACGGTTTACTCTGTTACTTCATGGTTTGAAGAGTGTACCTTCATGTAGTGATTTAATTTTTTTTTTTTTACACTAACTGTTCAGCACCAGCGTGGGAGTCCTGGAAAATACAGATACAGACATAGGCTATGTTCACACTACGTAAGCAAGTAGTAATCATAGACGTTGTTGCATATTTGCAACAACGGCCGTGTTTTCTGCTTAGCTTACGCAGTGTTGCCTTCTATGGAATCCCGGTCGGAGTGTATACACATAGTACACCTTAGCAGCACCACAAGAAACTGACATGTCAGTTTTCTTCAGCCGCTATTCAATGAATAGCGGCTACAGAAAACTCTGTCAGTGCACACTATGGAGGGAGCGGCTCTGGCCACACGCTCCATTGTGTGCAGCGGGGAATTCGGATGCGGGCGTGCACGGATGCGCCCGCATCTGAATTCAGCAGCAGTAAAGATCTTCCAGCCGGTACTGCAGTATCGGCCAGGATGATCTTCTCCAACATCGGCTGTTCTCTTGCTACATGGGAACATGGCCATAGGCTATATCAATGTCTTCCTGGCAGCCTAAGGGTACTATTCCACGGGTCGAGCAGGGCCCGATCAACGATGTAAACGAGCGCCGATCTGCTAGATCGCCGCTCGTTTACTGGGCCTATTCCACTGCCTGATGATCGTTGAGCGAGGGACATTGTTACTGATGTCCTTGCAGCATACATTACCTGTCAGGTCTTCTCCTCCGCTCTGTCTTCCTCCCCGGGTCCCGCGTGCTCTAGCTTCAGAGTGGCCTGTAAGCTGATGGAGCGCTCAGCCAATCACAGGCCAGGACCGCCGCGGCCTGTGATTGGCTGAGTGGCCTGTCAGCTGACAGGCCATTCTGAAGCTAGAGCGCTCGGGACCCGGGGAGGAAGACAGAGCGGAGGAGAAGCCCTGCAGGTAATGTATTGTGCTTCTCAAATCGTCGGTCGCCCGCCGCGCACCGCTATTCCACCGTAGCAATGCGCGGTGGGGGAACGATGATTTTTGGTCTGGCCCTAAATAAACGATCAGCCGATGACTATCGGCTGATCGTTCTCTCTCTTCCACCGAGCGATAATCGGCCGACTTACTCTGTTTACCATTTTGTCAGTGTAAAGGCCTAAGCTACGGCCGGATCCTGCAGGGCCAGTGTAGGAAGAAGTTACGTCTGCTTGCAAATCACATGGCCTAGGCTTGGCTCTAGAACTAAGTTCTAGAGTAACAATATTATTGCCCGTTTTCTACCCTACCTTAACCTTTTTCCTTCCTTTCCAGTCACCACTTACTACATGCAGCCATCTAGGCTACAGATTTCTCATTTCTTGGCTCTGTACTATTTATTTATTAACTCAATGACTGCTGGAGCAAACCTGGTGGAGACTTCAAATACTGCACATTCAACTCTTGCCTTACGAATAAGAAATGTGCTTGAAGTTCTAGCTTATGGATATGTCTGACTGGCGGAGGACAAGCTTTGGAGCTTCCTTGTATTTTTGGGGTTATTCCTTCTGAAGATTGAGCTTCCTTTTCTGTCTCTGAAGACGTTCATCCGTCCTCTGGGGTTTCCAACGTCCACCCAGCAATGAAAGGGTTGCATATTTTTCCGATTCTCTCCCCATGTTGGGTTTGTAGCTTCTGAGGAACAGAACTTCCTTGACTTAGCCATGTCCAAGCATCTCAATAAATAAATTACAGAGAATCAGATGCAAATTTATGGCAGCAAGAACGACTCACAGCTTGAAGACCCAACCATTGGGGAGATGTAATGAGCTGAGCCTCAGGTGGGATCTTCATGTCCCTTCTATTTAAAGCAGCGTTCACATCGCTGAGCAAGAGCGGTATTAAAGTATTAAGTCAGCGAAGAGATCTCAAAGAGCACAATTGACTTTTACTCTCTGATATACATTTATTCAGAAGAAGGATTTTACTGCCTTCGACCTCACAATTTCACCATTCTAGGCAATTAATTTCTTGTTTGCAAGTCCCCGCCGAGGTTTTGTGCTTTTGAGATATTTCTATGGTTCTTGTTTTACAAGGTAAAAATGTTGTACGGGATTAGAAAAAAACATGGCTGCCTTAAATAATAGCTTCACGCCTGCTTATAAGGTTAGTGTGGTATTTCATCCACGGTCTTAAAGGGGTACTCCGGTGAAAATCTAGCTGGTTTTAAAAAGTTTTATAAATTTGGAGATTTGTACATATACATTCATCCTTATAGGGAACATAAGACCAGGACAGAATACATTTAGGTTGGGGCATCAGTACAGTCCAGTACTTAAAAGGGTTTTATAGTGAAATTGTAATGATTTTATGATTTGTTTCCCCTGCAGTGATGCAGCCTCTATCTTATGGATTATTAGTCTAATGTTCTCTTCTCTGGATTACAGGTTATCACACTTCTGTATTCGGGGTGTACAGTGACTGTCTTCTCGACAACCTCCCTGGCCTCAAACACAACGGCTGTACGGTGGACGTGATACCGGCCTTGCCGAGATTACAGATCAGCACCTCTCTACCCAGGCAAGTATTTATAGTGGTTATGCACATACCCGTACATACGTAGGTCATTAGTCTCGCTTCATCTATACTCTCATATTTGAAGTCTATGAGGGAGATTTATCCAACATGGTGTAAAGTGAAACTGGCTCAGTTGCCTTTAGCAACCAATCAGATTCCACCTTTCATTCCTCACAGACTCTTTGGAAAATGAAAGGTGGAATCTGATTGGTTGCTAGGTGCAACTGAGCCAGTTTCACGTTACACCACGTTTGATAAATCTCCCCCTATGTTTTCCTTTGAATTATTTGTAATTTTCTTTAGGGTCTGTCCACACGTACAGACTCGCAGCGTAAATCTCGCTGCGAGTCTGGCAGGTCCCTTTCACTGCATACTCGCAGCAGTCTGAACGACTGCTGCGTATATGTAATTCTGCCGGCCCCTCCCGCCCCGCTGTGACTGTATATACATTACCTGTCTTTGCTGCACGGGGTCCCGGCGTCTTTCTCTCTCGCCCGGCCAATCAGTGTGTTGCCCAGCTGCAGCCACTGATTGGCCGGGTGGGAGAGCAGTACGCCGGGACCCTGTGCAGCAAGGACAGGTAATGTATATACAGTCACAGCGGGGCAGGAGCCGAAGGGGTTAAGGGGCTGGCAGAATTACATACACGCAGCGGTCGTTCAGACTGCTGCGAGTATGTAGCAAAAGGGACCTGACAGATTCGCAGCGAGATTTACGTGTGGACAGACCCTAAATAAAACAATTAACTGCAGTTTTCCGTTTTTTTTATTACTCGTCCTCTATCCACAGGATACTGTACAATTGTTAGATGGCTGGGGGTCTGACCTCAGAGACCCAGTGGATGGCGGACAAGTAATAATAAATGGAAAAGTCCCTTGAGGGTACAAACTCACTGGCCGGGTCCGCAGCGTCAAACTCACTGGAAGAATTCGCAGCGAGACCCGTTTCGGATCCCTGCGCTGTATAGTCTATGGGCAGACAAACTCGCAGCAGGATGCACATCCCGCTGCGAGTTTGTCAGCAACCTACCCCGTTAACCCCCGGCCGCAGGAGCGTATACATCACCGGGTCCCCGCTCTGGCTTGCTTCGGGGCTCCTGGTGTCTTCACTTCCCGCTCAGCCAATCAGTGCGCTGTGGCAGGTAGGGAATGAGGATCACATTGAAGAGCTGTAGGGAGCAGGAGGACAGGTAGGGAATGAGGATCACATGGAACGGCTGTGATGAGACTTTGTATTGTGTTTTTCCAGATCGGCCCACGCTCTTCAGCCGGCCGGTGACGACGTCTCCACCCATGTGTCTGTTCAGCTTTTTAATGGAGAGACCCAGAAGCTTCTGATAAAGCTGGAGAACATTGGGACCGAACCCCTCGAGACTTTAGAAGTTTCCTCCAAGACGATTAATAACAAAGGTTGGTGAATCTGAACTTTGGTCTTCACTGTCAATTGCAGAATCTTTCTCTTGATGTCTCAGATGTGAGTTCCGGTGACTATAACTTTGTTCAGCTTTCTTCTGTCTGACCTGTTTGATGTTTTAAAGTGCAAAAAAACTTAGAACGTCCACAGCTCTATACAATAAAAAGGTTTGAAATCTTTATTTCATATCTTTTTTTTTTCTTTTAAATTATTTTTATTTAATTTTAATACATATATACATTGAAATAGGTGTAAACCTTCATAATTATAGTTCACAGTCCTGTAACATACCAAACGGATCCATTAAGCAACATGCATAAACCCCTCCATATTTCCCACCCCCCACCCATCCCCATGCGGCAGCAGCAGGAGAGAAGAAAAAAAACAAACAAAAAAAAAAAAAACCAATAGCAATTATTTCCAAAATGACCAAATTTTAGAATATCTACGCATTGCTTTGGCTGAGCCCTTTTTTGCAATACATTCCTCGTAGAACTTTATTTCATATCCTTAAAAAAAACACCAACGCGTTTCGAGACAACAGTCTTAGTCATGGCCATGACTAAGAGACTGTTGTCTTGAAACATGTCGGCGTGTTTTTTTTTTAATTTGTATGACCAATTTGAGGATATAAAATAAACCTTTTTATTGAATGAAGCTGTGGACCTTCTGCGTTTTTTCGCTCTCATATTTACCGGGAAGGCCCAGATATAACTGATCTACGACTACTGGGGACCACTTATTACAACTAAAGAGCACGTGTTGAGTTGGACTTTTTGTATATATTTCTGATTTACTAACCTTTTAAAGCAGGGATAGGGAGCCTTTGGCCCTGTAGCTATTGCAAAACTACAATTTCCATCATGCCGTGACAGCCAAAGCTTTAGCTTTGGCTTTCCAGGCATGATGGGAATTGTAGTTTTGCAACAGCTAGATGGCCGATGTTTCCCCATCCCTGTTTTAAAGCCTTTTAATGATCAGCTACAACATTCTGATACATGTATTGTGTGACTTCTTTAGTCATGGCGATTTTCATTAGAAGATTCTAAGCTTTGGTCCTTCATCAGCTACACTTTTCGCTCTGGAGGACATTGTCGTTTGTACATTAGTCATTGATTGATCTTGGTATCTGTAAGAATGGTTGGTTACTAGATGGTGGTGCTGGGCTTCATTTATAGCAGTCGCCTTTCCTGGATCCCGACTGAGGCTCCCACTACTCAGATACCACCAGGACTTATAGTAGAACCAAATAGTATGACAAGCCAACAGTGACCAGTTATACCAGTGCACCATTAGAAAAGAGGAACCAGGATCATGAATATGAATATAGCAGAAGGAAATAACAGATGGCAGTGGTGCAGGTGATAAACAGGAGCAAATGCAAGAGACTGCGCTTAACTGCCCCTAATCTTTCCCTGAACCGTAACATAACTCCAGACACCCTGTGATAAGCCTAGTCTACAAACTTTCCTTATCGGAAGAAGAATAAAAGGGCACCAGGACTCAAAAGTAAAACAAAAAGTAAGAAAGTTACAGAAAGCAAGCAACATAGTTACGGCAGCAATTTCCGCTACCAGAACTATACAAGGAAGAACCAAGAGCCATAGGACAAGGAACACTGACGTAAATGCACGGACCATACATTATAATCCACACTACACTGTAAAAGCCAGGGAGCCAGCAAGAGATACAAATTAGAGCTCTGAGCTGAGCAGCCATAACCAGCTGACTCTGGATAATAGATCTGCTCTGACACACTTGCTGCCTTTAGCAAACTAGTAATCTGGAGAGGACCAGAATTTTTCAAATCAACTGGTACCAAAAAGTTTTATAGATTTGTTAATTCTATTTAAAAATCTGCAGTCTTCCAGTACTTATCAGCTTCTGTATGCCCTGCAGGAAGTGGTGTATTCTTTCCAGTGCTCTCAGCTGCCACCACTGTCCATGTCAGGAACTGTCCAGATTAGGAGAGGTTTTCTATAGGGATTTGCTTCTGATCAGGGCAGTTCCTGACATGGACAGAGGTGGCAGCAGACAGCCCTGTGTCAGACTGCAGAGAATACACCACTTTCTGCAGGACATACAGCAGCTGATAAGTACTGCAAGACTGGACCTTTTAAAATAGAAATAATTTACAAATCTAAATAAATTTCTGACACCAGTTTATTTGAAAATTTTGCTCCAGTAGGAACCGACAGTGCCGGAATATCACACGGCTATAGAAAAAAAAACCCATTAACAATATTTAATTGAAAAAAATGGAGGACAACCCAAAACTATATTTTAACATAAAATGCTGAATTAAAGAAAATTCTCTTTAATAGTTCAAATATTAAAACTATAGAATCCTTTTTTTTTTTTTTTTTTTTTTTAAACATTTTCCTCGCTTTCCCACGTCAGCCTGGTGTACGTTAATTCATGCAGATTGATCTGCAGCTCGGACTTGTCTACATTTACATCCCCCGGTATCGGAGTGAATTTTAATAGTCCTGCAGCATCTAATTGCAGCGTGCAGCGGCTCGGGCCCAGGGAGTCACTCTTACAGATTTCATAGTCGACGTGTGTTTTTTAATTCTAGCAATCTGTACAGAGCTGGCGGCTTGGTGCGCTCGTATATCTTATAGCTAATACTCCGCTCTATGTGTAACTCGTGGCTTTTGGGGGGAGGGGGGAGAGGGGTTTATAAGTGAAATTAATCCCCGGTGGCCTCTCCACTTACCTGATCCGAGAGCTTTGGAAGGCGGGATCCCTAAAGACCCCACATCCGTGGAGATTGATGGGAGGCAACTTTCTCCTTCTTCCTCTAGGATAATGGTTTGTTCACATTAAACTTACATTTGCATTGAATACATAGATATATTAGCTAGTAAGATGGAAAAGTTACTAAAGTTACAGCTTCAAGTCTTCATTGTTCGCTTCATGTATAACTTTATGTACCGTAAAGTGAGTTGTTAAGAGATAGGAGCATCTCCAGAATGGCCAGTGTCATGTGGTGGATGGAGTGGTTAGTAGCTACCAATTGTGATCCAATGTGGCCGGTTTAACCCAGTACATGCTGTGATTAATCGAGATTGCGGCATGTAGAGTGAATTAGCCAGATGCCCCACCTATCCAGGGGCCTGATCTGCACCAATTTCCAAGTGTTGGATGTGGACTCCATGTCTGCCATGGTAAATATACTTACATAGACTGCCTCAGGTCAGATTACACTGATTAGTAGCATTACATTGCTCAGAAATGTAAAGGGCAACTATCGGCAGGTTAGACAAATCTAAGCTGCGGATATGTCCCTGTTGCACAGGAGCAGAGGTGGAACGTATGTCTCTTACCTTCCTCCTCTTTTCCATTCAGTGCAGTTAGTTGTTTTCTCCACGGTCCAGTGTTAGGAACACAACCTGCCCCCATAGCGTTGATCCGCCTCCCACTTTCCTGCCCCTCTCTAATGATGATGAATGCAGCGCGACAGGTGGGGGTGGGCTGGATCAGCGCTATGGGGTAGGGCACTGCTCCTAATGGCCTCAGCAGACCATGGGGAACATCATTAACTGCATCGGAACGGCGCCAAGGAAGAAGGTAAGAGACATCCCTTCCTCCTCAGCGTCTCCTGTGCAATCTACACATTAGATTATGTCTAACCTGCTGATAGTTCCCCTTTAATGACTTAAAAAAGTTTTTTTAAAAAAGGGTTTTCATATAGACCCATACATTGAAAATAAGTAAAATAAGCTTTTCATACAACCTTATGATGGGCACCTCTCTGCTTATTCCGCTGGTGTGGTCCTTTTACAAATCGCCCGCCTGAGTCCCAAGATCTTTGCTGTTTTATAAGTATGCAAATGAGGTCATGTGGTGCGCTAACAATGGGGGCCCCCCAGTTCACCCATATTCTCCCCCCCCCCCCTCCCCCAAGGTGGGGTGAGCCTTCTCTGTTATCCTTTTCGTGTCCGACCAGGCCTGTCTCTGCGGACTGATCTCAGTTCTTCTCGAATACCCACAGTCCGTCTCTTCTTTGGATAGCGTGGGGTATGTGCATGCGCAGTAGGACTCATACCTGCATACTTATACTCATACCCTGCTCTGACAACTTATAATAACTATAAGGCTCTGACAATATATAATAAGTATAAGGATGGTATACATACAGGACACAAAAAAGACAAGTGTTTTGTGTAACCCGGTGAATGAAACAAACTTAGGGCCCGGTTACACGGAGCGATTATCTGCCAAATCAGGCCGATTCGAGCTGATATTGTTCCATGTAATAAAAACTAAGGCCTGAAGAAGGAGCTGAAGAAAGGTCACTGGACCATCGTTGTCATTCAGCAAGTTAAAAATAAATCATTGGCTGTGTAATAGTGATGCGTGGCTGATAACAATGTAAATAATATAGTAACGTCTATACTTACTTGTCCACACTCCCTCTGTGTCCTGCTGCCTGTTCCCCACTCACCGCAGCCACCTCTGAGGCTTCTGGCTCCATCTCTTCAGTGACAGCCCGCTCAGCCAATCACTGGCCGCTCAGTCCTGTGTCAGTCAGTGATTGGCTGAGGGTCCTGTCACTAAAGAGACAATGTGTGTGTGTGTGTGTATATATATATATATATATATATATATATATATATATATATATATATATATATATATATGCACACATACACACACACATACGTACAGCCCTCGTGCATGATAATCAAGCTGTGTATGGGTTCCAGAAGCTAGCAGATAGGCGCTTGCTTAGGGCCCTATTACACGGAGGCGATTATCGTGCGAAAAATTGTTAAATCGTTCGAATTTAAACGATAATCGTTCTGTGTAATTTCAGGCAACGATCGAAAAATCGTTTGTATGTCGTTGATTGTTGATTTAGATGTGAACCTAAAATTATCGTTAATCATTCGCTGTAATTCCACGTTCGTTCGCTCAAGTTCCGCACTTTTTCACTAACCGTTCAGTGTAATAGCACATTGCCCATTGTTTTCTTGAGATCAGAAGGAATTAACGATTGCAACAACGATCGTAATAACGATCGTATCTAACGACTATCGTTCTGTGTAATATGGCGAATGATTTCAGGTTAACGATAAACAATCTCGTTCGCGATCGTTTATCGTTAGTCGTCAAAAATCACTCCGTGTAATAGGACCCTTACAGTGCAATGTCCTGCCATCTGTTAGGGCCCTTAGAAATCAAATATTGAGTTTGTTCATGAGGGGGTTAAACATACACAACAATAAAGAGTCTAAAAAAAAAACGAATAATAAAGGTATCATATGTCTAATCGAATCATTGTTATGGTGTAAAAATAGTAATAATAATAAAATCTGAACCCCCGCTGTGCACCCCTGGGGTTCTCCCGCCTGTCTTCCCGCGCGTTCTCCCAGGTAGGCGTCCTCACCTTCCCAATTAGCTGATTACAGAGAAGGGAGGGCGCAGTGTAATGTGCCGATAACAATGGCGCGCTGTCACAGCTGACACTTCTCTTTGCCAAATCTCCCCGGCTGCAAACAAATTTCCAGAAGTAGGTGACATCCTGCCGGGCGCTGATAACGCTCTTATTAGCCGCACACCGTTCTACTGGGTATCCACAGAACTGCAATTCTTTTTGTGCCATTTTCTTTTTGTTTATTTTTAGATTTTTTTCTTTTACTTTATTCCCCAGTGTCTCCCGTATGCCTCGTGCGGCACGCCGTGATGTGGTGTCGGAATATATTCCCAGTTAACCCCATGCCGGAAAGAGTGCCACAGTTTTACCTTCCAGTTTTCGGAAATATCTGTTATTGAGTGTTGCTTTTTTGTACTCTTTTTATTTTATAGTATTGGCTCTTCTGAAAATCTATCACTGTTGTAAACCTTGTTAAAGGTTATCCAGGATTAGAAAAAACACAGCTGGTTTGTCACCAAAACAGCGCCACCCATGTCCTCAGGTAGTGGGTGGTATTACAATTCAAATCCATTCACTCCAAAACTGAGCTCAAAAACCTGGAAGAAAGTGGACTTGTTTTTCTAGGCCTGGATTGCCCCTTTAAGGTACACATGGCACAGTTGTATCCTGCATGTTAGTTTGACCGATAGCGACTGTATCATCTCTGCCCTCCATACACATAACATGCCATGTGTACTAAGTGTAGGCAGCCCTGGCAGCGGCTTACCTCTTGAAGAACACTATTGAAATCCAGTTTGTAGGAGTATTAGGAAGCCCCCATATATACTAAACAGTCAGCAGCTCCCACCAAAATTGGAAATTTTAGACAACTTTTTTTTCTTGTGTCTATATGGGACCCCCATAACATTTCCAAAAGTCCAAGAAGGAGAGATATACACGGCTCCATTGTTTTACTTTTAGTTTTTTCCCTATTAATTTCTGATACTGCTTTGGACACTTCCTGACTTGGACAGAGGTGGCAGCAGAGAGCACTGTGTCAGAGTGGAAAGAATACACTACTTGCAGGACATACAGCAGCTGATAAGTACTGGAAGACTGGAGATTTTTTTTTAAAAGAAGGAAATGAGAAATCTATCACTTTTTGACAAGTTGATCTGAAAATAAATAAATAAAAAAATAGAGTTCCCCGCAGGAAATGATTTGGGGCCATCTATGTTGGGTCCTTATAGTCATGAATGTATATGGTCATTGATGATGATTGAGCATCTCCAGTCTCCCCTCCATGGCGGAGCGCTGACATGGCGGTAGAGATGCCCTGCAGTGTATGAATATGACATGAGTTCTCCAGCAGAGTTGTTTGCAGGTTGTGTATGATAGATATTTATGAGAAGGGACATGTTATCAGACAGCCGCTTCTTCTCCTCCGCTATTATCCTGTCTCATGCATACGCTGACTCCTGGTTTGGAGGAGGCAGATAAAGCGAATCTACCAGCCTGATGGATTTCCATAGAGAACGCCGCTCTCTCTTCTAATAGGCGCATTACCGAACGCCTGCACGCTGAATCGATGCACTCTTAGTCAATTTACATGATACGCCTGGACAATGTGTCCCTCAAGGCGATGTCATTTTCACAGGTTCATGGGCTACAAAAAATATATTCTCTCTATTGTATATATCCATTGTGAACTACAGCAATAGATGCCGAAGCTTTGTCTGTGAGCAGATTGCCACATTATGTGTCATTTTCTAGGTGGTTAGTATCCTCGCTATACTGTATGCCTTACTTATAGCTTTTTATAAATTATGTATTATATTATATCATGCTCCAGTCACATCCAGAGCTGCATATAAAAATCCCCCTCTCTCTCTGCTGCCACCTACTGGTTTAGCATGCTCTACTACATCTTGGGTAGGGAACCTTGTCTCTCCAACTGTTGCAAAACTACAACTCCCATCATTCCTGGACAGCCAAAGCTAATGCAGTAGCAAATCCCCAGAGAAAACCTCTCCTTCTCTGGTTAGTTCCTGACATGGACAGAGGTGGCAGCAGAGAGCAGACTTGAAAGAATACACCACTTCCTGCAGGACATACAGCAGCTGATAAGCACTGGAAGACTAAAGATTTTTAAACACCCAAAAACATACAGATAGGTGAAGTGCTGCAGAATCTGTGTGCGCTATACAGATAAAAAAACAAAAAACATAAATGTACACGATGTTCTTCATACAGTATGTTAATTCTTTCCAACCTTTACAGAAAAACTCTATGGTGACTTCCTGATTTGGGATCTGGAGGAGACGGTCTCCCAGCTGCCACTAAAACCTGGAAAAACGGCAACGTTCACTGTGTATATCAAGGTGAAGCTGGACTTTTCCTGCCAAGAGAATCTACTTCAAGATTTAAATGATGGTAAGATACAAAACCTAATACCTTGTATAGTTTGAAACCAGTTTGGAGAATTTCACTTCTTTTTATAATATACTACAGCCCCTATGTATGAGAATACTATAATACTGCTCCTATATACAGGAATATAACTACTGTAATACTGCTCCTATATACAAGAATATAACTACTATAATACTGCTCCTATATACAGGATTATAACTACTATAATAGTGCTCCTATATACAAGGATATAACTAATATAATACTGCCCCTATATACAAGAATATAACTACTATAATACTGCTCCTATATACAAGAATATAACTACTATAATACTGCTCCTATATACAGGAATATAACTACTATAATACTGCTCCTATATACAGGAATATAACTACTGTAATACTGCTCCTATATACAAGAATATAACTACTATAATACTGCTCCCTATATACAGGAATATAACTACTATAATACTGCCCCTATATACAGGAATATAACTACTATAATACTGCCCCTATATACAGGGATATAACTACTATAATACTGCTCCTATATACAGGAATATAACTACTATAATACTGCTCCTATATACAGGAATATACCTACTATAATACTGACCTATATACAGGGATATAACTACTATAATACTGCTCCCTATATACAAGAATATAACTACTATAATACTGCTCCTATATACAGGAATATAACTACTATAATACTGCCCCCTATATACAAGTGTATACCTATACTGCTAGTGCTCGGTGCAGGCTGGCTGCAGTTTGGTGCACAGTGTTGCGTTACGTCTCTGTATTCCGCATTCATCCATCAGTAGAGACGTTCTTAGTGACTCGGCTGTTTGCATCCACTTAATGTTTCTATTTCCTTCCCTTACGGTGATGAAGCACAGTGAGATTCTGGCTACTATTTGCTCCTGGGATATAAATGTGCAGCCTGAGCTCTGGTGCTGCGGCCGTTGTGACTATGGCGGCTGGAGGTTGTGGAGTTATCGGCTCTGGTTTCCTGTGTGCCGTCCGCTCTGCATCTGACAGGACTTTGCGCAGCACTCATCCTCCTATAGTTACAGATCTGCTCCTCTTTGTGTCTGGTCAGGGCTGAGGGTTTGTTGCACTGTATCGCTCTACGTATTCTCAGTGATTTTATCCTAGGTAAGCAGTATGAGCATGGATGCCTGAATGCAGAGGGTGCTGTTGTATAGAGCTATCAGCTGTGTGATCAGGACTAGTACATGATGAGGAGCAGCACTTTTTCCAGGACATTATATAACGTGTGTATAGCATTTTTCACCAGTTATCACCCCTCTCCAAGCTCTTTCATTCTCAGTTGTCCCTGAGCAGGAGGGGATGCCTAGTTACTATGATGGCTACCATACACTGGAGGTCTAACTCTTCTGTGTCTCCTCAGAAGCTACAGTAGCTTGGAGGACATTATAGAGCAGTTGTGAACAGTCTAAGCTATGATAGAAGCCCTAAGGACAAATATAATACTTACAGGTTATTGTTTTGTAGTCTGGTCATCTCTTCGTCTCTGTGTTCTGGATTCAGTTCCCCTCCTATCTTACTCCTCCACCCCTCCCCTCTTCGTAGACCTGTATTGGCATCATGTAATCTGATCTATTATTCAGCTGCTTGTCTGTCTTGGTTAAAAACAGGACAGAAAATATTTTTTTTGTACAAATGAAAGTTTAGTAGGGAGCTTGATAACAGGAGATAGAACCACATTTCTCGAACAGGGTCTTTCCAGAGTTTCATACATTTGCTTTTACTACTTATTTATACTCAGCTTGTTGAACATTTAAATGGTCACATTAATGCAGAACTGAATACTTCATGCAATAGTCTGAAATGTATCTTATAAGAAGAAAATGCCTGTTTGTTTAGTTGTCAGGCTCCGTTCCTCTACCCAGCTCCCTCCTTCCTTCTAAATGTATCATTCATTCTTAAAAACCGCTTAAAGTGTGACATTTAAATTTTATTTACTGAAATCAATAGTATAAGCGATTTTAAGAAACTCTTGTAATAGGTTTTATTAGGCAAAAAAGCCTCTTACTGTACTAAAAAGCTGTTTAGCTAACACCCCTTCCCCTCCCCATACACTTCTTATCTGTACATTATCAAGCAAAGTGAAGACGAGTTTGCTGAGTCCATTATAACCTATGGAGGGTGGAGGGGCCAAGGGGGATGAATTAGCAGGGAGAGCAGAGAAGCAGCTGTACAGTATGGAGACTGTTTGGGCATATAAATCACTTTGGAGGTCAGAAAGGTCAGTGCTGGCCTGGTCAATTGGTGAGAGAAGATTGCAGGGTGTTGTGCTGTGCAGGGCTGCCTTTTCTCCTCTCCGTGCTTCCTCACCAATCTCGGCCCCTCCCCTCTCTATTAACTATAATGCACACAGAAATCCTGCTTCATCTAAACTGAGAGGGGGGGGGGGGGGAACAACTTTTTGAGAACAAAAGGAAACCCCTTTGCTTAATAAAACCTATTACCGAGTTTCTTAAAATAGCTTGTACTATCTATCTATATATATATATATTGATTTCTAAAAAGTGACATTTACATCTAACTTTGAGGGATCCGACAAGGTTCACTGTGGGATCAGGTTGCAGCTGCCTAAAAAAGTTTATGGAGCGGTTGAGAATATTAAAAACAATCTACAGAGTACAGGCTAATGCACACGTCCGCAGAATTGTGCCCGTCCCCTTTTTTGGACAATTCTGTGGACGTGTGCATTAGCCCTAAGACCGTACAGAATAGTGAGTGCAGCTCTGGAGTATTATACAGGATGTAACTCAGGATCAGTAATGTATGTACACAGTGACCCCACCAGCAGAATAGTGAGTGCAGCTCTTGAGTATAATACAGGATGTAACTCTGGATCAGTAGTGTAATGTACCCATTGTCTCTCCCAGTGTGTCCTGTATAGATGTGGCTATCCCCAGTCCCTCAGTGCTGGTGTCTCTCTTGATGTAGTATAGCGGAGCTCTGTGCAGTTCCTTGTACTGGTGGAGTCTGCAGGTAACCCGTGAGCATTGGGTTCGGGCAGAGTGAAGCTCAGAGAGCAGCCCGGCAGTGACAGTCATGGTAATTAGAGGCGATTGTTGTTCTGCCGCTTCCCCCTTGTAGTCACACCGCGTACAACAAAGGATTAGCGCTGCTATGAAATTCCTTTTCTAGTGTAAATGTTGTGGCGGTGTAATTTGTATAGCAGACAACAGGTGGGACGCCGGCTTTGATCTCCGATACTTGCAAGGCAGCGTTTGATCATCTTGTAAGGTCCAATTTGTGCAGGCTGTGGCGGCAGCTTAATGGAGAAGCGGGATCATTCCGTCTGCCGCCAACCACACCGCGTTTAGGATGAGAGCTGCAGGAGCGTATGTGGCAGAGACTGGCGGAGGAGAAGGGGTTAAGCAATGGATGATAGAGAGCGGCCGTGCACTGGGGTAATTGTGTATAAATGGTTTCATCTTCTCATCTCACCCCATCTGCACAACGTCCAACACTAGAGATGAGCGAACGTCGAGCACATTCAGTCTCCATGGCCAAACTCTCTACCGGGGACTGAAGAAGTTGGATGTAGCCAGGGGCGGATTAACTTTACCATATGCCCCGGGCTGTTCACCAAGCCTGCCCCCCCCCCCCACCCCACTGTAACTATGGCAGCACTAGCCTGGCGTTCATAGTACAGGACAGATAATGTCATGATGTCCTGATTTGTGCAAAATTGCCATAAAAAAACAGTGATTTTTTGCAAATCATGGCGGAAGTGTAGCCAGGAGACAGTACAACACTGAAAGTATAAGTCTTTTTGGGTGGTCATGGGCCCCCCAGGAGCTCAGGGCCCGGGCTGCCGCCCAAAACGCCCCTATTATAATCCACTACTGGATGTAGCCCGAGGGAGTCCGGGAAAACAAGGATCCAACGTCTGGCATCCAACTCCATCAGTCACCGGTAATCAATGGCCGAGAGTTCAGGTACAGACCTATCATTCTGGAGTCCAGGCTGCTGAGCTCACAGAGCATTGTCTACACTGGATCAGGGCCGGTTTTAGACAAAATGTGGCCCTGGGCAAAGTTGAAGGTGGGGCCCCAAATGCTAAAACATTGTAGCAGCAATTTAAGGTCCCGATACTTTTTTGTCAGCGGTTGGCGCGCTGCTCGAGGTGGGGTGATCTTCTGTGACCTTAAATAAGACCCCTCTGTGCCCTATATAGTAGATAGGTCCCTCTGTGCCTCCATAGTACATATAGTCGGTATCCCTCTGTAGGTAATTCTTCTGGTAGTTACCTCCACCACCCAGTATGTAGTATCCACCAATATAGGAGACATCTCACTGTAGGTTTTACACCTGTTAGCTAGCCCCCTGATAGTTGCCCCCTCAGCAGATAGCAGCTCCCCTGATAGTTACCCCCCCCCCCCCAGCACATAGCATCTCCCCTGTTCCCCCCCCCCCCCAGCACATAGCATCGCCCCTGTTCCCCCCCCCCCCAGCACATAGCATCTCCACTGATAGTTGCCCCCTCAGCAGATAGCATCTCCACTGATAGTTAAATGCCCCCCCGCCCCCAGCACAGCATCTCCTAGGGCTGGGGTGATGTGGGCAAAAAATAAAATCTCGTTTTTTCTTTTCTCGATTTTTTTTATTTATTTTTTGATGGGTGTAGTAGTATAGGCATAGTGGATAAGGGGTGTAGCAATAGTAGAAGCATATAAGATGAGGGGTGTAGTAGTAGATAAGGGGAGTAGCAGTTTTGGGAGTAGTAGTAGTATCAGGAGTGGAGGTAATAATAGCAATGGTAGTAGAGCAGTATTGGGGGTAGTAGTAGAGCAGTATTGGGGGTAGTAGTAGAGCAGTATTGGGGGTAGTAGTAGAGCAGTATTAGGGGTAGTAGTAGAGTAGTATTGGGAGTAGTAGTAGAGCAGTATTAGGAGTAGTATTGGGGGTAGTAGTAGGGCAGTATGGGGGTAGTAGTATAGCAGTATTGGGGGTAGTAGTAGAGCAGTATTGGGGGTAGTAGTAGAGCAGTATTAGGAGTAGTATTGGGGGTAGTAGTAGGGCAGTATGGGGGTAGTAGTAGAGCAGTATTGGGGGTAGTAGTAGAGCAGTATTAGGAGTAGTAGTAGGGCAGTATTGGGAGTAGTAGTAGAGCAGTATTAGGAGTAGTATTGGGGTAGTAGTAGGGCAGTATTTGTGGTAGTAGTAGAGCAGTATTGGGAGTAGTATTGGGGGTAGTAGTAGGGCAGTATTGGGGGTAGTAGAGCAGTATTTGGAGTAGTATTGGGGGTAATAGTAGGGCACTATTGGGGGTAGTAGTAGGGCAGTATTAGGAGTAGTATTGGGGGTAATAGTAGGGCACTATTGGGGGTAGTAGTAGAGCAATATTAGGAGTAGTATTGGGGGTAGTAGTAGGGCACTACTGGGGGTAGTAGTAGGGCAGTATTAGGAGTAGTATTGGGGTAGTAGTAAGGCACTATTGGGGGTAGTAGTAGAGCAGTATTAGGAGTAGTATTGATGGTGGTAGTAGTAGGGCACTATTGGGGGTAGTAGTAGAGCAGTATTAGGAGTAGTATTGATGGTGGTAGTAGTAGGGCACTATTGGGGGTAGTAGAGCAGTATTAGGAGTAGTATTGATGGTGGTAGTAGTAGGGCACTATTGGGGGTAGTAGTAGGGCAGTATTAGGAGTAGTATTGGGGGTAGTAGTAGGGCACTATTGGGGGTAATAGTAGAGCAGTATTAGGAGTAGTATTCGGAGTAGTAGAGCAGTATTAGGAGTAGTATTGGGGGTAATAGTAGGGCACTATTGGGGGTAGTAGTAGGGCAGTATGAGGAGTAGTATTGGGGGTAATAGTAGGGCACTATTGGGGGTAGTAGAGCAGTATTAGGAGTAGTATTGATGGTGGTAGTAGTAGGGCACTATTGGGGGTAGTAGTAGGGCAGTATTAGGAGTAGTATTGGGGGTAGTAGTAGGGCACTATTGGGGGTAATAGTAGAGCAGTATTAGGAGTAGTATTCGGAGTAGTAGAGCAGTATTAGGAGTAGTATTGGGGGTAATAGTAGGGCACTATTGGGGGTAGTAGTAGGGCAGTATGTGGAGTAGTATTGGGGGTAATAGTAGGGCAGTATGGGGGTAGTAGTAGAGCAATATTAGGAGTAGTATTGGGGGTAGTAGTAGGGCAGTATTAGGAGTAGTATTGGGGTAGTAGTAGGGCACTATTGGGGGTAATAGTAGGGCAGTATTAGGAGTAGTATTGGGGGTAATAGTAGAGCAGTATTAGGAGTAGTATTGGGGGTAGTAGTAGGGCAGTATTAGGAGTAGTATTGGGGTAGTAGTAGGGCACTATTGGGGGTAATAGTAGGGCAGTATTAGGAGTAGTATTGGGGGTAGTAGTAGGGCAGTATTAGGAGTAGTATTGGGGGTAGTAGTAGGGCAGTATTAGGAGTAGTATTGGGGTAGTAGTAGGGCACTATTGGGGGTAATAGTAGGGCAGTATTAGGAGTAGTATTGGGGGTAATAGTAGAGCAGTATTAGGAGTAGTATTGGGGGTAGTAGTAGGGCAGTATTAGGAGTAGTATTGGGGTAGTAGTAGGGCAGTATTAGGAGTAGTATTGGGGGTAATAGTAGAGCAGTATTAGGAGTAGTATTGGGGGTAGTAGTAGGGCAGTATTAGGAGTAGTATTGGGGTAGTAGTAGGGCACTATTGGGGGTAATAGTAGAGCAGTATTAGGAGTAGTATTGGGGGTAGTAGTAGGGCAGTATTAGGAGTAGTATTGGGGGTAATAGTAGGGCAGTATTAGGAGTAGTATTGGGGGTAGTAGTAGAGCAGAGGAGAGATATGGGGGTACTTTATCATACAGGATACTGTGTGATTCAGCACCCACCTCCATCATGTACTGCTCAGGGCCTGATGCCCATAGATACAGAGGGAGGAGGGCCCTGAACAGTATATGGTGGAAGGGGGGACTGCATCATACAAGATCCCCTGCCCCCTTCCTGTATACCGTCGCTAGGCTAGTATATGGGGAGGGGGTTACTGTTTTACAAAGACACCCGAGGCTCCGCCCACCCGCGGCCGTAAGCACCGCCCCCTGTCCGCAAGTCCCGCCCCCAGGCTCCGTGACCCTCTAACCCCCCCCCCCCCCCCCTCTATTTCTTTACCTGGGCTTGCCGTTCCTCCTCTTCTGTAGGGCACAGGCAGCTCTGCAGGAGGGGCGCTCCGTCCTCACAGCTCAGCTCCTTCGTTCATTAGTGGAGCAGGGGAGCTGCTTGTGCTGCTCTGCTTCCTGCTCCACTAATGAAGGAAGGAGCTAGGGGGCCCCTGGGGGATGGGGGCCCTGGGCAAGTGCCTACTTTGCCCCCCCCCTAACGCCGGCCCTGCACTGGATACAGCTGAGAGCAGGACTAGCTATGTACAATGTATCAGTCTGGAGCTCACAGAGCATTGTCTACACTGGATACAGCTGAGAGCAGGACTAGCTATGTACAATGTATCAGTCTGGAGAACTCACAGAGCATTGTCTACACTGGAAACAGCTGAGAGCAGGACTAGCAATGTACAATCTATCACTCTGTAGAGCTCACAGAGCATTGCCTACACTGGATACAGCTGAGAGCAGGACTAGTTATGTACAATGTATCAGTCTGGGACTCACAGAGCATTGTCTACAATGGATACAGCTGAGAGCAGGACTAGCTATGTACAATGTATCAGTCTGGAGTCCAGGCTGTCGAGCTCACAGAGCATTGTCTACATTGGATACAGCTGGGAAAAGGACTAGCTATGTACAGTGTATCTGGAGTCCAGGCTGTAGAGCTCACAGAGCATTGTCTACACTGGATACAGCTGAGAGCAGGACTAGCTATGTACAATGTATCAGTCTGGAGCTCACAGAGCATTGTCTACACTGGATACAGCTGAGATCAGGACTAGCTATGTACAATGTATCAGTCTGGAGCTCACAGAGCATTGTCTACACTGGATACAGCTGGGAGCAGGACTAGCAATGTACAATGTATCAGTCTGGAGCTCACAGAGCATTGTCTACACTGGATACAGCTGAGAGCAGGACTAGCTATGTACAATGTATCAGTCTGGAGCTCACAGAGCATTGTCTACACTGGATGCAGCTGAAAGCAGGACTAGCTATGTACAATGTATCAGTCTGGGGCTCACAGAGCATTGTCTACACTGGATATATCTGGGAGCAGGACTAGCTATGTACAATGTATCAGTCTGTAGAGCTCACAGAGCATTGTCTACACTGGATACAGCTGAGAGCAGGACTAGCTATGTACAATGGATCAGTCTGGAGTTCATTATGGAAGAACCTGTTTGTAGAAAAAGAAGCCATATTATGAAATCTTTGATGCTGTTCAGACTGTGGCCATCACGTGTGTGTGGCGTGTGCAGTAACCCCCCCCCCCCTAAATTAAACAATAGCAGTGAGGGGGTTCAGCCCTCAGCACTTGTAAACCCTCTCGGCTGATCCCCTGTATACAGCACGGTAGATGTTGTACAATGTAATATATCTGCTGTATGAGTCCTTTGGGGTCATGTTACATATAATGTGGCTGCCAGCAGAATGAAATATATCGCCATCTATATTATGTCCTTACCTACTGATGAGTATACGGAGGAATGGGTCCCTGCGCTGCGCCGCTCATAAATGTCTCTGCCTCTCATATCTCTTTATGGTTCAAATCTTCATCATAAGAAGAAAATTCCTACATATTCTGCATCATTGGTTGGTTACATTATGCTCCATTCACATCCAAAGCTGCATTTAATTATTCTGCTTCCTTTCGCATGTAAACCTTGTCAATGGGGAGTCTTGATTGTGCCCACCCTGCTTTCTCATCATTAGCTTTAGAATGGGAGAATATGATTTTCAAAGTTCACAAAAAAATGTAATAAATTCTTTTAAATTATCTGGTTCCAGAAAGTGCCAGAGATTTATAATTTACTTCTATTAAAAAAAATCTCCAGTCCTCCATTACTTAACAGCTGCTGTATGTCCTACTGGAAGTGATGTTTTCTCTTCAGTCTGACACTGCTGCCACCTCTGTCCATGTCAGGAACTGTCCAGAGCAGGAGAGGTTTTCTATGGGGATTTGCTGCTGCTGTGGACAGTTCCTGACATGGACAGAGGTGGCAGCAGAGAGCACTGTGCCAGACTGGAAAGTATACACCACTTCCTGCAGGACATACAACAGCTGATAAGTACTGGAAGACTGGGGATTTTTTAATAGAAGTAAATTACAAATCTGACACTTTCTGGCACCAGTTGATGTGAATTTGTTGTTGTTGAACTCCCCTTTTACCTCCGGGGTAACCTGTAGGCCTCCTGATCTCCTCACGCCCTTCCCGTCCCCAGGCGTATTGGCGTCGCTCCTTATATAACCACTTATGTAAATCAGCGCCGTCTTATTTGTGCCGCGTCGGGTTTTCATTTCATACAAGTTTTTCATTATGATAATTTTCCTTTATTGCTTCCCCCTCTTAACCGCGCGGCGTACGGCGTCTGTAATTAAAGCGCAGAGACACAATGGGCTATATTTAGTTCCCGCTATAAGCGAGGCCTCTCCGCTCGCTCACATCCATTGCAGATTTATCGGATGGCTCCGGAGGCCAAGGGGCGGCTGTAATCCCCCTATTGTGTGGACGTTGTTCAGATTAGAAGGACTGCGACCCCCTCCTCAGCTGCGTCATTTCCCCCCAACAGTGCCCTGAATTCATGTAATGTATCTGTATACTGATTATGATGATATGGATAAGGAATTAGGAGACTGTTTGTGGCAGCCGCTTCATCCATCTCTTGTTAGATTCCCTCCTTTCTGTTTTGTGAACCAGGAGGATTAGGCTGAACAGCACTGTAGGTCCTTTTTAGGGTATGTTCACACGCCAGATGATAATTTAATGTGTTTTATTATGGCAGAAATTCTAGCCTGAGTCTTATACCTCTGACACTTATGTGCTGTATAAACTATTGTCATCAAAGGAATTGTAGCGAATCTGTCATCTCTCTTTTATATTCAGAGCTCAGGTGTCAGGGAGGCATTACCACAACCTGCACACCTCCTTCCCACTCTGCAGGATGGACAGGGCTTGGATTCTGGCACTGGAGTCGGATGGAGGAGCTCAGCCCAGCCTCCTTAAAGGAGAAGTCCAGCGATATTTTTTATGAAAGTATTGTATAGCCCCCCAAAAGTTATACATGGTGATGTCACTTCCTGGATAACATGGTGATGTCACTTCCTGGATAACATGGTGATGGCATGACCGGACTCCCAGAGCTGTGCGGACTGTGGGTGCTGGAGAGGATGATGGCAAGGGGGACACTGGGGGACACATGGCACTGGAGGGACACTGAGCATCCCTCTGCCATCATCCTCTCCAGCAGCCACAGCTCGCACAGCTCTGGGAGTCGGGTTGTGTCATTACCATTTTATCCAGGAAGTGACATCACCATGTTTTCCAGGAAGTGACATCACCATGTTATCCAGGAAGTGACATCACCATTTTTATCCAGGAAGTGACATCACCATGTTTTCCAGGAAGTGACATCACCATGTTATTCAGCAAGTGACATCACCATTTTTATCCAGGAAGTGACATCACCATTTTATCCAGGAAGTGATATTACAATTTTATCCAGGAAGTGACATCACCATGTTATCCAGGAAGTGACATCACCATTTTATCCAGGAAGTGACATTACAATTTTATCCAGGAAGTGACATCACCATGTTATCCAGGAAGTGACATCACCATGTTATCCAGGAAGTGACATCACCATGTTATCCAGGAAGTGACATCACCATGTTATCTAGGAAGGGACATCACCATGTTATATGTTATTCAGGAAGTGACATCACCATGTTATCCAGGAAGTGACATCACCATGTTATCCAGGAAGTGACATCCCCATGTTATCCAGGAAGTGAATCCTTGATGCAGTAGTAAGTGCAGGGAAAAAAAGCAGTTTATGAGCATTTCCCGTACTAAGTGCATATTGGTAATTTGTAAAACTTTTGGGGGGCAATACAATACTTTAATAAAAAATTTCGCTGGACTTCTCCTTTAACACTTGAGCTCTCAATATGATCTAGAACAGTGGTGTCAAACTCAGGCCCTCCAGCTGTTGCAAAACTACAATTCCCATCTTGCCTGGACGGCCAAATCCATCTACCCTTCTATTCTGAGGTGGTCCGTTTGTTGTTCATGGGGCAAATAGAAAAGGGGCAGACTTAGATCCGAGGGCCATTCTGGACAGGGGCGGATTAACTTTACCATAGGCCCTGTGCTTTTTACCAAGCTTGGGCCCCCCCATACTATTGTAACTATGGCAGAACTGAGATGTTGCTCATCAATACAGGATAGAATTTTTAGCAAATCATGGCAGAACTGTAGCCAGGAGCCAGGAGACACAGTGCACCACACAAGGTCTGTGTAGATGGCCATGGGCCCTGCAGGATCTTAGGACCCCGGGCTTCAGCCCAAAACTGACCTTTTATAATCTACCAGTGGCCACGATCCGAGGGTCAGTCTTAGGGTACTATTACAAGGAGCGATTTTTAACGATTAACGACTAACAATAAATGATCGCAAACGGGATTGTTTATCGTTAACCTGAAATTGTTCACCATATTAAACAGAACGATGGTCGTTAGTTACGATGGTTTATTCCTTCCGATGCCAAAAATACAATGGACAGTGTGCAATTACACTTAACGATTAGTAAAAATATGCGGAACTTGAACGAACGTGGAACGTCAAGTTCCTCCTTACCTTGAAGAAGCTATCAAAAATGTTATTCTTAATCTCAATTTTGCAAAGTGCCGGCCGATTATTTTCGAGCTGGAAAGTAGACGGCCTGCTGCTTATTTTACTACCTTGCTGTGTATAATCCCTTTATATTCCATTAGCAGTAATGTATTGATCCCCCATGTCACACTCACATTGATTCAGGAAGCTGAGATATAAGGAGCTGTTTGATGAGGCTTTTATATTGTAATGTCATCTGTCATTTTTTCCCTGTATACATTTGACCCTTTGAGGGCTGTGAGCGCTAATTGAGTGAAAGTGGTATATTGGGGGGTAGCTGCAGTCATGTTTGAATTTCAAGGCGCTAAGGTTGCAGCGTTGTCTAAACTGACTGTCTGGGCTTTGCCATGTGATCAGCATTATGCCAGGCTTCATCATGTGATCAGCATCATACCAGGCTTCATGATGTAATTAGCATTATTACCAGGCTTCATCACGTAATCAACATTATTACCAGGCTTCATCACGTGATTAGCATTATTACCAGGCTTCATCACGTAATCAACATTATTACCGGGCATCATCATGTGATCAGCATTACCAGGCTTCATCATGTGATCAGCATTACCAGGCTTCATCATGTGATCAGCATTACCAGGCTTCTTCATGTGATCGGCATTACCAGGCTTCATCATGTGATCGGCATTGCCAGGCATCATCATGTGATCAGCATTATTACCAGGCTTCATCATGTGATCAGCATTATTACCAGGCTTCATCATGTGATCAGCATTACCAGGCTTCATCATGTGATCAGCATTATTACCAGGCTTCATCATGTGATCAGCATTGCCAGGCTTTTTTACAGTCTTCCTCTTGTCAAAAATGATCTGATGAAGCCTTGTACTGCTGATCACATGATGAAGACTGGTAATGCTGATCACATGATGAAGCCCGGTAATGCTGATCACGTGAAGAAGCCTGGTAATTCTGATCACATGATGAAGCCCGGTAATTCTGATCACATGATGAAGCCTGGTAATAATGCTGATCACATGATGAAGCCTGGTAATAATGCTGATCACATGATGATGTCTGGAAATGCTGATCACATGATGATGTCTGGTAATAATGCTGATCACATGATGATGTCTGGTAATAATGCTGATCACATGATGCTATGCCACCCATATTTTCTAACTGTGCAATGATAATACACATCCAGGATTACAAAAACATAGCTGCTTTTTTCCAGAAACAGTGCCACCCTTGTCTTCAGAGTCTATGTGTGGTATTACAGGTCTGGTCATAAAGAATACATATTATCACAGTTCTATATTCCTGATAATAAATGTTCTTTCTTCTGGATTTTTGCAGACGGGATCAGTGTAAGCGGCCTGCCGGTGTCCAGCCCCTTCAGACACATTGTCAAACCCAGAGTGGAGACCAAACTCCTGAACCCTCCAGAAAGCAGCCGGAGCAGCGACTTCAGCCACGTCAAGGTGGGCCGGGAGTGGGGGAGTATGATTAGCAGGGGTGCTGTATAATGGACGGTTTGTATTGAAAATCTCATCTCTATCATCTTATAGTTCTGGGGTCCTAAGTGGGAATGTGACCGGGGCAGAGCATTTCAGCAGAGGAGTGTGATGACTTGTTGAAGGATACAGTGAGAAATACATAGTGAAAGTAGGATGACCCCTGCAGTGCAGAGTATTTCAGGAGAGGGTGTACCGATCCTACTGATCCGTCAGGGACAGTTGTTATGGCTGTAAGAAGCATACTGTCTCTCCTCTGATCCATCCAGTCCCATAAGAGTGATGATCTGGTCATGTCCCCTGGAAAGGCTGGTGTTTGTACAGGACATGACTAGTCCTATTGATGTTATGGAGACTTCCCTCCATTCTTTATTATTAGCAGGAGAACCGGACAATGAAACAGCATTAGTACAGTGCACCAGTGTGCAGTATAGTTCTACTGTTATGGCAGGCCACAGTCGACTTCAATCTTACTCTATTGGAATAAAAAAAAAAAAAAAAAAAAAGCTGGTAACCTTGTGATCATGTTAGATTTTGATGGCTGCAATTAGTCCTCATTGTTCCTCAGACGCTAGGTGTTTGCTGTGCTGCCGTTTTCCACATGATCGCATCTCAGTTCAGCTTTGCAGTTACCTTTGCAATGAATGTCAGCCATTAATTACCTGAGCTTGTATTCAGGCGAACAGCAGACAGTGATGGATGCCGGGCCCAGGGTTATCAGTAATTCTGAGATCATGTGTTACCATTTAGATGAGACTTGACAGAAAGAGTAGACAGGTCCATACTCTTTACTCTTCCAAATAACATCTAGTCACTGAAAGGGCAACTCCAGGCCCAGGTGATACCACCCTCAGTGTTACTGCTTTCTGTATATAAGGATATAACTACTTATGCTCCTATTCATTCTGTAAGAATATTAATACTACTGCTCCTATATACAAGAATATAACTACTCTATTACTGCTCCTATCTACAAGAACATAACTACTATAATACTGCTCCTATATACAAGAATATAACTACTATAATACTGCTCCTATCTACAAGAACATAACTACTATAATACTGCTCCTATATACAGGAATATAACTACTATAATACTGCCCCTATATACAGGAATATAACTACTATAATACTGCTCCTATATACAGGGATATAACTACTATAATACTGCCCCCTATATACAAGAATATAACTACTATAATACTGCTCCTATATACAGGAATATAACTACTATATTACTGCTCCTATATGCAACAATATAACTACTATAATACTGCTCCTATATACCAGAATATAACTACTATAATACTGCCCCCTATGTACAGGAATATAACTACTATAATACTGCCCCCTATATACAGGAATATAACTACTATAATACTGCTCCTATATACAAGAATATAACTACTATAATACTGCTCCTATATACAAGAATATAACTATTTAATACTGCTCCTATATAGAAGAATATAACTACTATAATACTGCTCCTATATACAGGAATATAACTACTATAATACTGCTCCTATATACAGGAATATAACTACTATAATACTGCTCCTATATACAGGAATATAACTACTATAACACTGCCCCCTATATACAAGAATATAACTTCTATAATACTGCTCATATATACAGGAATAGAACTACTATAATACTGCTCGTATATACAAGAATATAACTACTATAATACTGCTCCTATATATACCTGAATATCACTACTATAATACTGTCCCCTATATACAAGAATATAACTACTATAATACTGTCCCCTATATACAAGAATATAACTACTATAATACTGCTCCTATATACAGGAATATAACTACTATAATACTGCTCCTATATACAGGAATAGAACTACTATAATACTGCTCCTATATACAGGAATATAACTACTATATATAATACTGCTGCATATAGATAATAATCCTGAGTATGTAGTACCATCTGACTTCCTCCTTTCATGCTTTCTTTGCTGTCTGTGATAACCAAGAGGCTTTCAGGTGATACACTTGGCCATGGGTCAGTAGCAGGTGATGAACTGTGATGTCACAGTGGCTCTGGATATAGTGACTGTGCTGCAGAGTGATGATCTGCTGCTCTCTCTGATCAGTGACACAAGTGAATGGGATTTATGGGTGGTACAGATGACGGACGACTCGGTGGCTTATCACCCAGGGTTGGGGTTCCCTGCTCTCCCACCTCTCACCATTGCCTCATTCCTCTTACACATCCAGCAGTGATCCTGCAGACAGCAATAACTCTCCTGTCAAATACTACATTGGCCTTAAAGAGTTAAAACTGAGCAGCGTTGTAGAACACACAGTGCTGAATAATACCGTCCTGGCCCTGCATCAATAAATGATGTAAGATGGGAGATAGAAAACAACAACCATAAGTCTGTGCATTGATCTCTTACCTGACTGCCGTTCTCTCTATTCTTTAGTTAGCTGCTATTCTTGCCAGGGGGCAGTACTGAGCCCTAATATTTTTCATACGTTCAGAAATCAGGTTGTAGGATGCAGAATAAAGGACATCACGTAAGGAAGAACCCAACGTAAAACTTCAGCGGAAAAGAAATGAGAGATATTGGTGAAACATAAGCTTTATGTGATCAGTGTCAGGCAGCTGCTGCAAAGTTAGATAACATAATGCGGTGCAAGAATAGGGTATAAAGGCACATGACTAGAATATAGTTTTACTATTGTACAAATCACACTGTGCCACAAGAAATAAACAAATCTATGTACCATGCTCTGTGAAATTATAAGACGCCATATACTGTGATTGTGAAATAAATAGTGCTATACACTGTGCCCCATGACATGAACAATAGCATTCACTGTACCCTTCATATAAATAATACTATACACTGTACACTCTGCACAAGAAAAAAAAAAATAGTTAACACCGTGCCCCTGAAATAAATCCTATACACTGTGACCATGAAATAAATAATTCTTTACACTGTGACCATGAAATAAATAATAGTATACACTGTGACCATGAAATAAATAATACTTTACACTGTGACCATGAAATAAATAATACTTTACACTGTGACCATGAAATAAATAATAGTATACACTGTGACCATAAAATAAATAATACTTTACACTGTGACCATGAAATAAATAATAGTATACACTGTGACCATAAAATAAATAATACTTTACACTGTGACATGAAATAAATAATACTATACACTGTGACAATAAAATAATTATATACACTGTGACCATGAAATAAATCCTATACACTGTGACCATGAAATAAATAATACTATACACTGTGACAATAAAATAATTATATACACTGTGACCATGAAATAAATAATACTTTACACTGTGACCATGAAATAAATAATACTATACACTGTGACCATGAAATAAATAATACTTTACACTGTGACCATGAAATAAATAATACTTTACACTGTGACATGAAATAAATAATAGTATACACTGTGACCATGAAATAAATAATAGTATACACTGTGACCATGAAATAAATAATACTTTACACTGTGACCATGAAATAAATAATAGTATACACTGTGACCATGAAATAAATAATACTTTACACTGTGACCATGAAATAAATAATACTTTACACTGTGACATGAAATAAATAATACTATACACTGTGACCATGAAATAAATAATACTATACACTGTGACAATAAAATAATTATATACACTGTGACCATGAAATAAATCCTATACACTGTGACCATGAAATAAATAATACTATACACTGTGACAATAAAATAATTATATACACTGTGACCATGAAATAAATAATACTTTACACTGTGACCATGAAATAAATAATACTTTACACTGTGACCATGAAATAAATAATACTATACACTGTGACCATGAAATAAATACTATACACTGTGACCATGAAATAAATACCATACACTGTGACTAGGGATGAGCGAACCTAAAACGAACCTTGCTATAACAGCTGAATAATTGCAGCTACAATAGTGGGAGTCTGATAGGGTATAGTTTCGTTTAGTTGCAGTTGGTATTACAATGAAAAAAGTGGAAAAAATCAAAGTGCAAAAATAGTGAAAAAAAATTAGCCAAGGTGTAAGTGATTACACTTAGTTAGGACACAAAGTTCCTTGGACCCAGTAGGGTGGAAAACAGATATTTGACAGTGGAACCAGCAGCACTAATGCTACGTTTACACGAAACGATAATTGGCCCGATCGTACGATTAACGATGTCGGAGTAACAATTTTTTTCCCCATAATGATCAGCGTTTAGACGGTACGAAATATCGTACGAAAAATTTGTTTTGCGATCGCTTAAGCCTATCTCACACATTGGTTAAATCGGCGAACGACTGTTTACATGGAACGATCTGCGAATTTTTTGCGAACGATGATTTGAGAACATGTTGTAAGATCAAAATGAACGATTTCTCGTTCGTCGTTTGATCATTCGCTGCGTTTACACGTACGATTATCGTTCCAATTCAATCGTTATCGCGCAAATTTGCACGATAATCGTTACGTGTAAACGCAGCATTGTAGTACTGTATTGGACCCAGTGTGGAGGAGGAGGAGGAGGAGGAGGAGAAGGCAGTAGCACTTGATTGCAAACAGCCCAGTATGGTTAAAAAAAGACTATTGGAGGAGGAGGAGGCAGTACCTGATTGCACTCAGGCCAGTAATATTGAGAGCAGACTAGTCATGGAGCAGGAGGAGGGTCAGCCTTGGACAGTGATGGGACTTTTTTTTTTTTTTGCAGCTAAACGGGGTTCTTCTATTTTTTGAACCTGATTTTAAAGATATGAACTGATTTTACCTTAATAAATTTGTTTCGTTTAAACACTGAGGTTGCTTTCATGTGTCTTGGTTGATACTCACAGACAGCTGTCACATTACATTTTTCATTAGACAGCACCCAGGTATATCTGAGGAGACTAATTTAAGGTCTTACCCTAACAGAAGTGACGTCACACATCTTGATATACACAGAAAACCAGGATACAAGGGATTATAGGAGTAATAATCCCTTGTATCCTGGTCTATTCTGTGAAAAAAGTACAATTTTGCGTCACTGTTATTTTTAACAGATTTGTAACAAACTTTCTCAAAGTTCTTTGCAAAGTTCGTAACGAATCTGGTTCGTAACGGTTCGGTTCGCTTATGCCTAACTGTGACCATCAAATAAATAATACTTTACAATGTGGCCATGAAATAAATAATACTATACACTGTGACCATGAAATAAATACTATACACTGTGACCATGAAATAAATACTATACACTGTGACCATGAAATAAATAATACTTTACACTGTGGCCATGAAATAAATAATACTATACACTGTGACCATGAAATAAATAATACTATACACTGTGACCATGAAATAAATAATACTATACACTGTGACCATGAAATAAATAATTCTATACACTGTGACCATGAAATAAATAATACTTTACACTGTGACCATGAAATAAATAATACTTTACACTGTGACCATGAAATAAATACTATACACTGTGACCATGAAATAAATACTATACACTGTGACCATGAAATAAATAATACTATACACTTTGACCATGAAATAAATAATACTTTACACTGTGACATGAAATAAATAATACTATATACTGTGCCCCTGTAATAAATACTATACCCTGTATAGTAACTGTACACTCTGCACATGAAATAAATATTGTACACTGTGCCCCTAAATAATGCTGTGCACTGTACCCCTGAAATTAATAATACAATACGCTGTGCCTCTTAAATGAATACAGTTTACTGTGCCCCATGATATAAATAATACTGTACACTGTGCCCCTGAAATAAATACTATAGACTGTGATGCAAACATCACTATAAACTGCACCTAACATGAATAATAATATACTGTGTCCATGAAATAATGTGCGTGTGGAATTAATACAATTGTACAGTGTACCCCTGAAATAAATACTGTATTCTGTGTCCCTGAAATAGTACTGTACACTATGCACTGAAAATAATGTGCACTATGCACCTGAAATAAATATTGTACGCTTTGACCTTAAATAATACTGTACATAATAATACATCTGAAATAATACTGTGCACCTTGAAAAAATACTGTACAGTGTGCACCTGTAAAAAATAACACTGTACACTACGTTTTGCCAGGTACGGTAGACCCACCAAACAGTGCTTTCTAAATAGTGGCGCAGTGAATACATTACATTATATACCATGGTGCAGTGCAGATATACTGTGGTTCAGTGCATGGAGTACACATATGTCTTGATGCAGTACATTATATATTGTGGCAATCACTGCAGATATATACTGTATCCCAGTGCATATATACTGTATCACAGTGCATGCAGTACAGATATATACTGTATCCCGGCGCATGCAGTACAGATATATACTGTATCCTGGTGTGTACAGTACAGGTATATACTGTATCTTGTGCATGCAGTACAGATATATACTGTATCCCAGTGCATGCAGTACAGGTATATACTGTATCCCCGTGCATATATACTGTATCACAGTGCGTGCAGTACAGATATTACCTGTATCCTGGTGTGTACAGTACAGGTATATACTGTATCCTTGTGCATGCAGTACAGATATATACTGTATCCCAGTGCATTCAGTACAGGTATATACTGTAAGCCCGTGCATATATACTGTATCACAGTGCATGCAGTACAGATATATACTGTATCCTGGTGTGTACAGTACAGGTATATACTGTATCCCAGTGCATATATACTGTATCACAGTGCATGCAGTACAGATATATACTGTATCCTGGTGTGTACAGTACAGGTATATACTGTATCCTTGTGCATGCAGTACAGATATATACTGTATCCAGGTGCATGCAGTACAGATATATACTGTATCCCGGTGCATGCACTACAGATATATACTGTATCCCGGTGCATGCAGTACAGATATATACTGTATCCAGGTGCATGCAGTACAGATATATACTGTATCCTGGTGCATATATACTGTATGCCAGTGCATGCAGTACAGGTATATTCTGTATCCCAGTGCATGCAGTACAGGTATTTACTGTATCCTGGTGCATATATACTGTATCCCGGTGCATGCAGTACAGGTATATACTGTATCCCAGCGCATGCAGTACAGATATATACTGTATCCCAGTGCATGCAGTACAGATACATACTGTATCCCGTTGCATGCAGTACAGATATATACTGTATCCCGGTGCATGCAGTACAGGTATTTACTGTATCCTGGTGCATATATACTGTATCCCAGTGCATGCAGTACAGATATATACTGTATCCCAGTGCATGCAGTACAGATATATACTGTATCCCGGTGCATGCAGTACAGGTATTTACTGTATCCTGGCCCATATATACTGTATCCCAGTGCATGCAGTACAGATATATACTGTATCCCAGCGCATGATGTACAGATATATACTGTATCCCGGTGCATGCAGTACAGGTATTTACTGTATCCTGGTGCATATATACTGTATCCCAGTGCATGCAGTACAGATATATACTGTATCCCAGTGCATGCAGTACAGATATATACTGTATCCCGGTGCATGCAGTACAGATATATACTGTATCCCGGTGCATGTAGTAAAGATATATACTGTATCCCGGTGCATGCAGTAAAGATATATACTGTATCCCGGTGCATGCAGTACAGGTATATACGTGCTCATCTCCATGTAGGAGAAATATGCAGAAGGGGAAAGGTTTTCCTGAGGACAGCGTTTCCTGCGTGCAGCTATTTTTAGCCGCAGTTTGTCCCCCATTGAGCTGTTTAAAGATTCATTGCTGCCGTTAATAGGTATTTTTATAACCGGTCTGTCAACCGGCAGAGTCAGCGCACTGTGATAAATGGTAATTCTCTTCTAAGGACCGGCTGCCATGGTAGCCATTAACCCTTTGTGACGAAGCTGTCGGCAGGCATGTCTGGTCTGAGCAGATGAAACTGGAGTTGTCTGTATCCGGGGTCCGGCACCTATCAGAGGACATTTACAGATAGATCAGAGGATTTTAACCCTGGGGAGCTGGACAGAGGGGCAACGTCAATCTCCTGGGCCCCCATGTAAAAACTCGTCTACTTATGTGGGACAGATCTAAGGATCCAGGACCGGAGTGCAGCTACAACCAGTTTAGCCCCTGTAGCTATACACATTGCTGTATGGATAGGAAACACGGGCCCTAAAGCTGGCAGCTGTGCTGCATAACATGGACACAGTACAGGTCAGGCCCCGCCTCCATCACTCCTCAGGGGCGGGCACTCACAGCTCCATACTCTGCGGAGCCTGTACAGGTCAGGCCCCGCCTCCATCACTCCTCAGGGTCGGGCACTCCTAGCTCCATACTCTGCGGAGCCTGTACAGGTCAGGCCCCGCCTCCACCACTCCTCAGGGTCGGGCACTCCTAGCTCCATACTCTGCGGAGCCTGTACAGGTCAGGCCCCGCCTCCACCACTCCTCAGGGCCGGGCACTCCTAGCTCCATACTCTGCGGAGCCTGTACAGGTCAGGCCCCGCCTCCATCACTCAGGGGCGGGCACTCACAGCTCCATACTCTGCGGAGCCTGTACAGGTCAGGCCCCGCCTCCATCACTCCTCAGGGGCGGGCACTCACAGCTCCATACTCTGCGGAGCCTGCACTTTGCTCCCAGGCTGTGCTCTGCATTCTAACTGCGTTTGTCTGCTCTACAGCCTAGTGAGTGACTCCTGCTCTGTGCAGGGCAGTGAGTGGGTCAGGTGACAGGGCTGAGTATTGAATAAAAGGGTCTGATCACTTTGTGTCCCTACTGTCCTCTATTGTCCTCACAAAGTCACTAACACTTTTTGTTCTCCTGCTTTTTCTTCCCACCAAGTCTGTGTTCTGAGGTTCTGCAGCAGCTGAGGTGTATTATGATGTACTGCAGCAGCTGAGGTGTATTGTGATATATTGCAGCAGCTGAGGTGTATTGTGATATATTGCAGCAGCTGAGGTGTATGATGACGTTCTGCAGCAGCTGTGGTGTATGATGATGTTCTGCGGCAGCTGAGGTGTGTATGATGAGGTTCTGCGGCAGCTGAGGTGTATGATGAGGTTCTGCGGCAGCTGAGGTGTGTATGATGAGGTTCTGCGGCAGCTGAGGTGTGTATGATGATGTTCTGCGGCAGCTGAGGTGTATGATGAGGTTCTGCGGCAGCTGAGGTGGGTATGAGGAGGTTCTGAGGCAGCTGAGGTGTGTATGATGAGGTTCTGCGGCAGCTGAGGTGTGTATGATGAGGTTCTGCGGCAGCTGAGGTGTGTATGATGAGGTTCTGCGGCAGCTGAGGTGTGTATGATGAGGTTCTGCGGCAGCTGGGGTGTGTATGGGGAGGTTCTGCGGCAGCTGAGGTGTGTATGATGATGTTCTGCGGCAGCTGAGGTGTATGATGAGGTTCTGCGGCAGCTGAGGTGTGTATGATGATGTTCTGTGGCAGCTGAGGTGTGTATGATGTGGTTCTGCGGCAGCTGAGGTGTGTATGATGATGTTCTGCAGCAGCTGAGGTGTATGATGAGGTTCTGCGGCAGCTGAGGTGTGTATGATGATGTTCTGCAGCAGCTGAGGTGTATGATGAGGTTCTGCGGCAGCTGAGGTGTGTATGATGATGTTCTGCAGCAGCTGAGGTGTATTATGACATTGATGTAAACCTTCCTCAGCGCTCCACAGATGCTGGATCCCTTTTGGCCTTATACCTCTCACAGCTGAGGGTTTGCTACATTTGCATCCAGACTAGACAATCCCCTAACCCGCCTGATACTGTTCCCTGCACTCAGACAGGAGGGAGGTCTGTGCTGTCAATGTGGTTAGAGGATTGGACTTCATACGGTTGCTGCAAGCTGCAGTTCTCGAAGGGTTAATAAGTAATAAAAACGTTCACAATGACGGCGGCAAGAAGAGATCCTAAAAATGGTGTGAAGTCAGAAGCAGAAGACACACATTGGTGGGGGTGGGGGGGATGGCAGGTGGTTAGGGCATGCTGGGAGTTGTAGTTTTCCACAGTGGTAGAGCTCATCCTTGTGATGATCGGCCATCCATCCCCATCAGGTCCAGTCCTCGGATCTCTCCCCTCTTAGTTTGGGGCGGGGGTCTGGCTGCGGCTTATTCCCGGCCTGGTGCAGGGGGTGAGGTTACTATGAGGACACACTGGCTGCGGCTTATTCCCGGCCTGGTGCAGGGGGTGAGATTACTATGAGGACACACTGTCTGTCATGGAGCAGAATCCCATCCCAGCTCCGCTGATCGCTGATCTCTCTGATCTCTCTGATCTCTCCCCTCTTAGTTTGGGGCGGGGGTTTGGCTGCGGCTTATTCCCGGCCTGGTGCAGGGGGTGAGGCTACTATGAGGACACACTGGCTGCGGCTTATTCCCGGCCTGGTACAGGGGGTGAGGTTACTATGAGGACACACTGGCTGCGGCTTATTCCCGGCCTGGTACAGGAGGTGAGGTTACTATGAGGACACACTGGCTGCGGCTTATTCCCGGCCTGGTGCAGGGGGTGAGGTTACTATGAGGACACACTGGCTGCGGCTTATTCCCGGCCTGGTGCAGGGGGTGAGGTTACTATGAGGACACACTGGCTGCGGCTTATTCCCAGCCTGGTGCAGGGGGTGAGGTTACTATGAGGACACACTGGCTGCGGCTTATTCCCAGCCTGGTGCAGGGGGTGAGGTTACTATGAGGACACACTGGCTGCGGCTTATTCCCAGCCTGGTGCAGGGGGTGAGGTTACTATGAGGACACACTGGCTGCGGCTTATTCCCGGCCTGGTGCAGGGGGTGAGGTTACTATGAGGACACACTGGCTGCGGCTTATTCCCGGCCTGGTGCAGGGGGTGAGGTTACTAATAGGACACACTGGCTGCGGCTTATTCCCGGCCTGGTGCAGGGGGTGAGGTTACTATGAGGACACACTGGCTGCGGCTTATTCCCTGCCTGGTGCAGGGGGTGAGGTTACTATGAGGACACACTGGCTGCGGCTTATTCCCGGCCTGGTGCAGGGGGTGAGGTTACTATGAGGACACACTGGCTGCGGCTTATTCCCGGCCTGGTGCAGGGGGTGAGGTTACTATGAGGACACACTGGCTGCGGCTTATTCCCAGCCTGGTGCAGGGGGTGAGGTTACTATGAGGACACACTGTCTGTCATGGAGCAGAATCCCACCCCAGCTCCGCTGATCGCTGCTCCGCTGTAATAGATGGACGAGCGACGGCAGTGATTGAATTACGGCTCCCAGTCCTGGAAAATAATGATGACAATAAATACTGGAAGACGTCGCTGATGGACACGGCCGCTCCATCCACTCATCACCGGCAGCGGGGTATAGAGAAGGGCGGGAAGAGGGAAGCCAATAAGAGAGAGATATATGGATAAAGAGAGAAGAGAGAGAAGCTCAGATTGTGTCTCCTCCATCTTCTTGTGTTTAGTTTCTTATTATGAACACTTCCCTCCTGTAACATATATAAAGGTTTCCATCATGTCCTCCTTTTCCCTTCTTCCCTCCTGTAACATATAAAAAGGTTTCCATCATGTCCTCCCTTTCCCTTCTTCCTCCTGTAACATATATAAAGGTTTCCATCATGTCCTCCCTTTCCCTTCTTCCCTCCTGTGACATATATAAAGGTTTCCATCATGTCTCCTCTTTCCCTTCTTCCCTCCTGTAATATATATATATAGGTTTCCATCATGTCCTCCCTTTCCCTTCTTCCCCCCTGTAACATATATAAAGGTTTTCATCATGTCCCTCCCTTTCCCTTCTTCCTCCTGTAACATATATAAAGGTTTCCATCATGTCCCCCCTTTCCCTTCTTCCTCCTGTAACATATATAAAAGTTTCCATCATGTCCTCCCTTTCCCTTCTTCCCCCTGTAATATATATAAAGGTTTCTATCATGTCCTCCCTTTCCCTTCTTCCCTCCTGTAACATATATAAAGGTTTCCATCATGTCTCCTCTTTCCCTTCTTCCCTCCTGTAATATATATATATAGGTTTCCATCATGTCCTCCCTTTCCCTTCTTCCCCCCTGTAACATATATAAAGGTTTTCATCATGTCCTCCCTTTCCCTTCTTCCCCCTGTAATATATATAAAGGTTTCCATCATGTCCTCCTTTCCCTTCTTCCCTCCTGTAACATATAAAAAGGTTTCCATCATGTCCTCCCTTTCCCTTCTTCCTCCTGTAACATATATAAAGGTTTCCATCATGTCCGCCCTTTCCCTTCTTCCTCCAGTAACATATATAAAGGTTTCCATCATGTCCTCCTTTCCCTTCTTCCTCCTGTAACATATAAAAAGGTTTCCATCATGTCTTCCCTTTCCCTTCTTCCTCCTGTAACATATATAAAGGTTTCCATCATGTCCTCCTTTTCCCTTCTTCCTCCTGTAACATATATAAAGGTTTCCATCATGTCCGCCCTTTCCCTTCTTCCTCCAGTAACATATATAAAGGTTTCCATCATGTCCTCCCTTTCCCTTCTTCCTCCTGTAACATATATAAAGGTTTCCATCATGTCCTCCCTTTCCCTTCTTCCTCCTGTAACATATATAAAGGTTTCCATCATATCCTCTCTTTCCCTTCTTCCTCCTGTAACATATATAAAGGTTTCCATCATGTCCTCCTTTTCCCTTCTTCCTCCTGTAACATATATAAAGGTTTCCATCATGTCCTCCCTTTCCCTTCTTCCCTCCTGTAACATATATAAAGGTTTCCATCATGTCCTCCCTTTCCCTTCTTCCCTCCTGTAACATATATAAAGGTTTCCATCATGTCTCCTCTTTCCCTTCTTCCCTCCTGTAATATATATATATAGGTTTCCATCATGTCCTCCTTTCCCTTCTTCCCCCCTGTAACATATATAAAGGTTTCCATCATGTCCTCCTTTCCCTTCTTCCTCCTGTAACATATATAATGGTTTCCATCATGTCCCCCCTTTCCCTTCTTCCTCCTGTAACATATATAAAAGTTTCCATCATGTCCTCCCTTTCCCTTCTTCCCCCTGTAATATATATAAAGGTTTCCATCACGTCCTCCTTTCCCTTCTTCCCTCCTGTAACATATATAAAGGTTTCCATCATGTCCTCCTTTCCCTTCTTCCTCCTGTAACATATATAAAGGTTTCCATCATGTCCTCCCTTTCCCTTCTTCCTCCTGTAACATATATAAAGGTTTCCATCATGTCTCCTCTTTCCCTTCTTCCCTCCTGTAATATATATAGGTTTCCATCATGTCCTCCCTTTCCCTTCTTCCTCCTGTAACATATATAATGGTTTCCATCATGTCCCCCCTTTCCCTTCTTCCTCCTGTAACATATATAAAAGTTTCCATCATGTCCTCCCTTTCCCTTCTTCCCCCTGTAATATATATAAAGGTTTCCATCACGTCCTCCTTTCCCTTCTTCCCTCCTGTAACATATATAAAGGTTTCCATCATGTCCTCCTTTCCCTTCTTCCTCCTGTAACATATATAAAGGTTTCCATCATGTCCTCCCTTTCCCTTCTTCCTCCTGTAACATATATAAAGGTTTCCATCATGTCTCCTCTTTCCCTTCTTCCCTCCTGTAATATATATAGGTTTCCATCATGTCCTCCCTTTCCCCCCTTCCCTCCTGTAACATATATAAAGGTTTCCATCATGTCCTCCTTTCCCTTCTTCCTCCTGTAATATATATAGGTTTCCATCATGTCCTCCCTTTCCCTTCTTCCCTCCTGTAATATATATAGGTTTCCATCATGTCCCTCCTTTCCCTTCTTTCCTCCTGTAACATATATAAAGGTTTCCATCATGTCCTCCTTTCCCTTCTTCCTCCTGTAACATATATAAAGGTTTCCATCATGTCCCCCCCTTTCCCCCCTTCCCTCCTGTAACATATATAAAGGTTTCCATCATGTCCTCCCTTTCCCTTCTTCCCCCTGTAATATATATAAAGGTTTCCATCATGTCCTCCCTTTCCCTTCTTCCCTCCTGTAACATATATAAAGGTTTCCATCATGTCCTCCTTTCCCTTCTTCCTCCTGTAACATATATAAAGGTTTCCATCATGTCCTCCCTTTCCCTTCTTCCTCCTGTAACATATATAAAGGTTTCCATCATGTCCTCCTTTCCCTTCTTCCTCCTGTAATATATATAGGTTTCCATCATGTCCTCCTTTCCCTTCTTCCTCCTGTAACATATATAAAGGTTTCCATCATGTCCTCCCTTTCCCCCCTTCCCTCCTGTAACATATATAAAGGTTTCCATCATGTCCTCCCTTTCCCTTCTTCCCCCTGTAATATATATAAAGGTTTCCATCATGTCCTCCCTTTCCCTTCTTCCCTCCTGTAACATATATAAAGGTTTCCATCATGTCCTCCATTTCCCTTCTTCCCTCCTGTAACATATATAAAGGTTTCCATCATGTCCTCCATTTCCCTTCTTCCCTCCTGTAACATATATAAAGGTTTCCATCATGTCCTCCTTTCCCTTCTTCCTCCTGTAACATATATAAAGGTTTCCATCATATCCTCTCTTTCCCTTCCTCCTCCTGTAATATATATAAAGGTTTCCATCATGTCCTCCCTTTCCCTTCTTCCTCCTGTAACATATATAAAGGTTTCCATCATGTCCTCCCTTTCCCTTCTTCTCTCCTGTAACATGTATAAAGTTTTCTTTTTCTCCCACTTTCTCCCTATTGTCTATGATAGAGCAGGGGGTGAGTATATAATATGACATAACCCCGACTGAGTGACCTGGGGGTGCAGACCCTCTGCATGTTACTCCTGCAGTGATATCATTTGTGTCATCCCTGATATAACTGTCAGGGAAACTTTGGGAAGCCGGCGCCACTCTACAGCTATCCGTAACATGTTAAATATTTTATAGACACTTGTGAGGGTCTGTATTCAGACGACTCCATTATTTACTCTGTGGGATAGAGGAGGTAACGGAGGGGTCATATATAACATTGGAGTTATGATCCTAGTGGACTAGGATTATCCTACTACTGTGGTTACTGGCGTATATATAGGGACCAGTATTATAGTAGTTATATTCTTGTATATAGGAGCAGTATTATAGTAGTTATATTCCTGTATATAGGAGCAGTATTATAGTAGTTATATTCTTGTATATAGGGAGCAGTATTATAGTAGTTATATTCTTGTATATAGGGGCAGTATTATAGTAGTTATATTCTTGTATATAAGAGCAGTATTATAGTAGTTATATTCTTGTATATAGGAGCAGTATTATAGTAGTTATATTCTTGTATATAGGGAGCAGTATTATAGTAGTTATATTCTTGTATATAGGAGCAGTATTATAGTAGTTATATTCCTGTATATAGGAGCAGTATTATAGTAGTTATATCCCTGTATATAGGAGCAGTATTATAGTAGTTATGGTTCAGGGAAGAAACAGAGTGCTGCACATCACACCTATGGCTGATACTAGTGCCGCTAGGCTAAATAAAAAACACATCAGAACTTTGTGTATGAATTGATCAAGCCATACTGCCCCATGTACCTCGTGCCGGTATCTGATACACATGGGTCCCTACACTAAGTCCACACCGTGCCAGTCAGTGGCCACCAACCCCGCAGGCGTGCACAGCCAGGGAACGGGGGCTGCTTGGGGGCGACCTTCTCCGCCGGCGGTGCTGGCCGGGTTCTGGTGTGGTGTTTTTGGGTCTGGTCCTGTGGCATGGGGGTTGCAGGGCCGTTCCATGGCCCCCGTTCCCTGACTGTGCACGCCTGCGGGGTTGGTGGCCACTGACTGGCACGGTGTGGACTTAGTGTAGGGACCCATGTGTATCAGATACCGGCACGAGGTACATGGGGCAGTATGGCTTGATCAATTCATACACAAAGTTCTGATGTGTTTTTTATTTAGCCTAGCGGCACTAGTATCAGCCATAGGTGTGAGGTGCAGCACTCTGTTTCTTCCCTGAACCGCATTATAGTAGTTATATTCTTGTTTATAGGGGCAGTATTATAGTAGTTATTTCTCCATATAGGAGCAGTATATAGTAGTTATACTATTGTATATAGGGAGCAGTATTATAGTATTTGTATAGTGATTTCATGTGGTTTCTACTGATCGCTGTGTGACAGGTAGCGGCTTTGTCTTAAGTCCTGTTTCTCGTTAATGTAGATTTGTTGTGTTGTTGTTGCCGCGGTTCAGTCTCACCCCGTCCTTCATTAATCTTTGAATTTTAAACCTTCTCTTAAAGGGCAGCGAAATAAAGAGTTTCCCAGAGAGAAATATTCTAAAATGTCATGAATTTTAAAAATGTTTCAAATGTTCTTTGACTAGTATAAATATTTCATTACTGAGCAGTCGCCCTGGGACACGGCTCGCTGCGATTCCTGCTCTATCCCCCGGATCAAAGTCATCCGAACAAAAGTTTAATTTGACGTTCCCCTTTCGTGACTCCTCTGCGGCGCTTACATTTTGGTAAAATGGGAATAATGACGTTGTATTTCTATGCCATAAAGGTTAATGGACACGGAGATTTGTTGACCGATGTTCTGCACCCATAAAACGTTTGATATTTCACCTGACCTGATATCCCGGTGGCATCTACTGCAGCAATAGTGGATTATACAGGACTTATAGATATAGTTTTTTCTGCATTCTTTTATTGCGTCTTAGTTATATTTTATTTGCAGCTGCTGTTTTTAGTTGTGATTGACAGGAATCTTTTTCATTAGTTTTGTCAATCATTATAGGTTTTATTTCATCTGATGACTCTATGGTTAAATTTCCTGGACTCATTGGCAAGCCTTGGGGCCACAGTAGATACATCACTTTTCCCTAGTACAAGGTTCACAGCTCCTTTCTATTAGAGTATGTTCACACTGAGGAATAGGTGAGGAAATTCAAACTGAATCCGTGCTTAATTTTACACGTTTTGCTCTTTAAATTCTGTCTTCAAAATGTATACATTAGTGTCCGATTGTTTATACACCTATCCCCCCGAGAACCATGACCATCTACTGTACATACTATCCAATTGCAAGATATTCCCTACAACAATGAATATCTATGCCCACAAGAAATTGTCCACCTTGGATCCGCTTTCCGTCCAAAGGATTGACATGTCAATTCTTATGGCGAATTACGCTAGAGAAATCCCATAGAAGTCATTGGGTCTTTGAATTTCTGCTCGAATATTGCACCTATACTGCGGATGGTGAAGAAGAGGAAATTTCAAGCAGAAAACTTTCCTCTTCAATTTCTCGCCTATTCTTCAGTGTGATGATAACCTGAGGGTATGTTCACACTGAAGAATGACCGAACAGTTAAAGAGGAAAGTTTTCTGCTTGAAATCTCCTCCTCTTCAGCTCTGGCGGAATAGGCGTAGAATTTGAGCAGAAAGCGGGTATTCAAAGAATTTGCGCAAGAAACACAACCATCTTATTCCATCATTGGTATCTTATTGAGGAGATACTAGAAGCTGTATGGAAGTGACACTGAAGGGATGGGAGAAATTATGTGGGGGGTGGTTTGTAGATGATATTGAGGGTATACTAAAAGGGGAATTATATTGGGGGCATCAGATAATGATGGGAGAGGAGAGGTGATACCTTGGCTGCTAGAATAGAGGCAGAGCTGACAATACCCAGTAGAGGACGTAAAACCTTGAAAACGAGGGAGAAGCAATACCTATGGAAAACATATCTCAGGAGAGGAGGACCTGAAACCTTTGGAGGCAAGAGAGGAAGATGATAGCTGGGATAGATGATGAAATAAGCGCAACTCAACTTTGCTTGAGTCCAATCGTTCGACATTTAAATACTGTTGACTGGAGAAGTTGGAGGCGGGAAAAAACATGTTTTCCAATACTCTCTAGAGCTATATCCAATCTCTCTAGCCACCTGTATTAAAATGCTGAATGATCGGACTTGCGGTTTGCTTCGTTGCCCTCATCTCTAGAACAGAGAGTAAAACTGTAGAATCTGACTACAAAGGGTTTGCTTGTAGTCTGTTGCCATGGAGAAATACAGCTTTGTTCTAGAGAACTCCTGTGAATTTAGCCTTTTAAATGCATTGGGACAACAAAGAGCTATAGCTTTTCATCTATCTTCATTGGTGGATCAGTACCTAAATAATCCTGCACATGGCTCACTTGATGGGCAGCCTTGTTTGGCAGCTTCTTCTAATCGTCTTGTGGGGGGAGGTCAGCTTCTTGTTTCTACCCTGTTTTAGCTGTAATGCAGTATGAACAGGGTGGCAACTTATCCCAGGTTTATTCACCTATAAATAAATGAGGCAGGATACATAAGAAGGGTTTTACAGGATCCGGAAGGCTCGCTTGTTTTTTGCCTTGTGAACACTTGTTATTACATTTGCCGCTCTTGTAATATCACATAAACCTTTTTAACTGTGATAATAAAAAGAAACAAAGTTGCTGTGGGGTTTTGTGAGCGTGCGGCGGGTGCGGGAGCAGCACCTGTTGATTGCAGCGTTAATTACATTTCATTAGGACGTCTTGCAGCTTGTTGTGTACATTGTCTTTAATTATTCTCCACCGCCGCATTGATTTTATTAAGGCTTTTTCATTAAGTTTCTTCATGGGAGCCGGCAGAGCGGATGTCTCGTATATCTGCATCCACCGAGTGAAGTTTTTTTATTTTTTATTTCCCCCCATTTATGACATTCTGTTCAATAATTCATCTCCCCATTATCTCTGGTAATATGAAATGTTCGCGGGTTGGAGAGAGGTGCAGACATGTGTAGGCGGTGTGATGAGAAAGAGGGAAAGAGGCATCTGAGGTAGTTGACTCTGTAGTCTGTAGGTACTTGCTTATGGAGGTGGATGTCTCCTGGTGTGGAGGTGGATGTCTCCTGGTGTGGAGGTGGATGTCTCCTGGTGTGGAGGTGGATGTCTCCTGGTGTGGAGGTGGATGTCTCCTGGTCTGGGGATGTATGTCTCCTGGTGTGGAGGTGGATGTCTCCTGGTCTGGGGATGTATGTCTCCTGGGGTGGAGGTGGATGTCTCCTGGTCTGGGGGTGGATGTCTCCTGGTGTGGAGGTGGATGTCTCCTGGTCTTGAGGTGTATAATCCCTGTTGACCACCGTTGCACTTCCCTTAGGGCTCATCTCCCAGGTTTCATGTTGACCACTATACTATAGAGACACGTGTAACTCTATCTCTCCAGGCATCCCTCCCTTTCTTTCTAGTTCTCGTCTATTACAAACTCCACTTATTGTAAAAAATGAACTGCAGTTACCATGTTTGGCCCAGGCCAAAGATACCTGGAGGCATTGAGGACGGGCCTGATGCCCATGAAGGTTGTTACATTTGACTTTGGGAACCAGAGTGACCTGGACCTAAAGACTTACTTTTTATTCTCAGACTTCTACTAAATTGAGGTTCTGAGGCTGGTATCTCTGACACCTACCCTTGTCCACCATATTGGCTTCTGTTCTTGTCTCCTGGTTACCAAGTGGATCCTTCCCGCTGCTGCCAGGTGTGGACTATCCGTGGGCAATCGCCAAATTCTGTTGACCAACTTCTCCATAAGCAAAGACCGCTGCCTATGACCACCATAACCACCAGTGAGCTTTATTGACAGCTCTGGTGGTCGTAGCTGGTGACAGATTGTCATTGTATTCTGTAGGTAATGTTGACGTTCCATGATTTTTTTACTTTTTATGAAGCCACAAGGGGTAGGAAATGAACAGCTAGGATAACAACTGTTTGCCAGATTGAAGGGGCCTATAGTAGGCTTGGGGAGGGGGGGGGGCAGGGGACACCTAAAGGACACCATGCTCCATGGTAATGCAGAGGATAGGCCAGTCATCTCTATGGGACACCTGTCCTAGTGTCTTGTGTTCCGTGTTTCTGGCCCTGGTGATGTGGCCTCCCATTCAGGACTGCCCTCCATACTCTTGTATAGAATATAATGGAGAATGGCTGCCAATGTTTGGCCACTCCAGCCATGCTTTACTTCCCAAGGTGCTCTTTTATGTCGCATCCATTGCATATTCCGCGTTTAGCGCAGTTGTCATCTTGGATTCTCTCTTCTATAATTTATCGATAATGCATCTTAAGTTATGAGGTTTCCCGTTATTGTTTTACTAAATCACATTGTCCGCGGTACAGAGAATATATGGCGGTAACTGTATGCGGAGGAGCGCCCGGAGTGCCATGTACTATACATGAGGCCAGGACTTCCAATAAATGTTTCATTCTCAATATAAAACTCCACATCTCAAGGCTTATTGGATGAGATTATATAGAGCGTGACCTAGAGAAGGGTCGCGTAATACTGCCGCAACCAAACAACCAACCACAGGTGCCCATACTCAAAGACCTTTTTTTTTTTTTTTTTTATTACTTAACACTTCATTGCGCAAAAATTTGCCAGAAAACTTGTATTGGCCACCACACTGGCTGTCACTGTTACAGAATAAATTAACACAAACATCCACATTTAAAGTGATTGTCCAGGATTAGAAAAAAAAGGTTTTCTTCCAGAAACAGTGCCACTCCTGCCCTTAGTCTGTGTGTGATATTGCAGCTTAGATCTTTTAAACTGAATGGAGCCAGGTTGTAATACCAAACATAGCCTGAGGATGGGATGGTGCTGTTTTGAGAGGAAGAAGTAAAGAAAAAAAAGGTACACCTGTAGACCGCGCTCTAGATAGTCGGACAACTGTATCCAGAAGAAACACAGAAAAGGCAATGTATCGCCTAAATTTTTACTGATTAGAATCAGATGCTAAAACTTGTTCTTTATTCTAATCTGTTTCTATTTTCTGACTGTAATTTTTTTTAATTTCACTTTTTGTATATTAGGCCATTTTTTCTGGGCTGTTTTTAACAGCACTTAGTGACATGCTTTACAACAAGACTCATTGACATAGACGGCAATAGACAGACTCTATCCCCTTCTGATGAATGTGAAACATTACTGAGCGCGGTCTGTGACCTGTGCAGAGGTCATTCCATAGGGAGCTGCTATTGTCTCCTCTATCTACTGATGTCACATGACGCTGCAATACTGTACAGATCACTTTACAGCAGCCTACTCTTATCACCACAGATACAGAAGGAAGTCTCGGGTGAAGGCCGCCCAACCCCCCTCTAGAGCCCCGGATACTTACCCCATCTTGCCAAGTCCCGTTCCTGGAGCCGGTCCCGGGACGGAGATATCGCCGTCTGGAGGCCCGGCGTGCCTGCTGCTGAGATGAGTCTGATGCCCATAGAGAATGATGGGTCCATTTGTTTACTCTGTTTACACGAGCCGATTATCGCTCAAATGCGATCGTTACGGCGAAAATTCGAATGATAATCGTTCCATGTAAACGCACCATTAGTTTGCAGAGTTAGTTTTAGTAAATGTGGGCCAGTGTTCTTTATTCTTCCAGAACCCCCTACCTACCTTATTTTACCTACCTTAGTTATTGAATGAATCATCTGCTTCTGTTATTTCTTAAGGGAAAAGTTGCACAATTTCTATGGATTACAGTGACGTTCCCGAAATGAGTAATGCTCATAATCCCAAAAAAATTAAATAAAAATTATAATTAAAAAAAAAAGGGATATATATATATATATATATATATATATATATATATATATATATATATATATATATATATATAATAAAAATGGAAGTCTGTCTGTCTGTCCCAAATAGACTTCCAAACGCCTGAATTGTTTGACCCCAAATTTGGCCCACAGATACATTGGGTGCCCGGGAAGGTTATAGCGAAGGTCCTGTCCCCGCCAGATGTACAGGAGGGGAGGGAGGAGAGCGCCCCATAGAGATGAATGGGAGAATCTCCACACTGCGCACACAGGTGATATAATTAGCTGCAGCAGAAACAGCAGTTGGAAGCCTTAGCGACCAATAGGATTACTGCTTTCATTTTCACAGGGAGCTGGAATCTGATTGGTTGCTAGGGCAGCTGCCTCACAACATCCACAGAAATAAATACAGTGAGGGTGCCTTCACACCCACCGGATCCGCAGTGGATTTCACGCTGCGAATTCTTAGCAAAATCCGCTGTGGATCCAGTGCCATTCAACCCTATGACACTTCATACTAGCAGGGATTGACATCTCGCTGCGAGTATGTAAATTAACCCCCTTGGTGGCCGGAGCGTAACTTACACTGACAGAGGCCCCCATCATCCCGCCCGCACAGACTGCTTTTAGATGGTGCAGGCTCCCTCCAGTGTGTTCAGCGCTGTGCTACTGCTGCCTGGCACAGCTCTTTCCTCTCGGCTCTGGACGCTGCACACACTGCTCCAGCTTGCTTCGGGGGGGGGGGGGGGGGGGGGGGGACGTCCAGAGCCGTGAGAAGAGAGCCGTGCCCGGCAGCAGCAGCACAGCGCTGAACACACTGGAGGGGAGCCTGCACAATCTAACAGCGGTCTGTGCGGGCGGGATGATGGCGGCCTCTGTCAGTGTAAGTTACGCTCCGGCCGCCGAGAGGGTTAATTTACATACTTGCAGCGGGATGTCAATCTCACTGCGAATATGTAGTGTCATAGGGTATAATGACACTGGATCCGCAGTGGATTTCGCTGCGTAATCTGCTGCTGATCCGGTAGGTGTGAAGGCACCCTAACAGTGTACAGTGTATATACAGTGTATACAGTAAGGGGCTTACCTGCTGGGTGGTGATGTTGGGTAATGTATACAGTAAAGGGGTGTTAGGTAATGTATACAGCATGGGGGCTACCTGGGGGGGAATACTGCATGGGGGCTACCTGTGGGGGTTTGTACAGCATGGGGGCTACCTAGGGGGGTGTATACAGCATGGGTGGCTACCTGAAGGGAGTGTATACAGAATGGGGGCTACCTGCAGGGGGGAGTGCATACAGCATGGGGGCTACCTGAAGGGGGAGTGTATATAGTATGGGGGCTATCTGCAAGGAGGGGGCAGTGTATTTAGTATGGGGGATACCTGCAGGGGGGAGGTTATACATCATGGGGCTACCTGAAGGGGGGGAGTGTATTCAGTATGGGGGCTACCTGCAAGAAGGGGGGAGTGTATTCAGTATGGGGGCTACCTGCAAGAAGGGGGGAGTGTATTCAGTATGGGGGCTACCTGCGGGGGGTGGAGTGTACACAGTATAGGGACTACCTGCAAGGAGGTGTATAGAGTATGGGGGGGCTACCTGCAGGGGGGGGGTGTATACAGTATGGGGGGCAACCTGCAGGGGGGGGGGGAGTATAGAGTATGGGGGGCTACCTGCAGGGGGGGGGGTATACAGTATGGGGGGCAACCTGCAGGGGGGGGGAGTATAGAGTATGGGGGCTACCTGCAAGTGGGGGGGGGGAGTTTATAGAGTATGGGGGCTACCCACAGGGGTGGGGGGTGTATACAGTGTGGGGGCTAGCTGTGGAGTGTATACAGTATAGGGGCAACCTGCAAGAAGGGGGGCAGTGTATAGAGTATGGGGGCTACCTGCAGGGGTGGAGTGTATACAGTATAGGGACTACCTGCAAGGGAGAAGGGTTTTTTAGAGTATGGGGGCTACCTGCAAGTGGGGGGAGTGTATAGAGTATGGGAGCTACCCGCAGGGGTGGGGGTGTATACAATATGGGGGCTACCTGCAGGCAGGGAGTGTATACAGTATAGGAGTACCTGCAAAGGGGGGGGGGAGTGTATACAGTATGTGGGCTACCTGCAAGGGGGGGAGCGGGAGTGTATACAGTATTAGAAACTTTGAAACCTCTTCTGTGTTGTCCTCACCAAGGATGAAAGGTAGTGCCTGAGAGGGCCAGACTATGAGGATGCAGGATTGAATATGCACTTATTTTTATAAGCTGCAGGTTTTCTGCACACACTAGCGCGCGCACACACACACACACACACACACACACACGGTCTGCAGTCGGGGGTGGGGGTGGGGAAAGATTTTCATGAAATTTTCAAAACTGATTTTTTAAGGCACCAGTTCTTTTTTTAAGTTGATTTAGGAGGCTTGTGTATTGACCCCTTTTTGGAAACTAGACACCTTAAAGAATTAATCTAGGGGTATAATGAGCATTTTAACCCTACAGGGGCTGGAGGAAAGTATTCACAAATAGGCTGGAAAAAAAATGAAAAATAGAAATTTTCCAATAATATATTTTAGATTAAAGTATCTCATTTTCATAAGCAACATGAGAGAAAATGCATCCCAAATTTTGTAACGCGGGTTCTCCTGAGTACAATGGTACCCCATATGTGGGCGGAAACCACTGTGTGGGCACACAACGGGGCTCAGAAGGGAAGGAGCACCAATTAGCATTTCCAGTTCAGATTTTGCTGAAGAATTTCCTGAGCGCCACGTGCGTTTGCAGAGCCCCTGTAGTGTCAGCAGAATAGAACCCCCCCAAAAGTCACCCCATTTTAGAAAGTACGCCCCTCAAAGAATACATCTTGGGGTGTGGTGACCATTTTGACCCCATAGGTATTAGAGGAAAGTATTCAAAAGAAGACGGTAAAAATGAAAAAATAGAATTTTTCCAATAATATGTTTGTTGAGTTTGAAATTTCTCAATTTCATGAGGAACAGGGGATAAAACTCACCCCAATATATGTAACGCAGGTTCTCCTGAGTAGAACGGTACCCCATATGTGGGCATAAACCACTGTATGGGCACACATCAGGGCTCAGAAGGGAAGGAGCGCCAATTAGCATTTTCAGTGCAGATTTTTCTGAAGAAGTTTCTGAGCGCCAGGTGCGTTTGCAGAGCCCCTGTAGTGTCAGCAGAATAACCCCCCCCCCCCCAAAAGTCACCCCATTTAGGAAAGTACACCCCTCAAAGAATTCATCTTGGGGTGTGGTGACCATTTTGACCCCACAGGTATTGGAAGAAAGTATTCAAAAGTAAACCGTAAAAATGAAAAAATAGAATTTTTCCAATAACATGTTTGTCTAGTTTGAAATTTCTCAATTTCACGAGGAAAGTAAGAGAAAACTCACCCAAATATATGTAACGCAGGTTCTCCTGAGTAGAACGGTACCCCATACGTGGGCATAAACCACTGTATGGGCACACAGCAGGGCTCATTTTAGTTACAGGCAATATGTGAGTGTTTACTGGCTATCTGGGGTGGTAATGGACAATCTCGGGGTGTTTACTGGCTATCTGAGGTTGCGAAAGGGAATCTGGGGTGGTTATGGGCAATCTGGGGTGGTTACGAGCAGTCTGTGCCAATCTGGGTAGGTTATGGGCAATCTGGGGTGGTTACGGGCAATCTGGGGGTGTTTACTGGCTATATGGGGGGTACGGGCAATCTGGGGGTGTTTACTGGCTATCTGGGGGTGTTCACCAGTGAACACCACCAGATTGCACGTCACCACCCCAGATAGCCAGTGAACACCACCAGATTGCACGTCACCACCCCAGATAGCCAGTGATCTGGGGTGGCGACGGGCAATCTGGGGTGGCGACGGGCTGTCTGCGATGGTTACGGGCTGTCTGGGGGGGTTATGGGCAATCTGGGGGGTTATGGGCAATCTGGGGGGTTATGGGCAATCTGGGGGGGTTATGGGCAATCTGGGGGGCTTACAGGCAATCTGGGGTGGTTACAGGTAATCTGGGGTGGTTACAGGTAATCTGGGGTGGTTACAGGTAATCTGGGGTGGTTACAGGTATTCTGGGGTGGTTATGGGTAATCTGGAGTGGTTACAGCTTATCCGGGGCGGCTTTTGACTTTGGTGACAGGGGTAAAAAAGTGCCGGCACCATTTGGAACAAGCGATCAGCGGTATATAGTATATACCAGTGATCGCTTGTACTGGGCTCACACCGGGTGGGCCCCGATCATTGCCCCATGCTCTCTGACACCTCCGGTGGTGGAGAGGATGGAGCTTTGATCATTTTTAGGAATCCATCACTGTGAACAGAGTCTGTTCACAGTGATGGCGGCGGCCATCTAGGATCAGATGGCCGCCCTGGGAGGGTCAGTGACCAGGTCACTAGGGTAAATTCTGGGGATGGGGGGGGGACATGTTCTCATCTCCTCTCACCGTGGATTCACTGTGAGAAGAGATGAAAGCGTTCAGCTGCGCTGGCAATGCCCGTTACCAGTGGCCGCCGTTATACTGGTAATAACAGCGATCGCCGGTGAGGGGACGGGCCGGGACTGACCCCACACTCTGCCCCAACCCCTCAGCGACCTCCGATAGCTGAGAGGAGGGGGCTGCGGGCATTAGCGGCGCCGCTGCACTATTCTGCACCATCGCCATAAAGAGCTGATGGCAGGAGAATAGAGCCCATTAGTAATCGCCGTAAAAATCCGTATTGGCGGTCACTAATAACATAATACATGTATTCTCTGGGTCGCTACACCACATTTGTGTAGTTTTTTTTTTAACTATTACCGCTTTGGCGCAATAGAAACTATCTTCCTAGCAAAAACCCACAAAAACTGTCGCCACATTGCAAGATCCATAGCGCTCTTATCTTTTACGCGACAGAGCTGGTTTTGGGCTTATTTTTTGCGGGAAGATCTGTAGTTTCTATTGATACCAAGTTTTATATGTATATGACTTTTTAATCTCTTTTATAACATATTTTCTAATGCAGATTGATAAAATACAGCTATTCTGGTACTGTTTTTTTTTTTTTTTTTTACAGCGTGTGTCGTGCGGTATAATTATTGATATAGTTTTATAGATTGGGTTGTTACGGACGTAACGATACCAAATATGTATATGATTTGTGTTTTTGATCACTTATATGAAATGTTTTGTAGTGTATGGGGAATTTAATGCATTTTTATTATTGGGGGGGGGGCTGTGTTGTGTTTGGTGCACATTTTTTTCACTTTTTTTTACTTTTACACTAGTGTACATTACTGTACACTAGTGTAAAATACTTAGATCACTGATACAATACATTGCAGTACCTGATGTACTGCAATGTATTGTATCATGCCTCATGCTGACAGGCAATAGCCACGGCCACCCCTGTCAGCATGAGGCATCTCCATGGTGACCCCGGGGACCTTCATTAGGACCCCAGGATCAACATGGAGACATCGGAGGACCGGACGGCGCCGCGGGATATCGCGTAAGTGACCCGTGGCGCCGACCGGGACACACCGGCACCCGTTAGATGCCGCTGTCTTGGTTTGACAGCGGCATTTAACGGGTTAAACTGCTCGGAGCGGAGAATCCTCCGCTCCGGGCAGTTACAGGAGGGGGTCAGCGGTCACACTGACCGCTGATCACCCGCTCTGCTGCCGCCGCTGGCCGATAATTTATTCCGATGCGCCCGCCGTTAAAAGGCGTACGCATCGGAATAAAGCCCATTAGTGGCCGCCGTGAATATGCGTGCGGCGGTCACTAAGGGGTTAATGTTGTATACCAGGCTGTATACTGTATAACATTGCCAATGTTGCATATAACCAGGCTGTATATAACACTGAAAATGTTGTATATAACCAGGCTCTGTATATAAAACTGCCAATGCTGTATATAACCAAGCTCTGTATAGTCTGATCACATGATGACATCTCAGTCTGGCTAGTAGGTATTTAGGATGTTTAAAGTTTTTAGTTTATTTCTAACCTACAATTTACATAAACAGTGCAAAACTGTCAGGGTATATAGCGTATAAAGGGATATATAGGGCTCCTGGCGATTTCACCTTAAACCAAAAAACAAGGGCATAGATTTGCCTCCTGGGCGACCGTGGAACAAATCTAATTAACACACTGACACTTTATATAAATAAAAACTGTATAATTAAAGAGAGATATATACTGTGAGTGTGTGTATATGTGTGTGTGTATATATATATATATATATATATATATATATATATATATATATATAGTACAGAGAAAAAGCCGCACTTCCAAGGAAAAGGAGTGGGTGCTTGCAGAGAAAATCCCTTGGCCGGGGGTCCCAGACACAGTACAAAAAAAGTCCGCAGCACTCCAACATAAAGTGAGGTGGTTTATTCCATCAACACAGGTACAAAAGAATTAGCAACGTTTCGACTCCCTCACAGAGTCATTCTCAAGCATTGTGGGAACATCCGTTGTGCATATTTATAAGACTAACACATTAGCATATGAAAACACCAATTATGATAAAAGAGATAAATAATCATTTTAAAATTGTATAATAATCATTTAATAAAGTGCATACGTGTAAATAAATCTATAGAGAGTGAAATCACCCCGGTTCTGTGCTATATGTGACCGTGAACATATAAAATCCTAAACAAGCAACATGAATATTCATCGGGAGGGAGGAGCCACTCACCACTTCTAATGAACCAAGAGAGTACGTCCAGACCAGGTAATGGCGACCGGTACGCTGGCTTGGCGTGGTGCATATCTTCGGGCGCATGCGTGAAGCCATGCCGCCCAATAGCAACCGCTAGCCAACCGGATCAAGAGAAACTGTGTACATAGCAACTGGACTCGGTAAGTGTAAAATGAATCAAACAACGCATCAAAGTATCCAATGCATACATAATATAGTCTGCCTCGGACAGCGGAGCCCCAGGAGTCCCTTCCGGGGACTCCTGGGGCTCCGCTGTCCGAGGCAGACTATATTATGTATGCATTGGATACTTTGATGCGTTGTTTGATTCATTTTACACTTACCGAGTCCAGTTGCTATGTACACAGTTTCTCTTGATCCGGTTGGCTAGCGGTTGCTATTGGGCGGCATGGCTTCACGCATGCGCCCGAAGATATGCACCACGCCAAGCCAGCGTACCGGTCGCCATTACCTGGTCTGGACGTACTCTCTTGGTTCATTAGAAGTGGTGAGTGGCTCCTCCCTCCCGATGAATATTCATGTTGCTTGTTTAGGATTTTATATGTTCACGGTCACATATAGCACAGAACCGGGGTGATTTCACTCTCTATAGATTTATTTACACGTATGCACTTTATTAAATGATTATTATACAATTTTAAAATGATTATTTATCTCTTTTATCATAATTGGTGTTTTCATATGCTAATGTGTTAGTCTTATAAATATGCACAACGGATGTTCCCACAATGCTTGAGAATGACTCTGTGAGGGAGTCGAAACGTTGCTAATTCTTTTGTACCTGTGTTGATGGAATAAACCACCTCACTTTATGTTGGAGTGCTGCGGACTTTTTTTGTACTATATATATATATATATATATATATATATATATATATGTATGTATGTATGTGTGTGTGTGTGTGTGTGTGTGTGTGCGTGTGTATATATATATATATATATATATATATATATATATATATATATATATTTAATGCATGTAAATAAGAGTACCACACCATATATCATATATGCGACTGTATTTGTATGGTAATTTCCAGCGGCTGAGCGTGTGATCCGTACACACAGTGTTATATTGGGAATGCGGTCGTACATCATGGAGCCGTGTGATAAGTTATTGATGAATTACTTTGTAGTGCGCGGTTATCCCAGTGCTAAGGTCAGCTGTATAGGACGGCCCAGCAAAGGGCACGCCATGGCTCTCGGCAGCCCCTTCAGTGGTGACAGTACAGAGAAGAGCGCGGCCTACATATGTGCGAACGCTCCGGACGTTCCAGGAGGGAATATAATGATGAATGCATTCCGGCCCGCCTGTATATGTTATAGTGCGACCTTATAATAGACTGCCATCCCCTCCTAGGCCGGCTTTATAACACAGGAATTTTTATTTCAATGTTTTGATTTTATTTTTGTTGTGATTCTTTTTCTCTTTTTTTATGTATTCTCATTGCCGCTTTCCATAAGGGGAAAAAGCTTAAACCCTCTTGTGAGTGACTGAAGACGAGAGCAACCTAAAGTAGCTGTAATGAATTATCCCTCGGAAATAATGTATTGAAGCCATTCGTCTTCCTGTCAGGCCGCGCGCTCGCTCTCGCTTACGTTTTACTCACCGCCTTTTTGGGATGTTGTGCAGCTTTAGCGGGTGAGTGTGGTGCCCAGGAAGGGGGCTCATTCAGGGGGTTATCGATAAGACGCTCGTCTGGTGAAGACCACCGACCACATTTAGATTTGATCTAAATATGCCACTTTTTATTACAATTTTTATAGATTTGATGCGACCAAAAAAGTGCATTTTGGAATTTTTTAAGGGTTACGCCGTTTACGCCGAATATGATAATTTAATTGTTCAGACAATAAAGGACGCGGCAATTTTAATTTATAAAATGGGAAAAGAGGGGTGATTCAAACTTTTATTAGGTGAGGGTTTTTTTTTATTAATAAAAAAAACTTTTTTTTTTTTTCTTTTTTTTTACACACACATACTAGAAGTCCCCCGGGGGTTAGGGTTATTCCCCAAGGGGGACTTTTTTTTGTAAGAAGCCCCAGGGTAAATTACATAGCTGTTTTATATGTTTTATCTGCGATCATCCTAGTGATTTGCCCTCACCTATAACTATTTCATACTCCTTGCCCACCATGGCTATTGATATCTCCCCTCTACCATTTTGCCCATTACTATCTCCCCTCCCCAGCGTGGCTGTTGTATCTCAGAGATCCTGGTTGCCTTGGTGTAGCTCTATCCCTGACCGCACTTCCCGAGCTCGACAGCGCTGAATAAACACAAATAAGACGTGTGCAAAATCCTAAATGGAAAATCAATGGCTGCTAAATGACGCCTTCTGTTTGTCCGCACTTGCAAAACTTTAGAAAGGCTAGCGCTAATAGGGCCGGGCCCCAGGGAGAGCTGCAGTACAGGCCGCGGCACCTGGCAAATTCATTACCACTGAGTGTCTGACTGATGACTCGGCCCCAGCTCTGCCAAAGACGGACGAGAAATTCCATAGACTGAGAACTTCCTTACAATATAGCATTATGATAGACAGGTAATAAATCATCCCAGCGCTAATCTCTTCACTTATCGCCCTTGAGAGTCAGGTCTGGATTCTAAAAGGTAAAGGGTGCTTTAGAAAGGAGCCGAGAACATAGTGCCGCCTTGTAAATCACAAGTTAGTATACAGGTTTTATGACAGCTGTATATAAAGAAGACATAGCAGAGCTGGAATTGGTTCAAAAGACACCAAAGCAACTAACGGGATATGCAGAGTTACAAAAACGTCCCGTCAGATTTTCTTGAACGTTCAGTGCAAAGTCTTTACCAGGGGCCGCCATCTCTTGTGATGTCACATTGCAGAAGGGCCCCATCGAACACTAAGGCCCTAATGCATCTGCAATCTCGGCCGCCCTTGTAACTATTCCCCTATTTGTTAGTCTATATTTGTTACTCCTATAGTGCGGCAGAACAAAATCAGCTTCTACATTGCTCTTACATTGCAGGGTCTGCCATTCACTTGAACAGTTGCTATATAACTCTTCGCCTACCTGCGACTTTAAAGAGACTCTGTCAGCAGATTTATGCAGCCTATAATGTAGTGACAGAGAAGCTGAGCAGAATGATGTATCACTTACACTGTTCTGTGCAGCTGATACAGAGATCTTCTCCTGAATAACATGGACAATAAGTAGTCCTCTGCATTATGTGCATGAGCCCAGTAGTCCTGGATATTCATGAGAAGCAGAAAACTCCACCCACCGGCTTCTAATTGGCAGTTATCTAACCTTTCTGTGTATAGGCAGTCAACTGTCAATCAGAAGCGGGGAGAGGGGTTCGGCATGAATCCTATTCTCCTACATATTAGGAGAACGGCTGAACAGAATGATGGAAGTGATAAACCATCTGATCAGCATTTCTGTCACTAGTTTATTTTGCCCTCATTTATGGCAGATTCTCTTTAACCACAGGACACTCTAACCAACCAGTTGACTATAAAACAAATAAATCTTACTCTCAGGCAGTAACATGATGTAGTTAAACAGCTACGCTGATCTTTGCTACCAGGTACTCTTATTCCTTGAATACAGTGGTGCTCCAGTTCTCCTGCTCGTCCACATGTCAGATACTGTGATCATCCGATTATTTTTAGTGAGAAGTTGCTTTATGCATGAGATTAACAATGAGAGACTTAGTGGCTTCCAACCCATGTTGCAATGGGAACCGGACATTCACCTGGTTTTACATGGGGCCTAGAACATTATGTCAGGAAACTAAAGCGGCTTGTGAGAGAAGGAGCAGCACAGCAGCTTAATAATATCCGGTTACTTCCATGGAGTAAGAAACACTTTTCCCGTAGTGCCTCTATAAAGAGACATTCGTAATTTTTTTTTTAATTAAATGAACAGGGGTTGTGATGGCAAGCTGTTTAATATGTTTAAATCGACATTATATATATGGCCACTAGGCGTCTCCCTTCATTGCACATGTATACAGCTGCTGCATGTCTGCATTCAGTAGCAGAGAATCCTGGGTGTGCTCGCATTGTACAGCCAGCTCTCCTGTCTCACAGCACCAAAACTTCTGTAACCATACAGTGACATTATACTGACTGCATTGTCTTCTGGTAAACTGCAGAGCTGATAACAGAATTAGTAAAAGTTAATAATATAATTAGTAGAAGATAACCTGCATAATGAACAGGTTTCTTTCCTTGTGTGAGCTCATAAAGGACCAAATATTGTCAAAGAGGCAGAAAAATTTAAAGAAATAAATAAAAAGCGTATTTTACTCATGGCCACAAACCCTGTTGAAATTTTTTTTTTCACAACATGCTTTAACAAAATACAATTTCCCAAATAGAGAATCCCTCTAAAAATGTTTCTAGTAAGAGATTAAAGAGTATGTATCTAACACACTGGAAATTCCATCCAGAAATGGATCAAACTTTATCAGATTGTTGTAGAATATATGAAAATAATAAAAATGGTTTTCCCCCTATGTCTGCCTAAATCCCCCAAAGTAAAACTTAAAGGAGAAGTCCGGCCAGACCCATTTTTTAGCAAGTGCTGGGGAGGATAAAAGAAATAACATGCTCTTCACCTTTCCCGCTCCAGTGCTGGTGGCCGCATACCGTCTCCCCCATTCTCAGGTGTCCAGACGCTTTCTGGTCTGAGCGGGGACTGGGTCGTCACGTGTGAGGTCCGCCCAGCCAGTCAGTGGCCGAGGCTGGACCCCACCACGGTTGCTGACTGGCTGAGCGGACCTCACACGTCACGACCCGGTCCCCGCGCAGACCAAAAAGCGTTTAGGGGCCATAGAGAAACTTATGTGGTCATCAGTGCTGGAGCGGAGGAGTTAAGAGCATGTTATTTCTTTTATCCTCCCCCTCCGCAGCACTAAAAAAAAAAGGGGTCTGGCCAGAGTTTTTCTTTAAACAAAAATTTACCGTTGGTGACATTTGATTAAATAAGCGTACGGGACTTGCAGGGGACTTCAGTAATGTAAGCAACAGGGGGTGAAAATTTTTCTGTAATTTCTAAGTAACTTGGTTAAAATATAAAAACAATAAAGAGCCCGGGTCATGAGGGGTTAAGGCTAGAATGTGCTGCTGATGTGCGATCCTCCTCTCCTCTGCACTGCAGTAAACTTCTTCTCCAGCTGCTTCTTGCAGGAACAGATACAATATTTCATTTGTATTATTTTTTTATATAGTTGTAAGTATAACAATTCTCCGCAGAGCCCTAATCAATAGCGCCCCGTTTTCTTCGTCTTTGCACAGTTTACATACTTAGCTTTGAGGACGCTGACGAAAAAAAGGCGCCATTGCTTTAACAAGCCACATTTAATCTTCCGTTATCCTTGAGAGAGTTTTCCGAGAAATATCTATTAGTAAAAAAAAAAAAACAGTCCCCAATCTGCGCTCGACGTCCCTGACCGCGGGTGAATTATACAAGAGTGAATGTAATTTTTAGGGTTATTTTCTAGTTGCCAGAATGCGTATCCGAGCTGCGGTACGACCCCGGGGTCAAGTGTCTGTAATACCCGCGTTTAACGGGCCCGCCTGTAGCTAAACTGATTCCGATCACATCTCCTCTTCCATTACAAGACGGGCTATTTTTAGCCGGCGCAGATTTTAAAATACGCCTTCTAATCTCTCCTGAATTTATTGAACGGCTTTTTTTTTCACCCCCGTTCAGGAGGGATTGTTCCGCTGAGTGGACAGACTCGGGGAAAAAAAAAAAATCAAAGAACTATTGCATTATTCATGTCCCTGTGCGCTCTAGCACAGTCTATTTTTAGCCACCACTACATGTTACTGTCACCGCATTGCTGTTGTGTGATGTTAGTTAGCAATTTCACCGCTCAGTGACTCGGCTGAGAATCGGCGGGCCGGACTGGATGCCGCTTAAAAGGGTTAAATCCCAGACGAGGAAAAGTTGGTCTTGTGAACATCCGTGCCCCTCCCGGATTCACTCCAAATTTTCTAAGTGTCTGTAATTTGGTAATTAGATGTGATACGTTCTGCAGACTATACAGAAGATTTGTCCGTGTCGTCTGATGCTGAATGCTGCGGGGTGAGAGCGGCCTGGGACTTGCAGCTCCAAAAACAGGAATCGGGGGTGGGGGGTGCATGATGTCATATGTAGAATTACTCTTTTTAATAGGCGAGAAGACCTGCTGAATATAGTCATCTGGTTATCCACAGTTGTGTCGGCTCTGGGCAGACCTGTTGCTCCAGCAGTGCAAGAAGTGGCACAGAAGTGCAACCTGAAGCTCCTGGATCAGAGCAAATGTCCACTAATTATTACTATTATTACAGCCGACAATTGGTACATCCCTTTATGGAGATCAGACCCGAGACCCCAGAGTGCGGAATGAAATCCAGTGATAAGTTCTCTGGGGATCAGTATCAGTGTGAATCCACAATACATGGGAAAATCCAGTGATCTGTGCCACTTGGAGTGAGGACTGGTCATTGGGTTCTGGATCTCACTGCCAAGCATATAGGGGTTTCTCAGGTAATGGTGTGGAGAGTATATGTAGAACTGGGCAGTCGAGGGAAAGTAAAATAGTGAGTTCGGGGGACGGAAACCACTCATTGCCGAAAGAGGTCAGAGGAAAATGTCTGGAATGGTTCTTATGAACAGTAGGAAAATGGCTGAATGCAATGCTTGGGCTCAACTAAGTCTGGACCCACAACTAACTAAGTCTGGACCCACAACACACTGCTGCTTAGCAACAATTTGCTACAACAGCAGATGACCGGAAGCTCCAGTGCCATTTTGTCTAATGGGAACAGTAATTTAAGGCCAAAGAGCAAAAAAGGTACTATTGATCAGAGGAGAAACATGGCCGATCAGATGGATCCAGATCTCTGTGGAGAAATATGGCCGGTCAGATGGATCCAGATCTCTTTGTAGAAACATGGCCGATCAAATGGGTCCAGATCTCTGTGGAGAAACGTGGCCGGTCAGATGGATCCAGATCTCTGTGGAGAAACGTGGCCGGTCAGATGGATCCAGATCTCTGTGGAGAAACGTGGCCGGTCAGATGGATCCAGATCTCTTTGTAGAAACGTGGCCGATCAGATGGATCCAGATCTCTGTGGAGAAACATGGCCAATCGGATGGATCCAGATCTCTGTGGAGAAACATGGCCGGTCAGATGGATCCAGATCTCTGTGGAGAAACATGGCCAGTCAGATGGATCCAGATCTCTGTGGAGAAACATGGCCAGTCAGATGGATCCAGATCTCTATACAGAAACATGGCTGGTCAGATGGATCCAGATATCTGTGAGGAAACATGTCCGGTCAGATGGATCCAGATCTCTATACAGAAACATGGATGGTCAGATGGATACAGATCTCTGTGGAGAAACATGGCCGGTCAGATGGATCCAGATCTCTGTGAAGAAACATGGCCGATCAGATGGATCCAGATCTCTGTGAAGAAACATGGCTGGTCAGATGGATCCAGATCTCTGTGAGGAAACATGTCCGGTCAGATGGATCCAGATCTCTATACAGAAACATGGATGGTCAGATGGATATAGATCTCTGTGGAGAAACATGGCCGGTCAGATGGATCCAGATCTCTGTGGAGAAACATGACTTGTTCAGATGGATCCAGATCTCTGTGGAGAATCACGGCTGGTCAGATGGATCCAGATCTCTGTGGAGAATCACGGCTGGTCAGATGGATCCAGATCTCTGTGGAGAAATATTGCCAGGTCAGATGCCATGACAAACTGCTGGGGCTCAGAAGCCCAAAGGAAGTCCAACACACTACTAGATGGGGGGCTCTAACTAAGTGGCCCTTCAGCGTTCAGTACAATTGTATGCTTATATAGTCACGTTTCCTCAGCCCTCTTCCCAGCCACTTATGCTTGATTGGTAATCTGAGCGCTGGACTTTGCATAAAGTTCCCAGTGTTTAGGCCGCCGCACAAGTGGCTGGGAGGAGGGTGTCGGCGGTGTGACTACATGCTGCGATGGCCTTACCGGGCGCCGGGATGGACAATGTAAGATCAAGATTTTGAAATTGTCTCCTGCCGGAGATTGTCAGGCACAGCGTGGGAGAACTGTGCTCAGAATCTGCAAGGTACTGAGGCTACCTCTCTCTCAGGGATGGGATTGGTTCCCTTGAACCTCCTGAGGTCCGAGACCCAGCAGCTAAGGAGAGTATCCTAAGGGCCCTATTCTATGGGACGATTATCGTTCAGATTATCGTTAAATTGTTCCACTCTAAACGATAATCGTTCGTTTGAAAAGCAGTTAATAATTAACGACCGAACGAGAAATCATTGATCGTTTAGTAAGACCTATACCTATTTTTATCGTTGTTCGTTTGCAAATCGTTCGCATTGAATAAGATGTCGTTCGGTCGTTCGCAGTAGTGACGGACGCAATAGCGAAGACAAGACGACCGCAAGAACGATCATAAGTGACGATGGGTGAACGATTTCAGGTCTTTCGCAATAGCTGTCGTTTGGATCATTTATCGTTAACGATTATGCAAATGATAATCGTCCCGTGGAATAGGGCCATAAGTTTCATTGCCAGGTCTGCAGGCTGATGGGGAAGGAGAGCTGTACCGTTTAATGCAGCATTTAGGAATGGGAAATAATGTGTGATGCCCGGGTGTGAACTGCGCTCAGCATATTCCCCATTTTAGTTGAATTTTATGATGTTCTTGGCATCTGCCGGGGGCCGTTTCCCGTTATTCTGCGCTCCTGTTACCTTCTGCTTGTCTACAACCTTTTTTTTTTTGTTCAGATCTTTCTCCATCCAGCACGAATAGTCATTTGCTGGAGCACAGATGGCTGCGAGCAGGGGACGGTGCGCACGTTGATATTTTCCGCATTACTAGTGTCAAAATCGATCGTCTAATTTTGCGTGCGTCGTGGATATCCCATTACGTCTCCTTATTATGGTGCAGAGCTTGTGGCAGACTCATCGGAGACGCAGGAGACAGACGTCGTCTTATTATCCTAATCTGACTAATAAAAGGCTGACTTCACCTTGGTGTATTGTCTTATTATGGATATCACGGTATATTACACAACACATGTGCCGCTTTATTAGAGGGAACGCCGGGCAAAACTGAGAACAATGTGTTAGTCCCTAGCACGGGGCCAGAGGGGGCGGGGTATGACTATTCCCTGGTCTGTGACTACCATCATCATGCTGGGCTCCATCAGCCACTACACTTCATCCTGCCTGGCGTGCTTACCTAAATTTTTTAACTCATTTGTTAGAGTCACATACTCAACTTGTTCTTTTCTTTTCTTCCAATCCGCTTCTATTTTCTGACTGTAATTTTTATTAATTTAATTTAATTAATTTTAATTAATTTCACTATTTGTACATTGTTATGGGGGTGGCCATCTTGCCTGGGATGTTTTTAACAGCATTTAGTGACATACTTTACAGCAAGACTCATGGACATAGACTACAATAGACAGACTCTGTCCCCTTGAGATGAATGTGTAACATTACTGAGCGCGCTTTTGTCTCCTCTATCTATCTATCTATCTATCTATCTATCTATCTATCTATCTATCTATCTAACTATCTCTCTCTGCTGCCACCTTTGTCCAGTCAGGAACTGTCCAGAGCAGGAGATGTCTTTTCTATGAGAATTTTCTGCTGCTCTGGACAGTTCCTAACATGGACAGAGGTGGCAGCAGAGAGCACTGTGTCAGACTGGAAATAAAAATAAAATTTAAAAGTAGTAAATAACAAATCTATATAACTTTCTAAAACCAGTTGGGTTGAAAGACTAAAGATTTTCGGCAGAGTGCCCCTTTAAGCAGACACTGCCAGAAAGCTAGCAATTATCCATAACTACCCTGTCGTCACATATCCCTAGACCATGGAGGGGCGAGCATGAAACTGTCTGAACGGGAGAAGCCGCCTGGGGATTTCCTCCATCGGAGCCTTTACTTTCATAACAAATTGAGTTTTTGCCTTTATTGATATTTCGGAAAGAGAGAAATGAGTCCATTGATTTCCCCCTGATATATGACATACGCGGCGGCCGCCCACTGGGAATAACAAACAGAAACAAATGAATCCCGGCAGGAATTCCACGTTTTCTGCGGTATTAGTGTCCGGTTGGCGCCATTAGTCTTCATTAGGTGGATGGTGAGTTATGTACGGGATCTGTTACCGATCAACATCGGGATCGAGACATCACACGTGAGACGTATCTATGAGGATGTCTCACGTAGTGATGGCCGGGCCGGCTACTGTAGTTATGTGACACCAGACACATGAGCCTCCCATGAAAGATGCAGCTGATTGACAAGGTTTTTTATAGCACCAGAGGACTGGACGGTATTATAACACATGATACATTATAGTTATATAGCTGAAGGACGGGCCGCCAGCCGACAGGCTTGTAAAGTATTGGATTGTGGACTGGTAGTAGGACATGCCTCCATTATTGTGGCGCTATAGGTGTGACATGGTGAGACCGAGTGCTGACCGTGATATAGGATATTTATTGGCTCATGGCGACAGCTTCATAAGTGCTAAGCATCATACTAGGGCACGGTGATATGGGCAAAAAATAACATCTTGATTTATTTATTTTATTAAATTATGGACGATTTCTTTTTGAACATCGAATGTTCAAGGGCGAATCCATCAAATGTGTTTGTCAAATGGCCCAGTCCTACATCCCAGACAGACATAGGGTCCTATTACACGGAGCGATTTTTAACGACTAACGATAAACAATCGCAAACGAGATTTTATCGTTAACCTGAAATCGTTCACCATATTACTCTGTTAGTTCCGTTAGTTCCAATCGTTATTACAATCGTTACTCTGATCGATATTGCGATCGTTACTATGATCGTTTATTCCTTCTGATCCCAGCAAAACAATGGACAATGTGCAATTACACTGAACGATAAGTAAACAAATGCGGAATGTGGAATTACAGCGAACGATTAGCGGACAATTAACAATAACTTTAGGTTTAGATCTAAATGAACGATCAACGACAGACGAACGATTTTTTGATCGTTGCCTGCAATTACACAGAAGGATTAAATACGAACAATATAACTATTTTTTTGCATGATAATCACCCTGTGTAATAGGGCCCATAGTCAGGATTGGGCCGATGCTGCACCCCTTTTGTTTTCTCTCCCCCACAGTGATCTATCATACAGTATATAGATGGCCATATAAGCAGCACTGTACAATATCAGACCAAATAACAGCTTAGTAACAAGAGAATATGTTTCTCCTTGAGGAGATCACCAAAGGGGATGTGCAGTTTTACAGGACATGCAAGGTCCACTGGGAAAGAATATGCAAATTAGCTTGCTCTCTGGTGCCACCTGTTGGACTCTGCATGCGGTGTTCTCCTAGCATCCATGCAGGTCATTTATCGGCCCACCAATGTCTGTACAGGCTGTAAAAGCAAGCGTGCGGTTATCGGGGGTGCATTACCTGTCATTACAGATGGGGACGCCAATGGGCACCATGGCCGAGGATCAGCAGCTTACATATAATATCTACAACTATTACTTTCTGATAGTAATATATCCTCCTCTTTTCCTCCATAGACTCTTGAAGGAGTTCTGAACTTCAAGTACTCTGGCGGGCCCGGTCACGCTGAGGGTTATTACAGGAACATCTCGCTCGGCCTCCATGTGGATGTGGAGCCCTCTGTGTTCTTCACACGGGTCAGCACCTTGCCGGCCACCAGGTGAGGCTCGCGTTGGTAAAGGTACCGCTTGGTCATGCACATCTTCATTTACATCGTACATACATCATACATACATATATCATATATACATCATACATACATTTTGTTGGGGTCTGGTTGGTGTTACGGTACTACGCTAATGATGCGTTATTTGTTTTTTTCCCCCGTAGCACAAGACAATGTCACCTCCTCCTCGATGTCTTCAATTCCACAGAACATGAGCTGGCCATCAACGCCAAAGACAATGAGGATCTGATCCTGCACGCCGGAGAGTGTCAGCGGTGAGTGCCCTGGGCTTAGTAATGGAACCATCCCAACTCAGATGTTTACAGCATGTCCAGTCCTGGGGGGACACTGTGTTATCATGTCCAGTCCTGGGGGGGACACTGTGTTATCATGTCCAGTCCTGGGGGGGACACTGTGTTATCATGTCCAGTCCTGGGGGGGACACTGTGTTATCATGTCCAGTCATGGGGGGGACACTGTGTTATTATGTCCAGTCCTGGGGGGGACACTGTGTTATCATGTCCTCTCCTGGGGGGGGGACACTGTGTTATCATGTCCAGTCATGGGGGGGACACTGTGTTATCATGTACAGTCCTGGGGGGGACACTGTGTTATCATGTACAGTCCTGGGGGGGACACTGTGTTATCATGTCCAGTCCTGGGGGGGGACACTGTGTTATTATGTCCAGTCCTGGGGGGATGATACTGTGTTATCATGTCCAGTTCTGGGGGGACACTGCGTTATCATGTCCAGTCCTGGGGGGGACACTGCGTTATCATGTCCAGTCCTGGGGGGGCGGGGGGGGGGGGGGGGAAACTGTGTTATCATGTCCAGTCCTGGGGGGGGACCCTGCGTTATCATGTCCAGTCCTGGGGGGGACACAGTGTTATCATGTCCAGTCCTGGGGGGGACACTGCATTGTCATGTCAAGTCCTGGGGGGGACACTGCGTTATCATGTCCAGTCCTGGGGGGATGATAATGTGTTATCATGTCCAGTCCTGGGGGGAGGGACACTTCATTATCATGTCCAGTCCTGGGGGGGACACTGCGTTATCATGTCCAGTCCTGGGGGGGACACTGCGTTATCATGTACAGTCCTGGGGGGATGACACTGTGTTATCATGTACAGTCCTGAGACTAGAGACTAGATTACATTGTGATCCCGTGTGTAGTTGTGAGTGCACCGATATACATCCAGGATCCGCCATCTGCATGCAGCTGGTTGGTTCATTATGTAAACAGCATTATCTTCCCTGACTCTATATAAATAGAGGCGAGCGGCTCGGACATGGTGCGTACACGTGTTTCTTTGGGAGCGAGCAATAAAATGAACTTGTTGACCGCGGTAGAATAAGTGCGGAGGTAAATACTGCGTGATTGGGCTGTGACCATAACGTGCTGCCCTCTATACAGCTGCCTGCAGATGGGCACGTACATGTACACACTCACCTAATATACCTAGTATACAAGAACATACATTTTTTTTATAGATATATATACACACACACACATAGTATCGTGCACCCTGCCTCACATGATGGTATAATGTACAACAATAATCGTTACCGGGATCGTTTGTGATTAACAATGATTTTAGGGTCAGCTTAAAAAATGCGATCAACGACACACAAATTATTTTTTGATCGTTGTCTTCATTCACACTAAATCATTATTATTTAAATTCAAACAATATAATGAATTTTCGCATGAAAATTGTCCCTTGTACTTATGCTATGGGCCCTTATACTCCAGAGCTGCTGCTCACTATTCTGCTGGTGGGGTCACTGTGTACAGAGGCGTAACTACCACTGTAGCAGCCATAGCACCTGCTATGGGCCCACCAAAACAGGGGGCCCCATGGCCTGCTCCTACGATACACTGGGCCCCATGAGCTGTCATTATTTGCAGCACCAGGTGGCCGAGCGGGAATACCGTGATCTGAAAATTTCACTTTAGGTGAAAGCACTTCGGACCAGTGCTTGCAGTTATGACTACACTAGACGGCTTAGTGGTCAGTCAGGAAGGTTTGCTATGGGGCCCCGCCATTTCTAGTTACACCCCTGACTGTGTACATACATTACTGATCCTGTACTGATCCTGAGTTATACCCCAGAGCTGCACTCACTATTCTGCTTGTGGGGTCACTGTGTACATACATTACATTACTGGTCCTGAGTTACATCCTGTATTATACTCCAGAGCAGCACTCACTATTCTGCTGGTGGGGTCACTGTGTACATACATTACATTACTGATCCTGTACTGATCCTGAGTTATATCCCAGAGCTGCACTCACTATTCTGCTGGTGGGGTCACTGTGTACATACATTACATTACTGATCCTGAGTTAGATCCTGTATTATACCCCAGAGCTGCACTCACTATTCTGCTGGTGGGGTCACTGTGTACATACATTACTGCACTGATCCTGAGTTACATCCTGTATTATACTCCAGAGCTGCAGTCACTATTCTGCTGGTGGGGTCACTGTGCACATACATACATTACTGATCCTGAGTTACATCCTGTATTATACTCCAGAGCTGCACTCACTATTCTGCTGGTGAGGTCACTGTGTACATACATTACATTACTGATCCTGAGTTACATCCTGTATTATCCTCCAGAGCTGCACTCCAGGACACAAGACCACTTAGTTGTCAGCAGTTAACTCCTTCATGGCACTGCCATGGGTGCCTGTATACATCGCTGTGTGAATGACAAGCACGTAATATGCTCCTAGAACGCACTTATTATATAAAGAAATAGCTCTCATGTTGAACAAGGAACTATGATTCCCTCCTTACATGAAGAGTCATGATAAAATAAGAAGTTATAAAAAGTGTATTAAAAAGAACAATAAATTAACCCAATAAAAATTGCGGGATGAATTAAGTGGAAATAGAACTTAGCAGTTCACACCACAGCAGTAAAGAACCTGAGCTAGTACAGTACTTACATTATCATCATAATCCAAACAAACTGATCCACATAATAACTCTAAATAAACAGAGTGAGTATATCACTGCTGCAGTAGTAATGCATCAATCCAAAACAAAAAATCAACTTAATCACAGTAATAACTAAAGCAGCCAGTACGGAATTAAGCTGATGATACTTACGATAACTCTGGAAACAAAAGTATCGCTACTTACCTAGCGCCCTTGGTCATAACGGCGTTTTGCTATATAATCACGGATATCTCAAGCAATCAAGCTACGTCATACACGAGGATCCTGCTGCCAGTAGCCACTGCTAAATAGTATTCATGATGGCTATACAATACAATATAATATAACGGGAAAGAATACAAGTCCGCTGACATGCCCCCTGCCAGAAACACTGTGTCCCAGAAAATCTAAGTCCTATGACATGCGCAGTGACTCCAGAGACGATTTGTAGACAACATAAGTCCGAGGACATGCGCAGTAATACACAGTAATTACAGCTAAATTTCTAAGTCCCTTGACATGCGCACTAAAAAGCGGTCTCCCGAAAAAACTCGTAAGTGCTAACGGAAGTTACGTATGTGGAGCAATCAGTCACTGTCAAAGACTGCAGAACTAGGGATGGTCTGAACCTGCCGAGGTTCGGGTTCGTACAACCCGGACTCTCGGCAATGATTCCCGCTGTCTTAAAGGAGAAGTCTGGCAAAAATTTTTATTAAAAAAGTTAAACAAATCACCAATATACACTTATTATGGGAAATGCTCATAAAGTGTTTTTTTTCCCTGCACTTACTGCTGCATCAGGGCTTCACTTCCTGGATAAAATGGTGATGTCACTTCCTGTATAACATGGTGATGTCACAACCCGACTCCTAGAGCTGTGCGGGCTTTGGCTTCTGGAGAGGATGATGGCAGGGGGACACTGAGGGACACAGGGCACTGGAGGGACACTGAGCATCCCCCTGCCATCATCCTCTCCAGCAGCCACAGCCCGCACAGCTCTGGGAGTCGGGTCGTGACATCACCATGTTATCCAGGAAGGGAAGCCTTGATGCAGTAGTAAGTGCAGGGAAAAAAAGCACTTTATAAGCATTTCCCGTAATAAGTGTATATTGGTGATTTGTGTAATTTTTCGGGGGCATTACAATACTTTAATAAAAATTTTCGCCGGACTTCTCCTTTAAACCTCCGTGGAGAGGGTGGATACAGCGGGTGGACCACCTGGAAAACCGGGATACAGCCATAGCCATAGGCTGTATCCAAGTTTTCAAGGCGGTCCTCCTGCTTTATCCACCCTCTCCACGGAGGTGGAAGACAGCGGGAATCAATGCCGAGAGTCCAGGTGCGTACGATCCCGATCCCTATGCAGAACCAATCAGATTCAAAGGAGTACGTGTCATCGTTGCATTGGTACAACACATGAACCAAATACTTCCTTTTACCTCGTTCTGATCCCATCTATCCCTTAAAAAGCAGTCTGGCTGGGCCGGAATTTAGATTGCCAATACTTTGAAAAAGCCAGTGAGCTACTGGCGAAACATGTCAGGAAAGGCAGCAGCACGATTTTCGACTAGAGTATGGGTGATTGTTACCGGGACTTGAAAAATATGCGTATACAAAATCGCATCTAGTTGTCTGTACTGGCGCCAGGACAATTCTTATATCTTTCAACAACTGAATGTGAAAGATAATTAGGAGAGGATTTCTAGCGGTCAGGGACAACCAAGGGTGTTTTGTGCTTATCGCTTGGTTGTCCAGTTTTGTAAAAGTCGATCGAACAATCAAGTTCACTAGTCTGGCACCTACGGCCGAGGTGCTTCCACCCTGACCACTACCTCTACCTAGTATCCCTGTACTCTCTCCTGAGAGGTATGAGCCACCCTATTCTAGTTTAATCTCACCACTGCACTTATTGTTTGCACTCTTCCCATTTTTTAACATAATTATTAAAGGTTAAGTTTTAAGCCTCCCGACTGAACATAGGCACTAGGGGCTACGCCCCAAAACAGAGACTATATACATAAGTGACAGCTGATCACAAGGGGGGGGGGGGTTGTGCTTTGTTGCGGCTCCTCCCTCCTTATAATAGACATTTAAATCGGGGTTAATTTCCTCCTTTTGTATTAATCTTTACATTAAGCAGCTGAGCTCCGGCACTAATCTATTAAAAGCAATTCCTGTCCTCTCGCCAGCACTAAAAATAGCAGGGCTGTAAATGGAGGAGGTAACAAGTGTCAGCGGTGATGTTATAGAGAGGCAACGGCTCATTATGGCAGATGCCGCAAAGGTCAGACTTCTCCGCCAGCCGCTTTTATCTCGAGTGCCCACGGAAGAGCCATCTCAGCTTGTACAAGCTGTCACACGGCTGCTGGTGGTCATGTAATGCTTAATCCTGGTAGGAACCGCGCCCCATGTGTCAGCCTCCTCTGTCTTATCCAGTCTCTTCACTGTCTACAAGTCACATGACTCATCTGAGCGCCATATTATATTATACGCCACCATATGTTGTATGCCAGCACTGTTGCATCCATGTGTTTTTTTACTGTCCCCTGATCATTTGATCAGCAACCTGACCCTCAGAAAAACACCGTGTTTAATGTGTCAAAGGAAGTGGTCTGCCCTGGGTCATCTGACTTCCTGTGAAATACTGGATGACATCATCACTTATGACACCCCTCCTCACCCAGATTTGTATACTGCTGCTGCGGTCTCTGTGGGATCAGGATATAATGTACTTACATACTGTGTATGTTTGTCTGTCTGTCTGTCTATCTATTTTTTATCTAACTATCTGTTTATCTATTATCTATCTATCTATTATTTATCTATCTATTATCTATCTATTATCTATCTATCTCTCTGTCTATCTATCTATCTATCTATCTATCTATCTATCTATCTATCTATTATCTACCTATATAGTTGTACACAGTGTGGGTGTGTGTGTCCCCCCCCTCGAATAAATTATGATTTTTTAAAATTTGTTACTGCAGATACTTTAGAAATATAGTTTTATTGCAATTTTGAAAATTTACAGCAAAAACAGTCGATATGCAGTAAAAAAAATTGTGAAATTGTGAACACCGGTAGAGTTGTGTATACGGGCCCATAAAAACGTATGGATTAGTGTTTTGTCCATATTTATCTCTGCTAATCGGTTTGAGGTTACAGGAAAAGTTCAGTGAAATTTTTTATTAAAGTATTGTATTGCCCCCCAAAAGTTATATAAACCCCCAATATACACTTATTATGGGAAATGCTTATAAAGTACTTTTGTTCCCTGCACTTACTACTGCATCAAGGCTTCACTTCCTGGATAACATGGTGATGTCACTTCCTGGATGACATGGTGATGATATCACTTCCTGGATAACATGGTGATGATATCACTTCCTGGATAACATGGTGATGTCACTTCCTGGATAACATGGTGATGTCACTTCCTGGATAACATGGTGATGTCACTTCCTGGATAACATGGTGATGTCACTTCCTGGATAACATGGTGATGTCACTTCCTGGATAACATGGTGATGTCACTTCCTGGATAACATGGTGATGTCACTTTCTGGATAACATGGTGATGTCACGATCCGACTCCCCGAGCTGTACGGACTGTGGCTGCTGGAGAGGTTGATGGCAGGGGGACACTGAGCATCCCCCTGCCAAAATCATCTCCAGCAGCCACAGCCGGAGAGTCGGGATGTGACATCACCATGTTATCCAGGAACTGACATCACCATGTTATCCAGGAAGTGACATCACCATGCTATCCAGGAAGTGACATCACCAATGTCACCATGCTATCCAGGAAGTGACATCACCATGTTATCCAGGAAGTGACATCACCATGTTATCCAGGAAGTGACATCACCATGTTATCCAGGAAGTGACATCACCATGTTATCCAGGAAGTGAAGCCTTGATGCAGTAGTAAGTGCAGTGACAAATAAAAGCACTTTATGTGCATTCTCTGTAATAAGTGTATATTTGTGATTTGTATAACTTTTGGGGGGCAATACAATACTTAAATAACAATTTTTGCCAGACTTCTGCTTTAATTTAGTACCTTAAACTTTTAAAGAGTTTAGTGAATTCCAGTGTTTGCATTTATGTCAGAACGCCGTCCAATCACCTTTGAGATTGTAGGATGAGAGCTGAAATGTGCAGCCATTAAACCTCCATCAGAACCATAAAGAACAGAGGTTTCTGGATCAGGCCGGTGCTCCCCCCTAATAAAGCAATGACTGGTTCTTTACTCCTTGAGGTCCCCTCCTTGTGATTGTGCGGCACCACTCACTTTATGGTCACAATGACTCCTGATAACACTGGTTATAACTCCCCCGCTATACACACTCATTGATATGCTGCTGATTTTTACCTTTTTGTGACTCGTTCATCAGGACGCAATCTAAGAATTGATCATGTATTGTTCTGAAGTTTTTGGAACGCTTCCCTGCACACAATGACATGAATTCCTCTCCCTTGTATCTTCATGAAGCTGCCAAATTCCTTCTCACTGTCAAAAGTTCTACAGAAAGTTTTTATGAAATTTGAGAACCAAGGACAATCAGATCCAGTCTTCTCCATCCAATACAGGGAGGGACAAGTGACCAGGGGGCCGGGATCAATACTTGGTTTGGGCCCATTTATTAGAGTCTTTATACCTGTGTTCCTTATGGCGACCATATAGACTACATGCAGTAGTATTGTCTCCGCTATAGTCATGTCTGCTTGGGTTGACCAAGTGTTGATAGTTACTTCAATAGGAATTAGATATGTGGAAAACCACAAATGTCACCGACCATTATATGGGTACTCCGGAGAAAAATAATATTTTTTTATGGAATTTGTTATCAGAAAATGTTTACAAATATTTAACTTACTTTCTTTTAAAAGACTGAATCATTTCAGTACTTATCAGCTGTTGTATGTCATGCAGGAAGTGGTGTATTCTCTCCAGTCTGACACTGTGCTCTCTGCCACCACCTCTGTTCATGTCAGGAACTTTCCAGAGCAGCAGCAAATCCCCATAGAAAACCTCTCCTGCTCTGGACAGTTCCTGACATGGACAGAGGTGGCAGCAGAGAGCACTGTGTCAGACTGGAAAGATTAAACCTCTATCTGCAGGACATACAGCAGCTCATAAGTGCTGGAAGACTGGAGATTTCTTATAATAGTTATCTTTTTTTAAATGGAAGTAGATTACCAATCTGTATAACTTTGTAATATTAGTTTTTTTTAAGGACCCTTTTTAAAGAATATTTAACGCCCCCCCCCAATGTCTTGTAAGCTTCTCTCACCTTTAACCTGAATTACTCTCCAATTACACACAATTCTTCTCTTTCCCAGACACAGTAAAGCAGCCATCATTACACACCACTGTCTTCTGAAGATCCTTTAGCAGTGAAGTTGGGCCCCATACCAACTCCTTGACTTTCTTGTGTAGAAGTGACACACTTGGCAAAGCAGGAATGGAGCCAGTAACTAATAATGTGATGCCAGACTCTATGGGTTCTCTGCGGTTAGTGCAGCTTGTCACCGTGTCATTGAACTTTCCGAGCTGTGTTGTCATGTGGACGGTGGTTTGAAGTCTCTTTGCTCCGAGGATTCGTTTCCTTGGGTCTTAGCAGCATGGGATTCCTTTGTTCAGCCATCAAGTGTTAAGACGTCTTTTATAACGTATCGATCTCGGAATTTCCATTCCTGCGTTGACAGCTGTGTTAGATGCAGTCACCGTGTCTATGACAGGTGTTTATTTTTTTCAATAGTCTTCTAGGGGATCTTTGCTTATTAGACATGAAGACATCCTGTGCGAATTGTTGAGAGTAACGAGTCTATGACTCAGAGATTTTGGCAGTTTGTTGGCGTCACACTGAACATTTAAAGAGTTAACAGTATAATTAAAGATCTGCTTCAATTACTAACTTTTAGCTTTTAGAATATGTCTACTATATACAGGAATATAACTACTATAATACTGCTCCTATATACAGGAATATAACTACAATAATACTGCTCCTATATACAGGAATATAACTATTATAATACTGCTCCTATATACAGGAATATAACTACTATAATACTGCTCCCATATACAGGAATATAACTACTATAATACTGCTCCTATATACAAGAATATAACTACTATAATACTGCTCCTATATACAAGAATATAACTACTATAGTACTGCCCCTATATACAAGAATATAACTACAATAATACTGCTCCCATATACAGGAATATAACTACTATAATACTGCTCCTATATACAGGAATATAACTACTATAATACTGCCCCCTATATACAGGGATATAACTACTATAATACTGCCCCCTATATACAGGGATATAACTACTATAATACTGCTCCTATATACAGGAATATACCTACTATAATACTGCTCCTATATACAAGAATATAACTACTATAATACTGCTCCTATATACAGGAATATACTACTATAATACTGCTCCTATATACAAGAATATAACTACTATAATACTGTCCTATATACAGGGATATAACGACTATAATACTGCTCCTATATCCAGGAATATAACTACTATAATACTGCTCCTATATACAGGGATATAACTACTATAATACTGCTCCTATATACAGGGATATAACTACTATAATACTGCTCCTATATACAAGACTACATGTCGGGCTCTGCTTTCTGCGGTGTTTGCGATGCGGAGAGCGTTTAGAATATATATTTCCGTCGATCTGTCTGTTTATGATTGCTTTCAGTTTTTTTTTTTTTTTTTTTGCTTTTCTTATCACGTTTTCAAACTTTCTATAATTCAGTCAGTTTTTGTCGTTCCTGCAATGAAAAAAAAAATGGACCAAGTTGCTGGTGGAAAATGTAACCCCCCCTCCCCCCCTTCAGACCTTTAGCTGCTTATCATCTGGACTCCGGTTCTGGCCGTTGATGCGGTGCTGGCGTCCTGTTCGGTTTTGGCAGCGCTGAGGCCGGTGCGAGCTGCTGGGGATGACAGCCGGGAGAGGATGATTTATAGTCGGTTTGTACATCAGGGCTGGGAGATGGATTGCAGAGAAGTCTTAGTGCGGTTCAGGATTCTTGTTCTGCAGTCAGCGGCTTTCTCCGCCTGTTCCCTCGGCTCCGGGATCCTGACAGCGGCTTCGCTCCATGTTAGTAGAACACTTTGCTTTGAAATGTTACTGATGTTTCATTCTGCCCCCGGATCGGCACTGTAGATCTTACACCTCCTGGTTCCGCTTCACAGGAGCTTACTGACGGAGTCTTAAGCCCCCGCTGTCTTCTGTGTTATCTGGCGGCACAGGCGCTGGCAGTCTCCGGGATCTGTAGAACTAAAGGTCCCAGCGTTCCCTCGCCGTTAGTTCTGCCTCCCACTATGTTGTAGATCCTTCTGTCTATCTGATGTGATGGGGACCTGAGGGGTTTGATGGAAGTTTTAGTGTATGATCTGAGATATCCGAGTAAGCGTACAACTATTACATAGAGTCTCTTTCAGTCGCGCTCTCTATCCAGTTTTTTAAATCTTTTTATTAGGGCGACTTTATTGGTGACTTACACCTTGAGGCTATGTTCACACTACGTAAGTCTCCGGACGTAGCGCGTTCTGTGAATAAGCGGCCGGAGACTGACTTAGTTTGCGTACAATAGAAAGTATACGAAGTACGGCTGCACAATTCACACTACGTACGAACTTACGCCCGGATCGTACGCGGCGCCGTAAAAAATAAACCAGACCATTGTTTGAGGACGAAAATGCCGTAACTTACGACCGTAGCGTAACATGCGGTCCCGTACGTAGTGGGGATTTCTTCATTTTGCAGCTTTTTGTGCCGATCCAAAAGGTTCTGTGGGGTGTCCGGGGCTAGGCGAAGATTTCCAAGTACAAGACCGCTGTCAGATCGCTACGTAGGGCGCTCGGGAAGCGTAAGTAGACTGCGGGCGTAAGTCCGTGGTCCATACGTAGCCGGCCGCAACTTGCGTAAATTCCCGGCCGGAGTTTAACACATATATGTCCGGCCGCGAAAATATGCGGCCGGACATATACGTAGTGTGAACGTAGGGTTCACACTACGTATATTTCAGTCAGTATTGTGGTCCTCATATTGCAACCAAAACCAGGAGTGGATTAAAAACACAGAAAGGATCTGTTCACATAATGTTGTAATTGAGTGGATGGCCGCCATTTAATGGCAAATATTTGCTGTTATTTTAAAACAACGGCTGTTATATTGAAATAATGGCCGTTATTTACTGTTATATGGCGGCCATCCACTCAATTTCAACATTGTGTGAACAGATCCTTTCTGTGTTTCTAATCCACTCCTGGTTTTGGTTGCAATATGAGGACCACAATACTGACTGAAATATACGTAGTGTAAACCCAGCCTTATCTTTATTGTGTGTTTGCAGCAGACTTTGCAGCAGTGTGTGTGTGCTTTATGGCAGCAGAATATGATCATAAACAGGTCATCAGACATTAACAGTCTCAGAGATGCGCTGTTCCTTCCCAAACCCCTTGGAATTACAGGGACACTTCTTGCTATGCCCTGTCTGTGTGTACTGGTTACTATCCAGCCGTATCTAGGTTTTAAGCAGGTCAACAGAGCAATCATTTAAGGCAGTGCTTCTTAAACTTTTTGTTCTCGGGCCTCACCTGGGGCTCCATATTGATGCTCGGGCCTCACCAACAAACACATACTACTATGCAATGCCAAATACCTCCATGTAGGGCACATTATATCCTAGAGCAGTGCCAAATAAGCACCAAAGTGCAGAAATAAATACTGCTCTATCTGCAAAAACCCAACACCACATACTGCTCCACCTGTAAACTAGCATCACAGTGTAGCACTCCTTTTTCTGTAACCCACCCCTCTACTGACCTGGCAGTTTACACACACCAGCATAATTCCATTCTTAAAGAGGACCTGTCACCCCCCGTGCCGGGGTGACAGGCTCCAGACCCCCTGTTAGATCCCCCTATACTTACGTGATCCCGCCGGGTCCCGCTTCCTGATGCGGTCGGGTCCCGGAGATATCAGCGCCCGAAGCCCGGCGCGCGCTGAGTGATGAGTCCGATGCCCATAGAGAATGACAGAGCATCGGACTCCCCATTCATTCTCTATGGGCGTCTGACTCTGCTGTCAGCACACGCGCCGGGCTTCCGGAGCTGATATTTCCGGGACCCGGCGAGATCACATAAGTATAGGGGGATCTAACAGGGGGTCGGGAGCCTGTCACCCCGGCACGGGGGGTGACAGGTGTCCTTTAAGCTCCTCTTTCTGTTGCAGCTCCCTCTCTCCTACTTACAGAATGTCCCACAAATAGTTGTTAACCATAAAATAATGCCTCCCGCTGTACCCTCCTATCATTTAGTAATAATGCCTCCCGCTGTACCCTCCTATCATTTAGTAATAATGTCTCCCGCTGTACCCTCCTATCATTTAGTAATAATGCCTCCCGCTGTACCCTCCTATCATTTAGTAATAATGCCTCCCGCTGTACCCTCCTATCATTTAGTAATAATGCCTCCCGCTGTACCCTCCTATCATTTAGTAATAATGCCTCCCGCTGTACCCTCCTATCATTTAGTAATAATGCCTCCCGCTGTACCCTCCTATCATTTAGTAATAATGCCTCCCGCTGTACCTTCCTATCATTTAGTAATAATGCCTCCCGCTGTACCCTCCTATCATTTAGTAATAATGCCTCCCGCTGTACCCTCCTATCATTTAGTAATAATGCCTCCTGCTGTGCTCCCCATTTAGTAGTAATGCCCCTGCTTTGCACCAATAGTAATATTACCCCTCTGCCTGCAATTAACCCCACTCCGACTCCCCACTGCCAGTTATTAACCCCTTTACCCCCAATGCCTTCAATTACACCTCTGACCCACCGCCAGCAATTAGCGTCCCCCTCCCTTGGTATGGCATGCTGCCAGCATAGTCAGTGCTTTACCTGCACTTATACCGGGGTCGCTCCTGCCCAGCACCTTCGAGTGCTCCCCAGCCTCCAGCAGCTCTGCCATGTCCCGGTGCTCGGTGTCTTGGGGAGACACTTGTGTGCCTGCAGCTAACACTGAGCCTGGTACCTGCCACACTTCCAAATTAGCGGCAACAACCACCGCTAATCCAAATGGATGTGTATCCATGGAGACCCGAATTTTTGGATTAGTGGTGGATTTCACTGCAAATCTGGAAGCGAGGCTGGTGACAGGTGCACTAGCAGGTCCTGTGGGGAGAGCAACTCATTTCCCCCTGGTACACCGGGCAGCGCCTCCTCAGCACCCCCTGCAGACAGGGTCAGAATTAGGTGTGAGCACACTGCACCGAGCCCGGGCACTGCGGCACACAGCAGCAGCGGCCCACTTCACACTGAGTAAATGAACACAGCGCAATTCCGCGGCGGAGAGGTCCGCCATGGAATCCCGCCGTGCTCAGTGTGCTGCTGTAAGTGAATGAGAGGGTGCGCGCTTGTCCGCTGCGCGCCCTCTCATTCACATAGCACACTGAGCATGGAGGGATTCTGCGGATGAGAGGTCTGTGGCAGAATTACGCTGTGTTCATTTACTCAGTGTGAACTGACTAGTGTCATCCTGCGCACCAGACCTCACGCCTCACAGTTTGAGAAGCGCTGATTTAAGGGATACTCTGGTGAATATGTTTTCTTTTAAATCAATTTTCTTTAAAATCAATCAAAGTTTCGTCATTTTGTAATTTATTTCTATTTAAAAATCTCCTGTCTACAAGTACTTATCAGCTGCTGTATGTCCTGCAGGAAGTGGTGTATTCTCTCCAGTCTGACACAGTGCTCTCTGCTGCCACCTCTGTCCATGTCAGGAACTGTCCAGAGCAGCAGCAAATCCCCATAGAAAACCTCTCCTGTTCTGGATAGTTCCTGACATGGACAGAGGTGGCAGCAGAGAGCACTGTGTCTGACTGAAGGGAATACACCACTTCCTGCAAGACATGCAGCAGCTGATAAGTAGTGGAAGATTGGATTTTCTTTTTTTAAACAGAATTAATATACAAATCCATATAATGCTTTAAATCTGAGATGACTCTGCAGAATATGTTCCAGTGTATACAACGAAGAGAAATAATTAGTAGGAAGGGGGTAGTATAATTCTGTTATTGCTCCAGTGGTAATTGGGAAATTTTTTGTTCCCGGTTACAACAGCTACAACTTTTTTTTTTCCCCACATAGACACAACCATGTGGATAATGTTTTTAGTGTCTGAGTAATTTAAAAGTTTTTTTAATTTTTTTTTTTTTTTGAAGTTTCAGTAAAATCTCTGCCTTTAGTCTTTTTTTTGTCCTTGCAGCAAGGCTGGTAATTCACTGTAACAGACCTTATAACCTCATCTGCTCTGCGGTTACAGTTAGGATTATTAAGAATTTCATAGTTTTCTTTTATGTTTTATTATTTTTCTTTGATTAAATCACAATTTTGAAAGATGAATTGTTTTGTGTCGCTGCATTTCATAAGCCGTAACATTTTTATGTTTTTGTCGATGGGGCTTTATCTGACTTTCCTGGTAGAATCCTAAGCTGCCGATGTCTTAAAGGACAACTCCCGCGCTAATTTAAAAAAAAAACTAAATCAATCATAAACATAGTTTTCATACTTACCATCCCTCCAATTGCTGTATTCATTTCTTCTTTACTTCCTGGTTTGGGATTTCCCATGATGCACTTTGTCTGTGATGTCCGTGCCCAACCACCCCACCCCTTCCACAACAAACACACACAGTGAAACCTGACAGCTATTAGTTCAGGGCCGCAGGGCCGAGGGAGAGAGGAGGGGGAGACAGGCAGCAGTGACAGAGGAAAGAGGTAAGGACTCCTTCACTGCCTGAGCTCCGGGAGAGAGAAGTGCTCATCTGTACGGAGGAAAGAGCCGATATCGGCGGTTACGGACAATAATCGTCCTGTGACCGCGGTCAGCCAGTTGAGGACCCCTGACATAGAGGTTGTTTGTAGTCTGTAACCACGGAGACAAACAAACCTGTTTTTTTTTGTTTTTTTTTTCCCCCATGAAAAAAAATTGTTGTGGAAACCGTGCTCACCCTTTAACCCTTAGAGGACCCGGTCAATTTCAATTTTTGCGTTCTCGTTTTTTCCTCCTTGTGCTTCAAAGGCCATAGCACTTGCATTTTTCCACCCAGAAACCCACATGAGCTCTTATTTTTTGCGTCACTAATTGTACTTCGCAATGACAGGCTGAATTTTTCACAAAGTACACTGCGAAACCAGAAAAAAATTCAAAGTGTGGTGAAATTGAAAAATACAAAATGCATTTCTTTTATTTGGATGTTTTTTTTTTTTTTACGCCATTCGCCCTGGGGTAAAACTGACTGGTTATGCATGTTACGATTACAACGATATATAACATGTATAGCTTTTATTGTATCTGATGGCCTGTAAAGAATTCAAACCTTTGTTAACAAATAGATGTTCCTTAAAACCGCTCCATTCCCCGGCTTATAGCGCTTTTATCCTTTGGTCTATGGGGCTGTGTCAGGTGTCATTTTTTTCGCCATGATCTGTAATTTCTGTCGGTACCTTGATTGCGCATATGCAACTTTTTGATCGTTTATTTTTTATTTCTGGATTTGACGCAACTAAAAATGCGCATTTTTGCACTTTGGGATTTTTTGCGCTTGCGCCATTTACCGTGCGAAATCAGGAATGTGATTAATAGTTCGGGTGATTACGCACGCGGCAATAGCAAACATGTTTGTTTATTTATTTGTTTTTGTTAATAACATGTCAAAAGGGGGGCTTTTTATTATTAATGACTTTCTTTTTTTTCCTTTTACACTTTTACTAGAAGCCCTTTTAGGGTTGGGGTTATTCCTCCTGGGGTTAGGGTTATTCCCCCTGGGGTTAGGGTTATTCCCCCTGGGGTTATGGTTATTCCCCCCTGGGGTTAGGGTTATTCCCCCCTGGGGTTAGGGTTATTCCCCCTGGGGTTAGGGTTATTCCTCCTGGGGTTATGGTTATTCCCCCCTGGGTTTAGGGTTATTCCCCACCTGGGGTTAGTGTTGTTCCCCCTAGGGTTAGGGTTATTCCTCCTGGGGTTATGGTTATTCCCCCCTGGGGTTAGGGTTATTCCCCCTGGGGTTAGTGTTGTTCCCCCTGGGGTTAGGGTTATTCCCCCCTAGGGTTAGGGTTATTCCCCCCTGGGGTTAGGGTTATTCCCCCTGGGGTTAGGGTTATTCCCCCTGGGGTTATGGTTATTCCCCCCTGGGTTTAGGGTTATCCCCCCTGGGTTTAGGGTTATTCCCCCCCTGGGGTTAGTGTTGTTCCCCCTGGGGTTAGGGTTATTCCTCCTGGGGTTATGGTTATTCCCCCCTGGGGTGAGGGTTATTCCCCCTGGGGTTAGTGTTGTCCCCCCTAGGGTTAGGGTTATTCCCCCTGGGGTTAGGGTTATTCCCCCCTGGGGTTAGGGTTATTCCCCCTGGGGTTATGGTTATTCCCCCCTGGGTTTAGGGTTATCCCCCCTGGGTTTAGGGTAATTCCCCCCCTGGGGTTAGTGTTGTTCCCCCTGGGGTTAGGGTTATTCCCCCTGGGGTTAGTGTTGTTCCCCCTGGGGTTAGGGTTATTCCCCCCTGGGGTTAGGGTTATTCCCCCTGGGGTTATGGTTATTCCCCCCTGGGTTTAGGGTTATCCCCCCTGGGTTTAGGGTTAGTGTTGTTCCCCCTGGGGTTAGGGTTATTCCTCCTGGGGTTATGGTTATTCCCCCCTGGGGTTAGGGTTATTCCCCCCTGGGGTTAGGGTTATTCCCCCCTGGGGTTAGTTTTATTCCCCCCTGGGGTTAGTGTTATTCCCCCCTAGGGTTAGTGTTGTTCCCCCCTGGGGTTAGGGTTATTCCCCCCTGGGGTTAGGGTTATTCCCCCCTGGGTTTAGGGTTATTCCCCCTGGGGTTAGGGTTATCTAGTATAAGTATAAGTACACTGATCTCTCATTACGGTCTATGCTGCATAGTAATACAGCATAGATCGATGAGATAGGCACTCGATTGCTTCCGGCTGCTGCAGCCAGAAGCAACCGAATGCCGAGCCAGGATCAGTGCTATCACGGCGCAGACCCTGGCCGGGTGAAGACACAACGTCCCGGGGGAGGGGGGGGGGGGGGTGATCTTTAATACTAGACACCAGGGAACAGCTGCATCAGGTAATCGGATGCAGCTGTCATCTTTGACAGCTGCATCCGATTACCTTATTAGTGGGCCCAGCGATCGGACCGTGCTACATGCCCGGGCTACATGCAGCTCCCAAGACCGCGGCCCCGCTCTGAACACCTGTGGGCGGCCCTGGACGTACAGGTACGTCCAGGGTCACCTAAGGGTTAAGAGTTAGGGTCTATTTATACAAAGATTATCGGACAGATTATCTGCCAAAGATTTGAAGCCAAAGCCAGGAACAAATTTGAAAAGAGGAGAAATCTCAGTCTTTCCTTTATGATCTGTTCCCTGTTTAGAGTCTGTATCTAGCTTTGGCTTCAAATCTTTGGCAGATAATCTTTCTGTGTAAATGGACCCTTAAACTAGGACTCATTGTTAGAGACGGCTGGGATATAAGGTGTAAGTATCAGGTTATGTCCTGCCGCCTCCTGAGCGCGAGCCTCTGTTATTCCCGGGAAACGGTCTGTGAAGTTTCCTGCGATCTGCAAGTTTTATGACGACGAAGCCGTCTGGAGTTTTATCTCGACACGACGCTGCGATAAAACGCTCTGTTAATCCTCAGACGCCTCGGATTCTCCTCATACCCCTCTAGTTATAGTTCATATTTCGGGCGACGCAGAGCTTTACATTACGGCTTCGTCAACAAAGTTTTATTGGAGTAGTTGGGTTATTCAGGCGGTGTATTTGACGGCGGTGTTACACGGTGTAATGTTTTATACCCCGCTCGTATCTGAAGTCGTATTCAGAGTTTTTATTTTGTAACTGGTGGTTGGGGGGTTAACATTACATCTCACAACCGAAGCCCCTCTCCTCATCGCTCTTCCTCCCCCATCCCCATCGCTCTTCCTCCCCCATCATAACCAAAGCCCCCTCATTTCCTCTCATCTTACTGTTGCTCCAGAAAAGGTCATGTTAATTATCTGGAAGTCTGATTAGTAGCTGCTCCCGTACAAGTCTATGGGAAGTATTTATAGTGCCATCTGACGATCGGCAGCCATACCCGTGTCATGGACTCTGCAGAGCATAGTGCGTCATCACTAGAGGCTGATGGCGGTATGTCTGCACACTCGTGTTAGATGGGAGGGGACTCGTACTGTTATACGGTGTAGCTTTAGTTTTTGGGAGCACTATGTAGGGGGATAACATGGACTTTTTTAAAGGGTCATAGGGTCCTATTATACGGGCAGATAAAGGCCCGATTAATATTGTAAACGAGCACTGATCTGCCAGATCGGCACTCATTTACTGGGCCTATTACATGGCCCGATAACTGTGTAGCAAGGGCTGTATAGACATTGTTAGCGATGTCTGGGCAGACCTTGCCCAAACAGTTAAAGGGGTACTCCGACGGGGGGGGGGGGGCACTCCAGCGGCGGGTCCCGCATCACGGCGCTCCGGTCCCCGGCCGCTTCCTGGTGTCTGACGCCGCCCGAGACGCTACATCTCAGTTCCGCTCAGCCAGTCAGTGAAGGGGGCGGGATCCGTGTCAAGCCCGCTCAGATCCCGCCTTCTTCACTGAATGGCTGACGTAGCGTCTCGGGCGGCGTCAGACACCAGGAAGCGGCCGGGAACCGGGGACCAGAGCACCGCGATGCTGGACCCGCCGCTGGAACCGTCAAAAAAGTGCCCCCCCCGCTGGAGTACCCCTTTAATATATTACATCAGAGCTGTCTGTCTTACCTGACAGGCCTCTCACCCAATCACTGGCCACTGTGGTCCTGGCCAGTGATTGGCTGAGCGGTCTGTCAGCCCAGACAGGCCGCTCTGATGCTGGGGGGGGGGAGCCGAGTACAGGAGAACACAAGAAATGTGGAGAGGTAATGTATTATCTGTTCATTCAATCGTCAGTCGGTGGCCGTACATAACTATTACACGTAGCACGTTTTCTGCCCGATGATTTTAGGCCTGGACCTAAACAAATTATCATCCATTGGCTGATCATTGTTTAAATTACACAGAGCGAATAATTTTCCAAATTGGGCAGATTCATAAGATTATCGCTCCTTGGGATAGGGCCCTTAGGGTTAGCTATGGCAAACGTGATTATTCTTAACCTGAAATTGTTCCCCATATTACACAGACCGATAGTCCTTACTACAATCGTTTGCTTCATCTGATCCCAGCAAATGAAGGAATGATGTGGAATTACACTGAACGATTAGTGAACGATTTGCGATGATGTTGGCGTCGGCACCAAATGAATGATGAACGATTTCTCGTTGGTCGTTTGATCGTTGCCCGCATTTCCACAAAATGATTATCGTTTAAATTCAAACGATATAACAATAATTAGCACAATAATCGTCCCGTGTAATAGGGCTCCTGAGATACTTATCCACTATACAGCGGGATAATCCACAGTGTTCAGACCTTGACTGATCGGTAGAACATACGGGGAAAGATGTGCGGTTCTAGGGCCCAGGCAATAATTGGCTCCGCCTCTTAGACTCCATTTACAGCCCAAATAAAGTAGTTTTTTTAGGTGAAAATACAAGCACAGATGACAATGCTATGATCTGAATGATTTCATGGATATCTCTCCAGCGCTGCCATCAGATTTACTTTAAGCGATTGGTCCCTTCCACCACCTCTGGATAAACCTCCCAGGACTATTACAGCTTTGCTAGATTGGTGGAAAATCACATTGTGAAACAAGAGCAGATCTGTTGTTAGCTGATTTTGGAGCATGTAACCTTCACTGCAGTAGACGGCCAGGAACGTCAGCATGAGGCCCTTATTATTAATGCATTATACTGTATAGCGGTATTATTTAGACACTGAATGCCAGGTTTATTTGCACATTATCCGTGAATGAGCATCCATGTGACGTGCTTCCTGATGTCTCCACTGAGCGCTCACCCCCCCTGTCATAGGTAACAGTATTGTGTGAGAACTATATAGCGGTGTTATGTGATTAGGATATAGTAGCATTATTTGTACATTTCACAGATTTATGATTGAAATCATGTATTGTAATTTAGGGTGTTAGAACAGTATTTCCTCACAATTCACTTTAACACCAATTCAATTCAGGTTTGTACTTGCTGTTATTAAAGGAGTACTCCACTCAAACGTAACTTTTGATATGTTGCTGCCCATGGTGAGACTAACAATTCCTTCCATACTTGTTATTATTTATTTAGTCTCCTTCCCCCAGTTTTCAGCTGCTGCTTTCTGCTGAAGACACAAAAATCTGTGTGTGAGCTTTTCTCTGTCTCCTCCCTGCTCCCCTCTCCCTTTTGAGATCAAGTCCCTGGCAGGTTTTATCTGAAGCTTCTTTGTACTGCTGGGTTCATCCATAACTTGACCTCAGAATAACCCTCCCAGCACTACAAAGAAGCTAGATGTTACAGATAAAGCTTGCCAGGGACTTGTTCACATCAGCTTTCTCAGAAGGGAGGGGAGAGGAGGGGGAGACAGAGAGAAAAGCTCACACACAGATTTTTGTGTCTTTGGCAGTAAGCAGCAGCTGAGCACTGGGGGAAGGAGACTGAATAGATAATAAGTATGAAAGGAATTGTAGCATCAAATCAAAATGTATGTTTGATTAACTACTCAGGACAACTTGAAGGGGATTTCCACTCAATCTATGACATTAATAGGCACAGCCTGATCAGTGATAGTTGAGATCAATGTGCTGAAAGGGGGTTCACAAAGTTACCTGCTGACTTGATGAATAGTCAAAAAGTTCTGCGGACTGGTGACAGCTCCTCCTTATTGATGCTACTATTTAACTCCAGAATATGGCGGCTGGCAGTGATAGGACCGGCCGTAAATACTATACAATCATAGATAATATTAGCCAAGGCTCCTGGTGACGGACGCTGAGACTGGCCGCCAGCAATCTTCCTGGACTATTTTGGTTTTGAAAGCCATAAGAAAATTCATCTATTTATCCGTCTTAAAGAGTCTCGGAGAGGAGCGGGTCGGGATTAATGAGCGCAGTTCAGACGCTCCTAAGTATAGTGGAAGCAGAAACCAGTAATAGCGGCTGCCAACGCGTCCCGGAACTGGTCGCACATGAAAAGCCAGCGTCTATCGGGACTCTCAGACGGTGTCAGATGAAAGACAAGAAGCTCTCTCCCAAAATTACCCCTAATCATTCCTCCGCTACCGGCAAGAAAACCGAGCTTTTAATCAAACGGAAAAGGGGGGGGGGGGGGGGGGGGGGCGCTGCGGATAAAAGTAATGAAGCAAATTGGACTACGTCAAACGGAAAGTGGATCGATAGAGTGAATGGCGGAAAATGCAGCGAAACCAGGAACAATATGGACTGAATGGACGTGAAATCATCAAGAGGAGATAAAAGTTCATCAGCCTAAATTACCCATTATGCAACAGGCTATTCTGGGCTGATGTCATCCCCGAGCGGCATCAGGTTTGTATCTATCTGATTGTTTACTAGGATCATACGATTTACAGATCCTTCATATGAGAAGAACGTGGTAAACGGCTCTGAAGATGTCGAGGATGTGATCGCTGAAGATAATAAACACCGGGATAAAACAACAGCGTGCATAGAAAAGCCTGGAAGAGCTGCTGAAACATTTCATACAGACACTGAGGAGCGTGTTGAAGGAATAAAATAGTTATCCACAAGAGAGCAGTAAATGTAGTAAAAGAAGTGAGCAGTATAGTACATGTAGTGTAAGTAGAGAGCAGTATAGTACATGTAGTGTAAGTAGAGAGCAGTATAGTACATGTAGTACAGGTAGAGAGCAGTATAGTACATGTAGTACAGGTAGAGAGCAGTACAGTCCATGTAGTACAGGTAGAGAGCAGTACAGTCCATGTAGTACAGGTAGAGAGAAGTATAGTACATGTAGTACAGGCAGAGAGCAGTACAGTACAGGCACAAAGCAGTGAAGTACAGGTAGAGAGCAGTATAGTACATGTAGTACAGGTAGAGAGCAGTATAGTACATGTAGTACAAGTAGAGAGCAGTACAGTACATATAGTACAGGTGGAGGACAGTACAGTACATGTAGTTTAGTCACAGCAGTACAGGACATGTAGTACAAGAATAGAGCAGTATAGTGCATGTACTATAGGTAGACAGCAATACAGTACATGAAGTATAGTTAGGAAGCAGTACTGTGCGTACAGTACAGATCGAGAGAAGTAGAGTACATATGGCACAGGTAGAGAGCAGTGCTGTATAGGTTGTAAGGCAGACAGATTACAGGCCATATGGCACAGGAAGATGGTATTACAGTACAGGAAATACAAGTATAAAGAACAACCGAAGGTCCTGGACTAAATTGGGAGAAAGTGATCTCCAAAGGATAAGGAAAACAGCTGGGTTATAGAGCACTCTGGTGCAGGATCTGAGGAAGAAGGTGGTCAACCTTTGAAACACGTCCTCCAATTAAAATTGGTTTTATTTCTCTCCCGATGCCCGTTGGATATCTTTAACCCCCCCCCCCCCCAATGAAAGGCAACAAACCACGGCCAGAGCGCTCTTGATACCACCTGTTTTCCTTATCCTTTGGCAGTAAAAACAATTATAAGTACTCTGAAGGATAAAGCCCATAGAAGAAGGGGTTCAGACCAAGATCCCTTCTGCATTTGGGTATGTGCACACTACGGAATGGCGCCGGACAACCAGGTTATCCGTCGCCATTCTGTAGTGTGCACGTACCCTTTCTCAGCAGGGCCACCATATTACAGCATAAGAAAATAGAAAACCAGAACAAAGGCTGTGTATCCAGAAGAAGGATGAACCAACAGACTGTGCAGTTACCATCAGGTCATGGGGGTGTGAACCATCACATGGAGCAGGCGCCATTTTGTATCCACTAATGGGCTCCGTTTTGCCTATGCACAGCAATGATGTTTGGTGTCGTCGTGGGTCGTGCGCATCATCTCCCTTACCCTACATAGGAGTTTATAGGACAGACCGTGAATAACATTGTTCTATCTGACCCTCAAACCGTTGTGTCCCTGACCGTGGGTCCTGTACGCCAATGTAGACTGGTCGCGGACCGCACACACGACCCACTTCTGAGGATCTGGCGAGGAGCTTTGATGAAAACACTTGTATTACAAAAACACTCATGGCCTGATGATTTTCAAGAGCTGTTGCCGCTCTGTAGATGAAATTACGGCCATTCAAGCAGAGATAATATATGTAAGACGGCCGCCAGGAAAGAACAAAGGGAAGACCGTACGAGCCAAGCGAATAAAAGACGGAACATTCTATATGAGACATTCGGGCGTCTGGTCTGTGAATGCGACCCAAGTATTACGGAGACCCCCACCTGCTTGGAGGATGTCCCTGAGATGTAAAGGGGGCAACCTTTATAACCCATTAATATATCATTTCTATTCTTTACAGCAGTGACGGGAAACGTTCGGCTCTCCAGCTGGTGGAAAGCGATAATCCCCATCATGCCTGGAGAGCCAAAGCTTTGGATTCAGCTATCCAGGCCTGATGGGGATTGTGGTTTTGCAGCAGCTGGAGGGCTGAAGGTTCCCCATCCCTGCTTTAGAGCCTCGGTCATATACATCTAATGTGGATGCAACATCATAACTAAGTTCTTTCCCCCTTAAAAAAACAAACCCAAATTATCCCACTTGTCCTAAAGCCAAACGTTTTGATTTATTGAGGTGTTTAGTAGGGATGGTCCGAAACTGCCGAGGTTCGGGTTCGTATGAACCCGAACGCTCAGCATCAGATTCCCGCTGTCTGCCCGCTCCGTGCAGCGGGTGGATACAGCGGGAGGACCGCCTTGAAAACTGGGATACAGCCTATGGCTATGGTTGTGTCCCAGTTTTCCAGGCGGTCCTCCCGCTGTATCCGCAGCTCCACGGAGCGGGCAGACAGCGGGAATCATTACCGAGGGTTCGGGTTCGTACCGAACTTGGTTTCGGACCATCCCTAGTGTTCAGCCCCTTACCGATTGCCAGAACGAGCCAGGAGATTGGCTAAAGGTTTCTCTACCTGACTTGCTGCTTGTCCTGTCTATCTACGGGAGACCGTCTCCGCTCTAATGGCGTTATTACATCGGATGATTATTGTGCAGATTATTGTTATATCATTCAATTTTAATCGATAACCGTCTTGTGTAATGGCAGGCAACGGTTAAACCACCAGCGAGAAATCGTTCATCGTTTGTTTGGTGCTGACACCGGAATCATTGTTAATCGCTCGCTGTAATTCCTTATTCGTGTATTTCCACATCGTTCCATCATTTGCCGGGATCAGGCAAAGACGATCGCTCTGTGTAATATGGGGAACGCTTCAGGTTAACGCTAAATGATCTCGTTTACCATTAAAAATTGCTTCCTCTAATGGTGCGTTTACATGGAACAATTATCGTTCGAATTTTTGCGATAACGATCGCATTTGATTGATTATCGGCTCATGGAAACACAGCGAACGATCAAGCCACAAACGAGAAATCATTAATTTTTATCTTTAACATGTCCTCAAATCGCTGTTCGCTAAAAATCTTAAAAACAATCGCAATAACGATGTTTCTTACAAATTTTCTAACTATTTATTCGTCTAAACGCTGATTGTTATAAAAACCAAATCGTTGCTTCATAATCGTTAAACGTTCCATTGGGCGAATTATCGCTTCATGTAAATGCAGCGTTTGTGTAATATGGGGAGCGATTTCAGGATAACGATAAAGATCTCGTGTGCGATCGTTAACCGTTTAAACTTACTTCCTCTACTAGGACCCTAAAGGCCCTATCACATGTAGCGATTTTCGTGTATAAGATTCGCTATAGCGATCGATCAATTAGTAGTGAACGACTCATGTTATTACAATCACCGATTACTGTTACGAATGATATAAACGCTCATGTTTATCCGTTCCTCAGCGCGACCCACACAACATGTTTAATCTGCGAACGACTTATTACACAAACAGATTTTCTAACAATAAGCGAACTGCCAACCATCATTTTTCCACATGTTGAAAGACAACGATTAACGATTTTTCCTTTGTTCGATTGTTGGGTTTTTTACACAGGCAGATAAGATAGTCGTTCCGTGTAATAGCCCCTTTAGTCTATGTAGACCGTCTCCTGCAGAGAGACAGAGGTTACCGCAGGCAGAGTGAAGCGCTTAGCTGGGCACTTCTCCCAGTTCGTTCTAGTGATCTTTGGGGATCTGAGCCCCCAGCTTGTCAAAAGGTTTCTAAAGTAACAGGATGAAACATTCAGTGGATGAAAACCTATTATGGTTATTCTCAACTAAGCCTTAAAGGAATTATCCAGCTTCAAAAAATAATTAGCATGACCCTTTTAGGGAAGTAACAGTTAATGCTTAGAGGCAACCTTTATCTTTAGGCCGGAGTTCCCCCACTTTCTCTGGAGGACCTTCCCTGCATTGCACAGGCGACCGATTGATTGATGGTGTAATACTTCATTTCACCTGTGCCAGCGCTGCAGGAAAACTGAACACTTCGAGGGAGATTTATCAAACTGGTGTAAAGTGAAACTGGCTCAGTTGCCCCTAGCAACCAATCAGATTCCACCTTTCATTCCTCACGGACTTTTTGGAAAATGAAAGGTGGAATCTGATTGGTTGCTGGGGGCGACTGGGCCAGTTTCACTTTACACCATGTTTGATAAATCTCCCCCTTCATGCCAGGTTTCCCCATAGAGTATGTCTCTGGGGATACTTTGTGACCAACTTGTTGTCAATGGATTCTTCCACCATATTGGTATTGTACAAAATGGAGAACATTGGGTATTTAAGGGGTATTCTGGTGATGAAATTAAAAAAAAAAAAAAAATATTTTTTTTTTCTTCTGTATAATTGGGTACTTTTTTCCCCTACATTTTACCCTGTGTGGTGGACGTTAGAGGTGACACGGCCACTGTAACATGACCAATTGCTGTGTCAGGTGGTGCGGGGGTGCATATATCGGTACTGCGGCTACATGCACATACAGAGCCTCCCCTGATGTAAAAAAATGCTTATTAGTATTAGAATAGTCATTACATGTAATTTATAGACATCAGTGGAGGCTCAGTATCCGGAACTGTGCTGGGAAGGATATGAGGAACCCTGCAGCTCCCAACACAGCCATTGGTGATTGGTGGCAGCAGAGGGCTATACCTCCCCTTAATGCTGCCAATGGTCAATGTATAAAAAAATCCATCTATCTATCTATCTATCTATCTATCTATATATATATATATTGTCAATGTCCTTGTTGTAATCTACATCTGTTAAAAAATCTCCAGTACTTATCAGCTGCTTTATGTCCAACAGGAAGTGGTGTATACTTTCCAATCTGACACAGTGCTGCCACCTCTGTCCATGTCAGGAACTGTCCAGATCAGTAGGAAATCCCTATAGAAAACCTCTCCTGCTCTGGACAGTTCCTGACATGGAGAGAGGTGGCAGCAGAGAGCACTGTGTCAGACTGGAGAGAATGCACCACTTCTTGCAGGACATACAGCAGCTGATAAGTACTGGAAGACTGGAGATTTTTACATAGAGATAAATTACGTATCTACGTAACTTTCTGAAACCAGATAATTTTGGGGGGGGGGGGGGGGAATTCCGTTGGAGCACCCCTTTAATATATCTTTTCAACTTTTTGTTATCGTTAAAACTTTTTTGTATAGCCTTTTAACAGACACTGTGTATTTTTAATATAAAAACGTCCGTGTAGTGCAGGGTCGGCTCCAGCCAGCCTTCATTGTTTTTCCCTGTTGCTCCCCCATTTTCCCGACCATAAGAGCCACTTTCTGTGCCAGGCGCCCTAACAAGAGGTCCCCCTTGTCCACCTCTTCACATCATTTTAAGTTCTGGCATGAAGCATTCACACCAGAAAACAGAAAAACAACCGCTGGAGAGATAGCGCTGACACACACATAACGTTGTGCTCTGAGGTAGCGCTGCCTCTCTGCGCTGGGGTGATCCCATATACATGCCCCCCTGTGTAAGGTCTCCATCTATGTATGACATAATAGCCGTAATCCCAGCAGTCACTGTGCAGGTTGGGGGAAGGTTTCTGATTAAATACAGCTGGCAGCACTAATGCTGGAGGAAATCAATAGAAATGAATGACAGCATATGAAGTTAATCTTCGGAGCGCTGGGTGCTGATTCACGCTGGATCCAGTCACTCCCTGACTCACTATAAACCTGATTAAAGGAAAAGTCCGGTGAAAATTTTTATTAAATTATTGTATTGCCTGCCCAAAGTTATACAAATTACCAGTATACACTTATTACGGGAAATGAAAATAAAGTGGTTTTTTTTCCTGCACTTACTACTGCATCAAGGCTTCACTTCCTGGATAACAGGGTGATGTCACTTCCTGGATAACAGGGTGATGTCACTTCCTGGATAACAGGGTGATTTCACTTCCTGGATAACATGGTGATGTCACTTCCTGGATAACTTTGAAAGATAGGGCATGCACAGCTCCCAGTATGTAGGGTGGGTGCACTGTGCCAGCACACAGAGAGAACCTGAATGAAATCAAAAGCAATGATATGTGCTATAATGGCAAAATCGGCACACCAAATAATAAAGATATAAAAGTACTTTATTGATCAGGTACACAATAGGCAGCCCCATAACTGGTATGTACTACCCCTATCATGTGAAACAATATATACACATGGATATATATATATATGCGCCCAACAGGTCACCAAATCAAAATATTGTACACATATATAAGAAACCAAACATATGGTGGAAATAAGTAAATGATAAGACAGTAAAGCAAGATAAAAGGAGAGAAGATGACCAAAGCTGTATATCACCAAATCAAGATGATAGGGGTAAGTGGTGGTGCCATCTGAAGATCCCCACGCGTTCCGTCCGTACACTCGGACTTCCTGGATAACATGGTGATGTCACTTCCTGGATAACATGGTGATGTCACGACCCGACTCCCAGAGCTGTGCGGGCTGTGGCTGCTGGAGAGGATGATGGCAGGGGGACACTGAGGGACGCAGGGCACTGGAGGGACACTGCCATCATCCTCTCCAGCAGCCAAAGCCCGCACAGCTCTGGGAGTCAGGTCGTGACATCACCATGTTATCCAGGAAGTGACATCCCCATGTTATCCAGGAAGTGACATCACCATGTTATCCAGGAAGTGACATCACCATGTTATCCAGGAAGTGACATCACCATGTTATCCAGGAAGTGACATCTCCATGTTATCCAGGAAGTGACATCTCCATGTTATCCAGGAAGTGACATCACCATGTTATCCAGGAAGTGAAGCCTTGATGCAGTAGTAAGTGCAGGGGAAAAAAACACTTTATGTGCATTCCCTGTAATAAGTGCATATTGGGGATTTGTATAACTTTTTGGGGGCAATACAATACTTTAATAAACATTTTCACCGGACTTCTCTTTTAAGTTGCAGATTTTATTATATTGATGAAAAAAAATCTGATTTCTTTATAGAGAGAGAGGAAGCTGCGACCCGTGGAGAGTCTGCATCAAATACAATCTATAGATGTGCTCGATATCAGGACGGGACGAAAGAGAAATGGCATCTGACGCTGCTACTACTCTGGCCTGAAATATAGTGACCAGTGTGATCAGTAATATAGTGATCTGTGACCAGTAATATAGTGATCTGTGTGACCAGTAATATAGTGATCTGTCTGACCAGTAATATAGTGATCTGTCTGACCAGTAATATAGTGATCTGTGTGACCAGTAATATAGTGATCTGTGTGACCAGTAATATAGTGATCTGTGACCAGTAATATAGTGATCTGTGTGACCAGTAATATAGTGATCTGTGACCAGTAATATAGTGATCTGTGTGACCAGTAATATAGTGATCTGTCTGACCAGTAATATAGTGATCTGTGTGACCAGTAATATAGTGATCTGTGTGACCAGTAATATAGTGATCTGTGTGACCAGTAATATAGTGATCTGTGACCAGTAATATAGTGATCTGTGTGACCAGTAATATAGTGATCAGTGTGACCATTAATATAGTGATCTGTGTGACCAGTAATATAGTGATCAGTGTGACCAGTAATATAGTGATCTGTCTGACCAGTAATATAGTGATCTGTCTGACCAGTAATATAGTGATCTGTCTGATCAGTAATATAGTGATCTGTGACCAGTAATATAGTGATCTGTCTGACCAGTAATATAGTGATCTGTCTGACCAGTAATATAGTGATCAGTGTGACCAGTAATATAGTGATCTGTGACCAGTAATATAGTGATCTGTGTGACCAGTAATATAGTAATCTGTGTGACCAGTAATATAATGATCTGTGTGACCAGTAATATAGTGATCTGTGACCAGTAATATAGTGATCTGTCTGACCAGTAATATAGTGATCAGTGTGACCATTAATATAGTGATCTGTGTGACCAGTAATATAGTGATCAGTGTGACCAGTAATATAGTGATCTGTGTGACCAGTAATATAGTAATCTGTGTGACCAGTAATATAGTGATCTGTGTGACCAGTAATATAGTGATCTGTGACCAGTAATATAGTGATCTGTGTGACCAGTAATATAGTAATCTGTGTGACCAGTAATATAGTGATCTGTGTGACCAGTAATATAGTGATCTGTGACCAGTAATATAGTGATCTGTCTGACCAGTAATATAGTGATCAGTGTGACCATTAATATAGTGATCTGTGTGACCAGTAATATAGTGATCAGTGTGACCAGTAATATAGTGATCTGTCTGACCAGTAATATAGTGATCTGTCTGACCAGTAATATAGTGATCTGTCTGATCAGTAATATAGTGATCTGTGACCAGTAATATAGTGATCTGTCTGACCAGTAATATAGTGATCTGTCTGACCAGTAATATAGTGATCAGTGTGACCAGTAATATAGTGATCTGTCTGACCAGTAATATAGTGATCTGTCTGACCAGTAATATAGTGATCTGTGTGACCAGTAATATAGTGATCTGTGTGACCAGTAATATAGTGATCTGTGTGACCAGTAATATAGTGATCTGTGTGACCAGTAATATAGTGATCTGTCTGACCAGTAATATAGTGATCTGTCTGACCAGTAATATAGTGATCTGTCTGACCAGTAATATAGTGATCTGTCTGACCAGTAATATAGTGATCTGTCTGACCAGTAATATAGTGATCTGTCTGACCAGTAATATAGTGATCTGTGTGATCAGTAATATAGTGATCTGTGTGACTAGTAATATAGGGATCTGTCTGACCAGTAATATAGTGATCTGTCTAATCAAGTCTGTCTTTTTAAAAAAAACTTTTTAGGGTTTTACCACCTCAAGGCTGAATGTGAAGTTTTTTTTATGATGTCTCTTCACACCACTTATACCCATAAATTGGTCTTACCCCGGGGGGCTCTTACATTGCCCTCTGCTGTTTACATAGGTGTGATGAAGATGGAAGCCTTGTAATCCTTCATCTCTCCATACAGGGGATTCTGAAGAGAAATGTTTGGCTGGTTGTGACTCTCTCTGGTTTAGTAATCTATTGGTTGGGGTGTCTACCGCCTGATGGGTCAATCTCTTAACAGGTCCTGCAAATGATTATAGTTTGGGGTTCATTGAAGTCACTTACTTCCATAGTGGATACACTCTATATGGCCACATTGTGTAGTATGAGGTGCTAGTTGCGTCAGGGTCGTGGTGGCATCCATGACTTTAATATTGACATATACTATAAATTCCACAAATACGTGTTACTCTCTTGAATTGATTGGGATCCATGTAATACCTCGTCTCTCCTGCGGAGGTGCTGGTGAAACTCAGAACACCTGCTGCCCGATACCTGCTCAGATTACAGTGCATCTCTTTGGGTCCAAACAGTTTGATTCCTTGTAACTATAATATTATTAGTAGACAGTTGGCATACAAAGAGATTGTGTACACTGGAATACCCCTTTAAATTCCAGGTTTCCAGGACTCAGGATTTGTGTAGCCGCTTGTGTGTATTGTGCATCCTGTAATGAGGCCTCCTGGTGCTTGGTGTGAACATGCCCCAAGACTGATGTTGCTGTATTTGCTGCAGGGTGTGAATAATTTATCATGAATATATAATGCCGTCAGTGTCCTTCCTTCTCGGCATTATCGGGATTCAGCAGCAGCAGTACACCGCCAGCCACTTATCCTTCCCCAATCTTCCCAGCCGGCTATTGCTTTGCCATTTGGGTCATTGATCGAGGAGCCTGTGACGGATCGATAATGAACAGCTATTATAAATCTCATGCTTTATTTAGCATCCATTGGGAGAGTCAGGAGTCAGCCCATTAAATGAGAAATCACTCACACTTACACCAGCCGCTTCCCAAGCAGCACAACAGTGTGCTAAGAGATTGTGCACCGTGTGCGAGACGGCTGCGGGCGGGGACTATATCTGTAGCTGTTTAGGTATATACCTTTTGCCTGCAATTTTCCCAAAAAAATTTACTTTCTGGGGCAAACTGACCCTTTGGAGACCCCATTGGGGAGCCCGGGGCCCTTCATGTAGGATCTGGGGATGAAGGGGCAGTGCTAGGTGTTTCTGTATACACTTTAGCTTAGTATTGGCGATGTGGGTTTGTACGGTATTATCCTCTGGATGGACTGGTTTGTGCTGTGTGCAGTCTTGGCGTTATATGGGCACAGTGTGTCAGTAGCTGGATGGGGTGGGCACTTTGTGCAGGTTAACATGTGTATTTACTAAGTCCTGCATGACGCTTTCGGAGCCCTAGAAGGCCGTATCTAGGTAATTTGCGCACAATATAACTGTGCTCTGCGCGCATTATATGTCTGGGCTCTGTACGCACAGCCAGCTATTTTGTATGTCATCTGATGAAGACCGGTAATGCTGATCACATGATGAAGCCTGGTAATAATGGTGATCACATGATGAAGCCTGGTAATAATGGTGATCACATGATGAAGCCTGGTAATGCAGATCACATGATGAAGCCTGGTAATGCTGATCACATGATGAAGCCTGGTAATGCAGATCACATGATGAAGCCTGGTGATACTGATCACATGATGAAGGCTGGTAATACTGATCACATGATGAAGGCTGGTAATAATGCTGATCACATGATGAAGCCTTGTACGGCTGATCACATGATGAAGCCTTGTACGGCTGATCACATGATGAAGCCTTGTAATGCTGATCACATGATGAAGCCTGGTAATAATGCTGATCAAATGATGAAGCCTGGTAATGCAGATCACATGATGACGCCTAATCATAATGCTGATCACATGATGACGCCTAATCATAATGCTGATCACATGATGAAGCCTGGCAATGCTGATCACATGATGAAGCCTGGTAATAATGCTGATCACATGATGAAGCCTGGTAATAATGCTGATCACATGATGAAGCCTGGTAATAATGCAGATCACATGAAGCCTGGTAATAATGCTGATCACATGATGAGGTCAGGTAATACTAATCACACTCCCCATCAACCCCCCATCCCCCCACTAAAACACGTGGGAGCCAGAGACATCTAACAGGGAGAAAAAATAAATTTACACAAAATGGCTTTTTTTTTTTTCCTTTTTGGAAAACCCCTCTAGTGCATCTATCCTAATAAGTGCCGCCATACAGCGCTGAGCGTCTAATAATGTGACTGATAATAATTTTGGGAATTTATGTTGCAATTTTCCTTTTCTTTAATTAAACTTTCTGCAAGTTGTTTGATTTAATGCCACGAGCCCAAAGAAAAGCCGGGGATCTGCGGGGGGAGAAGCGCCGCATCGGGAACTGGAGCTTCATATTCATTTTTAATTCATTTTTATTATCTCGTTCTGTTTGCAGATCTCAGTCCAGAAACAAACATTGTGCAGTTTAATTAGCCTTTAATTGCTGGTTACACATTGCCAGGACGGACCATGTCTCTCTTACCGTTCATCGGACGTTCTCTGCGCCACATCTGCCTTAATCGCTCTACAAATAGACCTTGATGGTTTTTAATGCAGTTCATGTGTTACATTGTGCCCCATTGAGTTCTACATTTTTATTTCCTTTTTCTTTTTCTGTGTTCATCTTTCTATGTGTTCTGTGTTCTTCAAAAGTCAGCGATCAGCTGATCAATACAGTTCAGACCAGTCCTACAATTCTCCTGCAGTGGCCTCTATAGGAGAATATGTGGTATTACACGATGGTCAATCAGGAGGAAGAGGCAGGGTCCTACTATAGTGAGTCAGCTCAGCGATCAGCTGATCAGTGCAGGTCAGACCAGACCAGTCATACAATTCCCCTGCAGTGGCCTCTGTAGGAGAAAGTGTGGTATTACATGATTGTTAACCAGGAGGATGAGGCAGGGTCCTCCTATGGGAAGACAGCTCAGTGATCAGCTGATCGATGCAGGTCACACTTCAGAAACTGCCAGGGCCATCTATACAATTCCCCTGCAGTGGCCACTATAGGAGAATGTGTGGCATTACATGATGCTTATTCAGGAGGATGAGGAAGGATTCTCCCATTGTGAGGCCGGCCCTGCAGTGCCCTCTACTGGATAAATATGGTGTTACATGGCAGTATTATTGGTGGATAAATCATCATCCTCCTATAGTGAGAACCAGCTGCTTTTCACCAAAGATAAGGACCAACTTGTACATGAGCAAAAGGATCCGTCTTGGTGAATCTTAAACTGCATGTATTTGGATGCTTTATTCCATAAACAGCGCTGTCTACAGGTTGCATCTGGTATTGCAGCTTAGCGCCATTCAGTTACATAGAGCTGAGCTGCAATATCCGATAGATTCAGTGCAACATGTTTTTACAAGAAATCAGATACAGATGTGGTACCAGGGATGAGGAATAAATGTTGAGTAGATACGTCACAAACCAGTAGTGAAGCAGTGCCCAGTATGCTACAAACCAGTAGTGAAGTGGTGCCCAGTATGCTACAAACCAGTAGTGAAGCGGTGCCCAGTATGCTACAAACCAGTAGTGAAGCGGTGCCCAGTATGCTACAAACCAGTAGTGAAGCGGTGCCCAGTATGCTACAAACCAGTAGTGAAGCGGTGCCCAGTATGCTACAAACCAGTAGTGAAGCAGTGCCCAGTATGCTACAAACCAGTAGTGAAGCGGTGCCCAGTATGCTACAAACCAGTAGTGAAGCGGTGCCCAGTATGCTACAAACCAGTAGTGAAGCGGTGCCCAGTATGCTACAAACCAGTAGTGAAGCGGTGCCCAGTATGCTACAAACCAGTAGTGAAGCGGTGCCCAGTATGCTACAAACCAGTAGTGAAGCGGTGCCCAGTATGCTACAAACCAGTAGTGAAGCGGTGCCCAGTATGTCACAAACCAGTAGTGAAGCGGTGCCCAGTATGCTACAAACCAGTAGTGAAGCGGTGCCCAGTATGTCACAAACCAGTAGTGAAGCGGTGCCCAGTATCCAGTAAGGCAGCAGAATCAAGATTCAGTAATGATAACTTAGCAGAGCTAGCTAAGTTTAAGTGGTACTTTTGCGGGAATTGTTTTCTGTCAAATCAACTGTGTCAAAGTTGTACAGATTTGTAGATTGCTTCTATTTAAGTATCTCCAGTCTTCCAGTACTT